>NC_133457.1:99354172-99664707 GCF_048565385.1 Saimiri boliviensis | reverse complement strand
CAGGAGGCGCCAGTCGGCCAGCCTTTTCTTCTATTGAAATGCTGTGTGATAATCAAAGGGGAAGTTGATCTTAGATGTCTGGGTCTCCTTCCTCACAGGTACTGAGAACAGCGTAACCCAAACCTTAACGGTTTAAGGCTCTAAGTACAGCGTGACTTGGTAATGCACCTGTGGGGGCTGTGGCAGGGAGAAACAAGCTAAGCTAAAGCTTGCAGCTAAGATGCACTTAGTTAGGCTAGCACAAGTTAGACTATTACAGATGAAGACCAACCTAGCCGACACAGTGAAACCCCATCTTTTCCCAAAAATACAAAAGTGAGCCAGGTGTGGTGGTGTCTGCCTGTAGTCCCAGCTACCTGGGAGTCTGAGGCATGAGAATCATTTGAACCTGGTAGGCAGAGGTTGTAGTAAGCCACGATTGTGCCATTGCACTCCAGCCTGGGCGACAGTGAGACTCTGTCTCAAAACTAAATAAAACAAACAAACAAGTAAATAAATAAGCCTGGTGTGGTGGCACGCTTCTGCAGTCCCAGCATCTTGACAGGCTGAGGTGAAAGGATTGCTTGAACCTTGGAGGCAGAGGCTGCAGTGAGCCGAGATCATGTCGCACTCCTGCCTGGTTGACAGTGAAGCAGAGATAAAAAGAAAAAGAAGTTTCCCAGGCTGGCTCACTCCAAGGCCTAGGCAGAGCTCTGACAGCCTCTCTACAGCCAGAGCCTTCAAGTACAGGCTCCAGGGTCCCCCTCTCATCCCGGAACAGAGATAATAACTGTAAGGTCTGACCCTGGTGTGGACGGCATGGGGACCCCTATGAACCGTACATACACCTCTGGGGGGCCTTCCAGAATTAGAAAACATGAAATAGTTGGAAGATTTACCCCAAACCAACTCTCATCCCTCTGCCTTCCACTCACTACATTTTCGGCCTCAGCCCACCCGAACCCAGGTGAATAAACAGCCATGTGGCTCACACAAAGCCCGTTTAGGAGTCCCTTCACTCAGAGCCCGCGTTTTAATGAGAACAAGTTTAACAAGTACCCTCTATTTCCCAGGCCTGTTCTTTGTTCTGTCGAGTAATTGTGTTTTTGCAAAAGTTGTCAAAGTTCTGTGAGTTCCCGTTTTCCCAGGCCACAAGGCTTGCCAAGCTGCAACAGCTGTCACTGCTTGATAAACTGCTTTGTCCTGCCTCTGTGAGCTCACTTCCCTTCTTGCAAATTTCATGCCACTGGATGGCCGACCCCCTTCGGTCGCATACATAACAGTTGGGCCCTGTCTTTGTTGGGCCTCAGCCTTGGGATGCTAGTCTGCTGAGCCGGTGGCCACCTTAATAAAATCCTCCTGTTCCACGCATTGGTCTCTCCTGTCCCTCAGTTCCTGCAACATTTCTGGTGCATTGGCCGGGAAAGGAGACGACAGGTTTATTGTCTTCTTTGCCTCCGGGTTTGGGGCCCCAAGCGGCGGGGGAGGGGGGGGAATCCCGTGACCTCAGGGGTGCCATCTCACCAATTTGTACCCGAGGAGGGAGAGACTCTCCCGCAACCCGGTGCCCCTCCCCGACAGCGCAACGGAGCCGAAGGGGCTACAGGACAATTCCAGGGACAGCCCGCTGCAGGACTGTGGTAAGGTTTGGGGCCTCAGGCAGGACCTGTCCCATAAGGACAGAAGGGGAGCCTGATCAACTCCAGGGTGGCAAGGGTACCGAGTAATCCGACCCAGGATGCGGGAGTGGCTCGCAAAGTCAGACCAAACCTGCACCATAACCTGAGAGGAGGGCCTCGGAGCGGGGAAGTGTGTGAATTAGGGGAGTGGAGTGTTCGGTCTGAAGCAAAAGTAAGAGAGTGTGCGGGGCACTGTGAACTGGGAGGAAACGGGAGGGAATTCGTCGAAACCCACCCCACTGGAATGTATGTTAGAAAACTTTAAGAGTGGTTATGGGCGGGACTGTAGAATCACTTGACCGCCCCTCCCAGAGGTTAAGAACCCTTTGCGAAATAATGACCTTATTTTAATGTCGGATGGCCGGCGAAGGGACATTAGATAGGGGAATGATTTGCTGTGTCTATCGAGTGGTGATTGGGGTCGGAGGACAGCCAGGGCATCCAGACCAGCTTCCTTATATTGATTCATGGCTGAATATAGTCCAAACCCGACCCGCTTGGTTACAGCCCAGCCTAGCAGCTTGTTACCAAACACTCATGGCTGGAGCTGAGCCTGAAATAAGGGAAGGATCAGCTTTGCCAGGAGCTTCAGAGACAAAGGAAAAGCCAGAGGGGAAACAGGAAAAACAGGTTTTGCAGGAACCACCGGAGGAGATAGAAATGCCTCCTCCTTACACCTCAATCTACCCGCCTTTACCAAAGCTGGCCCAGCTGACCCCCAATAAGTTCAGATGATAGCGAGCCCCAGGTTTCACCCCAAAAGGAGAAACCAGAACCACTGTCCCAGGAGAACAGGGAAGAAGATCAGGGTGTTCAGGCAAGCTGCCCTGGGTCTGGCCGCATCCGGGCTTTGCAGACATTTTCGCCGGAAACTGAGGGACCCCTCTATGATGATGAGAATGGTCAAATTCAAGGAGGGCAAAGAGCCTTCATCCACCAGCCTTTAACGACTACCGACCTTCTAAACTGGAAGTGTGACATGGAAATTGCCCCATAAACTGCATACCTCGACCATACTTCGGCTTTCCATTGAAACCGTTCTCTGTAACCCTAATGTGACAGGCAAGCAGCCCAAACCAAGGCCATTTTGGCCCCTGCACCATTTTAAGAAAAACTAAGACTTGTAATAAGTAACTAAGGTCTGTAATTTTCCACTCTACCCAAACAATGTGTAAACTAACGCTTATCTTGACTTCTGTGAACCACTTAAGTAACATTTGGAATGTCCAAAGCCCTTCACCCTCATCCCAGCCCAGGAGGTGGCTTAGGGGCACAAAAGGTCTTGACACCCTCCTTTCAGGGCCATGGGTTAGGGAGATGTGAGTCCTCCGTGGCCGCTGGCAATAAAGACCCTGTAATTTGGCCTAGTCTTTGTCTCAGTGGTGATGGCGCACTCGCTTGGTTATAACATTTGGAGTCCCCAGCTAGATATTCCATTTCTTTCATCTTTTACATCATCGCTCAGACAAAAGCCCTTAGAGCCTCTCCCGATGGCCGCTCCGGCCTCGGGGATCTTTAGGGGAGGTGCCCCTGAGATGTTCCAGGGCCCCAGAGTTCGGGCCCTGTGATGAACGGGCGACCACTCGGCCGACATTCACCCGAAATTCCTCAGGGTCACGGGACCTCCAGAGGTAAGCGAGGTCTGGGAATTGGGGCACCAGTCTGTCAGGAGCCTAGGTCAGGGGACCGGATGCGGTCGTAAATGCCCTGTCTAGGCAAGCCTACCTTGAGATGTCACTGGAGGCTCGGGTGATTCAGTTTTCGGTTGTCTTCCATAACCTCAGTGTGAGTGAGTGAGTGAGTGCGTACATGTGTGGTCCCAGGGCCAGCAGGCTACAGGACCTGTGTGGCACTTCACCCGCGGTTCCACGGAGGGCATAACGGTGATTCACCTCTGCAGTGGCCAGGCCCAGGGTTTATACGGGTACATCTTAACCAAGATGCTCTGAAATATCCCTTTTGGGACATGGTCAGGCAGACGTCAGATTGGTCTCCCACAGGGGACACCCACCCTGTGTCCGTAGATTCTCTAGTTCTCTGAGGTGCTTACTGACTGAGCTCCAGTGGTTCAGGCCTGCCTCACGAAGGCCAGATGATGTTCTCAATTGGTTAAATGACCATTGGTTGCAGGGGACTTTCACTGATTTTATGCCCCTAGAAATAACTTTATTTTCCTTCCTCTTCCTCTTTCACTATTAGGCCCCTCCTTTTCTCCTTTAAATGTCTGGGAGGCAATTCTGTCCCCTGTGACTCAGTTGTAGCTTTTCCTGGAATCTTAGAATCCAGATTCTAGGGAAGACAAGCAAGGACTCTTTGTCTGCCTAGAGTGATAAAAAGAGACCACTGTATATTCTATCAGAAAGTGGTTAAGAATTGTTAATGGCCGGGCGCCGTGGCTGAAGCCTGTAATCCCAGCACTTTGGGAGGCAGAGCCAGGTGGATCACGAGGTCCAGAGTTCGAGACCATCCTGGTCAGCATGGTGAAACCCCATCTCCACTAAAAATACAAAACATTAGCTGGGCATGGTGGCGCGTGCCTGTAATCCCAGCTACTCAGGAGGCTGAGGCAGGAGAATTGCCTGAACCCAGGAGGCGGAGGTTGCGGTGAGCCGAGATCGTGCCATTGCACTCCAGCCTGGGTAACAAGAGCGAAACTCCGTCTCAAAAAAAAAAAAAAAAAAAAAAAGAATTGTTAATGGTCCTGCTCTATCCTCACCTGATCTCTGACTTTTGGCATTGTTGTATTGGAGCAAGCATAGAAAGTTAACACTAAGACAAAAGTATGCCAAATTGCAGGGTTTTTATTGTTGGTGGCCCCAGAGGACTTAGGTTTTTCCAACCCGTGGCCCCAAGCTCAGGGGAGTAGGGTTTTTAAGTTGAAAAAACCACATTTTGGTTTTAGGACTAAGAGGGTGAAGGGATGCAGGGCAAGCAACTTTATAGAAGCTATTTTTGGCAGTTTTTGATAAGAAAAGGCAATCAGCTTTACACAGTGGGTTTTTTGGAATTTGGGGAAATTTTAAGTGGTCCCTGGTGGAGAGCTGCAAGTTAAACACTACAACAGAAATTTTTTTCTTTTCTTTTCTTTTCTTTATTTTTTTTAAGATGGGGTTTCACCATGATGGCCAGGCTAGTCTTGAACTCCTGACCTCAGGTGATCCACCCACCTCAGCCTCCCAAAGTGCTAGGATTACAGGTGTAAGCCACAGAGTCCGGCCCCTTTTCTTTTTTTTAATCAGCATTTTTTAGAGCAAGCTAGCTGTTTTTATTTACAGAAGCCAAGGTCAGTAGTTATTGCAAGGAAAACGGGGCAGCAGCTACAATTTACTTTCAGAAAAAACGTTTTTCTTGGTGGTTGCAGGATACAGGGTTTAAGACGGCATTGCTTAGGTTTTAACTTTGGGTTAGCTATGGCACAGCATCACCCCTGATGTTGGGAGGCTGACTGCCACCAACCAGTTGATACTGACTGGAAAAGGTTTTGTGATCTCCATGAGCCATGGTGAATTCAAAATTCACACCCGGTTGACTGCTGCACCCCCCCGCCACCTTTTTTTATTTTTTATTTTTTTTGAGATGGAGTATAGCTCTTATTGTCCAGGCTGGAGTGCAATGGAGCAATCTCGGCTCATCACAACCTCTGCCCCCGGATTCAAGTGGTTCTCCAGCCTCTTGAGTAGCTGGGATTACAGGCACCCGCTACCAGGCCCAGCTAATTTTTTAAAATATTTTTAGTAGAGATGGGGTTCAGGCTAGCCTTGAACTCCTGACCTCAGGCAATCCACCCGCCTCTGCCTCCCAAAGTGCTGGGATTACAGGCATGAACCACCACGCCTGGCCTTTGCTGGCCCATTTGTTCATTTCTTTTGTCACTTTCCAACCCTCCCTAAGCCCTTGGAACCCAGGGTACCTCTAAGGGAAGATCTTACCAAAGAGGTTTTTTTAGCCCCTAAAAGCTTACCATTCACCGCTGTAGTCCCACGTGGGTGACATCGACCTGCACCCCTGGCCGCTTCTGCCCATCTCCTTGCCTTGTGCCAGGGATAGGCCTATCAAGCTTGTTGCCCCCTCCTTACAAGACTTTGCTGCAGAGGCATATTTAAAACTGGTGCTAGAAAGGGCAAGACACAAGTACAATGCTTTCCAGAACTGCAAGTACTATAAAAGCAAAAAGGTCCAGGTAACAACTGGTAGGTCGAGGAGAGAAACCAGATGGGCTCGTCCAGTTCCTGGTCCTGTACCCCGCTCCAGTGCATGACAGCAAATTTCAAGACCGGGTTCTCTGGCCAATATGGAGTGAAACTAACTTCTGGCAAGCTTCATACCTTGTGTAAACTCGAGTGGCCGTCCTTAGGGGTGGGCCAGACACCAGAACATACGACCCCAAGGTCACCCAGGCCATGTGGGATGTAGTGATGGGCTCCCCAGGCCACCCAGACCAATTCCCCTACATTGATCAGTGGTTAGGTCTAGTTCAACAGCCCCCTTCATGGCTTAAACACTGCATAAAACAAGTTGGGCTACAAGTTATGCTGGCAGGCCCTAATGGAGCCCCTTCTGCGCCAGCCATACTTCTCTCCCCAGCAGAGGATCAGGAATTACCTCCACCCTACTCAATGCCCTCTGAACCAGGGCCTCAGCACCTGCCCCTGGACAGCACCAGTGGCCAGCCCCTGTCCCCCCTACACACCTGTAGTGGGGCCCCACACCCCCCGCTGTCCTTCCTCTTTGAGAGGTGCCCCAACAGGAGGAGACAATCGGGGTTGCCCATTCTTTGTCCACATCCCTTTCTCCCCGAGTGATTTATATAACTGGAAAGTTCAGCATCTCCCATTTTCTGAGAAGCCCTAGGCCCTGACAGGACTCCTAGAGTCTGTTCTCCAGACTCACCGTCCCACCTGGGATGACTGCCAGCAACTACTTCTGGTCCTGTTTACCACGGAAGAAAGGGGAAGAATTAGACAAAAGGCCCTAAAAGCCATATGAGGACAAATGGGGGGCACCTTGGAGGAAAACAAGGACTGAGTTGAAGATATTTTTCCCTCTACCTGACCCCAATGGGACCCCAGCACCTTGGGGGGTCACCAGGCTCTGAACACTTTTCACTGGTATCTTTTAGCAGGAGTTAAGGGGGCAGCTAGGAGGCCTACTAACCTCTCCAAGGTAGGAACAGTGACTCAGGGTCCACAGGAGTCGCCAGCTGCTTTTCTGGAATGTCTACGAGAGGCATACCTTACCTATACTCCTATAGACCCTGAGGCCCCGGAAAATCAACGGGACATTAACTTAGCCTTTGTCTCCCAGTTAGCTGCAGATATCAGGAAAAAGTTACAAAAACTAGATGGATTCCAGGGAATGAATTTGACCCAATTGCTGGAAATTGCCCAGAAGGTTTTTGATAACAGGGATACTCCTGGAGCCATACAAGACAAAAAAGTTACTAAAGCAGTAATAGCAGCCCTTCAGGAAACACGAGTCATTCCACGAGAGCAGGAGGGCTTGCAAAAGGGCCCCTGGGGTCACTGGCGCACGTTAGGAAGAAATCAAGGTGCGTACTATAAACAAGAGGGACATTGGAAAAATGAGCACCCCAAGAGAAAAAGACAAGTAACTGCTCAAGAAAAACCACTGAGGGCTATCCTCAATTTAGAAGGGCAGGATTGACGCAGCCAGGGCTCTTATTTGTTAAGCCCCCAGGAGCCCAGGGTTACTTTAAAGATTGGGGGCAAACCTGTCAGTTTTTTAGTGGAGAACAGGGTGGCCCACTCAGTCCTTACTCAGCCTCTGGGACTACTATCCAGTAGGAAAACAGTCATCCAGGGGGCCACTGGAAAGACCACGACAAGTTCATGGGCCACAGATCGAGTCGTTGGCTTAAGAAATGGCACCGTTACCCATTCCTTCTTAGTTCTTCCAGAATGCCCTTACCCACTATTAGGGTGGGACCTACTTCACAAACTTCGAGCAACCATCTCCTTCTGTGAAAATCAGGCCTGCCTCTCTATCCCCACTTTGCCCTCCATATCAAAAGCACCTCAGCAAATCCTCATCACTTGTGCTCTGTCAGATAAGTATCTCTTGCAGGAAACTTTATCACTGGAAACAAATCAGGTGTCAACAACAGACCTCCTCCACCAATTCCAGGAGAGTGTGCCCAGAGAGCAATTCCCCCAGGTCTGGCAGAACACCATACCCTAGTTGTGGTCCAACTGTTAGCAACAACAACTCTGGTCCAGGTATGGCAATACCCAATGAGTCAGGAAGCCAGGTGGGGAATTGCTTTGCATATAACAAGATTTCTGAAAGGAGGAATTCTCACCACCCGTAAGTCACCCTGGAACACCCCTTTGCTCCCTATTTTAAAACCTGGCACAAAGGATTACTGGCCAGTACAGGACTTAAGGGAAGTGAAAAAAAGAGTGAAAACTGCCCACCCCATGGTCCCAAATCCGTATACCCTCCTAAGCCTCCTGAACCCGAACCACCATTACTATACTGTCCTGGACCTCAAGGATGCATTCTTTTGCATCCTACTGGCCCCAGTCAGAAGACCCATATTTGCCTTTGAGTGGACGGACCTGGACACTGGGACTCGGGGCAACTCACGTGGACCTGGCTGCCTCAGGGATTCAAGAACTCTCCCACCCTATTTGATGAGGCACTTAGCCAGGATCTTGCCACCTTCTGGGCCGAGTTCCCTGAGTGTACGCTACTCCAATATGTAGATTACTTACTTCTGGCCTCCAGAACTGAAGAGGCCTGCAAGGAAACCACCCAGTTGTTACTGTTAACCCTACAAACTCTGGAATATTGAGTCTCAGCCAAAAAGACCCAACTCTGCCAATAAAAGGTTACTACCTGGGCTATATTGTAGAAAAGGGCAACCAGGTGCTGGCACCCAGCCGAGTCTAAGTGGTACTACAGATACCCACCCCTACCACAAAACGCTAAGTTCGGGACTTCCTTGGGGCAATAGGGTACTGTAGGCTATGGATTTTAGGTTTTGTCAAAATAGGCAAGCCTCTGTATGCCTGCACAGGAGGGAATCAACCCCTAATTTGGATAGTGGTAGAACAACAGGCTTTTGATAAACTTAAAGCTGCTCTAACCTCAGCCCCAGCCCTGGCCTTGCCAGATATTTCTAAACCCTTCCAGTTGTTTGTACATGAAAAACAAGGAATCACGAAGGGGGTGCTCACCCAGACATTAGGACCATTGTCCAGACCAGTCGCCTACCTATCAAAAAGACTTCCTTCCTTCCAGCCTGCCTTCAGTCCGTGGCAGCAACAGCCCTGTTGGTAAAGGAGGTGGACAAACTGACTCTGGGGCAGGAATTAAACCTAGTGGCACCCCATGCAGTAGAATCACTACTCTGCGGGGCTCCAGGAAGGTGGATGTCTAATGCCCACATACTACAGTATCAGGCTCTTCTCTTGGACCAGCTCTGCATCAAGTTCCTGAAGACTACAGTCCTGAATCTGGCCACACTACTGCCTAATAGTAAGTCAGGAGAACCCATACATGACTGTCAACATGTAACAGAAGTCATCCAAACTGCTTGACTGGACCTCACCGACGTCCCCTTATGGAACCCAGAAGAGGTACTATATATGGATGGCAGCAGTTTGATGGTCAACGGAGTCAGGTATGCAGGGGCAGCCGTAGTCACCCTAGAGCAGGTCATCTGGGCCCAGGCCCTTCCTCATGGGACTTCAGCCTAAAAGGCTGAACTTACAGACCTGATAAAAGCCTTAAACTGGGCAGAAGGAAAGACTGTCACTATACCAACAGCCGTTATGCCTTCGCTACAGCTCATGTACATGGAGCAATATATAAAGAAGACTACTTACCTCAGAAGGAAAAGCTATTAAAAATAAGGAGGAAATTCTAGCCCTGCTGGAGGCTAAATGGAGGCCCAAGACTGTGGCACTAGTCCATTGCAAGGGACACCAAAGAGGGGATTCACCAGAGGCAACGGGAAACAGGGCTGCTGACTTACAGGCCAGGCAGGCAGCCATGGGGCCAGTGAAACCGCTGGCCCTCCTTGTAACCCTGCCCGCCCCAGTTCTGCCCCCTACTCCCACGTACTCCTCAGGTGAGAAGAACTTTGCAAAGGAACAGGGTGCCACACAGAGCTCCACAGGATGGTGAATTCTGCCAGACCAGAGGATTGTGGTCCCTGAGGCTCTGGGATGGGCCCTAGTTAAGGACACGCACCAGGCCACTCACTTAGGACAAACCAAACTAACTGAACTACTAAAAACCAAGTACTACATTCTCCATTTACATAAACTTGTCAAGGAAATCACTACTCGGTGTGGTGTATGTGCCCGAGTCAATCTGGGAGGAAAGAGGTCTAGCCAGGTAGGAGTGAGACTCAGAGGGGCTGGCCCTGGGGAGCACTGGGAAGTAGATTTCACTGAAATAAAACCCCCAGTAAATGGCTATAAATACCTCCTTATGTTTATAGATACGTTCTCTGGATGGGTCGAGGCTTTCCCCAGTAAGTCCAAGACTGCTTTAGTGGTCACAAAAAAACTATTACAAGACCTTGTTCTTCGGTTCGCCCTCCCTCTAACGCTGGGATTGGACAATGGGCCCACCTTTAATGCACAAATTTCTCAGGGCCTAGCCAAGGCTCTGGGTGTATTCTGGAAATTACACTGTCCCTGTCCTCCCCAGAGTTCAGGACAAGTCAAAAGAATGAACCGGACCCTAAAAGAAACCCTGAAAAAGTTTATCCTAGAGACCGGTGAAAGCTGGGTCAGCCTGCTTCCTTTTGTCTTTCTCTGCATCCGATGCACACCCTATCAGAAAGCCTTCTCCCCTTTTGAAATCATGTTCGGTAGGCCCCCTACCTCACTCCCCAGACCCGCAGATACTGTGCTTGCTGGAGTGCGTAACTATATACTCCTTAAGTCCTTACAGGTGCTTCCGTCTGTTCAATCCCAGGTACATCAGCTCATTAAGGACACCCGTCCCGACCAATTGGAACTTGCAGACCAGCCAATGCACCCCTTCCAGCCTGGAGACTCTGTTCTTGTTAAAAGATTTGCCATCTCTGGCCTCACCCTCCACTGGAAGGGACCCCACAGGGTTATCCTGACCACGCCCACTGCACTCAAGGTGGATGGACTAACAGCCTGGATTCATCACACCCACATCAAGGCTGCCCCACCAGAAGAACAATGGAGCGTCAACCACTCATCCCCCGACTCACTAAAGCTAAGACTTGTGCGCTCTTTGCGGTCACCACCCTCGCCACCCTGATCCATGCTCTAAATCCCTATAGCAAACCCCACTTAGAACCCACCTACTATCAATGGGTCCTCACTGAGGGCTCTACTGGAAGATATGTTAGCTCCTTAACTAGGAAGGGATCCACCCTAGTCAACTTAACCCTTGAGTACATTCCAAACAACCCTATTACCTTCTCCCTAGACCTCTGTGCCCTCCTGGGCCCAAACCTAAATTTCAGAACAAGTGGAAGTATAGCTGGGTGCGGCAGTTCAGGGGCAGAGCAACAACTCCAGACCATGGGATTATATCTGTGCCCGGGATCCACCCCACAAAAAAGATGGAACTGTGGAGACTTAAATGAGTTCTTTTGCCCCTATTGGGGTTGTGAAACTATCTCCACCATATCAGGATACAACCAAAACACAGACTCTTTCATTTCCCTTCAGCGAGTGTCTCCTCCATCCCCATGTTCCACCGGGTCTTGCAACCCACTTCGAGGAAATGTAAAAACCCCGGATAGTAAGTGGAACACGGGATGGACCTGGGGTCCCAGGGTATATATGAGTGGGTGGGACATGGGAAACATCTTTACCATCCAGCGTATAACCCCGCCCCGAACCAACCGCTCTATAGGACCCATTGCTTAGGTCATACAACAAGAAGCCCCCCTAAAGATACAAAGCCCCCTCATCCAGACAAACAATACTCCCCCTCAATGACCTTCCCCTACAACCCCAACTCTGCTCAAAGAGGACACAACCCTGCTAACCTTGTCCTTGGCTCACCACCTCCTCAACAAATCTAACCCAGATTTGGGGAAAACTGTTGGCTCTGTCTAAACCCTCAACCACTGTTTTATGCCGTCAATTACCTGCCAACCTGTCTATTTCTTCGTGCTCCCAATCCACACTCCATTTAACCCCGGGAGACATAGAAGAGTCTGGGCACTGCTACCACTCTCCAAATTATACCCTTGCAGGTTCTCCCTTTGGGGACTATTGTAATGTCTCCCACAGTGTAACTTTAATGATACAAACCTCTACTATTGGGCCCCACATACCACTTGGTTAGCCTGCACCTTTGGCCTCACCAACTGCATTTCCACGTATCAATTCAATGGCTCTTCTCCCATACTCTGCACCCCAGTACACATCCTCTCCAGAGTTGACAACCCCTTTACCCCCCACCTCCCACCTGCTGCGTTTGCCATTATCCCTGATCACCCAGCCCAGCGCAGCTTCCCCTGGACATTAAGCGTCTCCCATCTTAACTGTTACTGTGATAATGTGAATACTCCTCACCCCACCCTGCCATCTTAACTGTTCTTGCTCTGTGAATATCCCTCCGCCCCACCCTACCATCTTAACTACTCTTACACCTTACTCCACCTGCCTTTATAAGTGAACTTATGGTAATGTATAGTCCTTGCCCCTACCTCCACCACTGTAACTGATCTTACTCTGTAACTTTCCACTGCCAACCCCAAACCTATAAAACCAACTCCTACCTCATTGCCCTTCACTGATGTCCTTTTCGGCCTCAGCCCACCTGCACCCAGGTGAATAAACAGCCATGTTGCTCACACAAAGTCTGTTTGTGGGGGGTCTCTTCATTCAAAGCTTGCATTGAATGAAGAGTTGAACAGCTGACACTGACTCCAAATATGCCTTTGCCATGTTACATGTTCATGGAGCCATATACAAGGAAAGAGGACTCTTAACTGTTATAACCGTGTGAGTTGTATGCAGAATGCCACACTCTGAGTTCGAATCACAGTTCCTTTATTGCCAGCGACCAAGAGTCAGCTCTTGCTCAAATTTCTCAGCCCTAGGAAAGGGTCTGATTTCCTTTTATATGTTGCTCAGGGTAAGGGGGCAAAGCGGAATTTTACAGAAGCAGAATAAGCAAGTTAGGGGAGGAAACTGGTAGCCAGGGGAGGTGGAGGTTCTCAGGATTGTTGGTTACCAAGGGGGTTGATCACAATAGTCAGGGGGCTTGCCAAGCAGGAAGTGGTTACAATGGTTGCAAGATTCTGGGTCCAGCATGACCAGGTTGTGCACAGCATGACCTAGTTGTGCACCTGAGGGAGAAATGGTTGGGGAGAAGCCAAGATGGAGTCAATCAGGCTCACGTCTAAGATGGAGTTAGTTTGGTTCATCTCATAACTGCTGGGGGAAAAGAAAGAAAGTACAGGCCGGGCACGGTGGCTCAAGCCTGTAATCCCAGCACTTTGGGAGGCCGAGGCGGGTGGATCACGAGGTCAAGAGATCAAGACCATCCTGGTCAGCAAGGTGAAACCTCGTCTCTACTAAAAATACAAAAAAAGTTAGCTGGGCATGGTGGCACGTGCCTGTAATCCCAGCTACTCAGGAGGCTGAGGCAGGAGAATTGCCTGAACCCAGGAGGCGGAGGTTGCGGTGAGCCGAGATCGCGCCATTGCACTCCAGCCTGGGTAACAAGAGCGAAACTCCGCCTCAAAAAAAAAAAAAAAAAAAAAAAAAAGAAAGAAAGTACAAGGAGGAAATTCTACAGCTCCTAGATGCTGTATGGGCCCAAAAGAAGGTGGCTGTTATATATAGCAGAGGGCACCAAAGGTAAGGAACACTGGAGACCAAAGAAAACCAAAAGGCAGACAGGAAAACAGAACAGGCAGCTATGATTACTCTGCATCCTAGGAAAAAAGCCCTGACCATGCCCCTCCTCCCAGAGCCTCCCAGAGGTCCCAAGTTACTCTCCAAATGAGAAGGCCTTGGTTTGCCCAAGAATCTGGAAAATAGGTCGAGGGAAGATGGTGGAAATTTCTCTGATGGGAACTAGCCATCCTTTGAAGTGATGGCCCCCAGATTTGTAGGACAATTCTGTTGAGAAACATTAAAGTTTACCCTGCCCCCATGGCACCTTTGTGGAGGATATCTTTTAGCTTCTAATTAGTGGTAAATGGATAACAGCTGCCTACTTGGAATATTCTTGAGTTATGTGTATTATGTAGAACACCTGTATATTAGTAAGAATCACCTGTTAAAGAGCAAATAAATACATGGATGAATCTCTGCTCAGGGCCTTCAGTCCTGGAGAGCTATCCACTCTGTTGGACTATCTGGGTGTCTGCCTCTCAATACCTTCAGCCCACCTGGGTGAGGGTGTTCTGACCAAGCTGGCCCTGGAGCCAGAACAGAGCCTAGAATCTACTAAATCCAGCAACCTCGGTGTTCTATAATAAAGACCAGGAGGACAGGCTGAAAGGAACAGACAAGACCAGGGAAAAGCTGCAGCCCTAGTCATGGCCTTCAGGGAAGCAAATGCAAGGGGTTCAGAAGAGGGAAAGGCTTGCGGTCTGGCACAGCTTGTTATCACTGCCGCCAAATGGGACACTTTAGGAGAGACTGTCCCCAGAGCAATGGACCACCTCCTTGTCCTTGCCCACTGTGCCAAGGGGATCACTGGAAGACACACTATCCCAGGGGATGAATGTTCCCAGGGCCTGAGGTGGCTAACCAGATGACTCAACAGCAGGACTGAGGGTGCCCGGAGCAAGCGCCAGCACAAGCCATCACCCTCACCAAGCTCCGGGTAAAGCTAACCATAGAGGGCCAGGAGGTCCATCTTCTGGACACTGGCACGGCCTTCTCAATTTTAATTTCTTGTTCTGGATGGTTGTCCTCCAAGTATGTAACTGTCCGAGGAGTCTTAGTACGAACAGGCTCTCAAGACCTTACCTGAAGGACACCCTAGGGAAAAAGGGAAAGAGCTGTCCTGCCCTGGAGACTTAGTGCTTGCTAAGTCTGTCTCCTCAGACTCCCCCTCTCTCTAGGCCCATCTTGGGAAGAGCCATTTTCGGTTATTCTGTCTACCCCAGTGGCAGTTAAGGTGGTGGGAGTTGACTCGTGGATTCATCACACTCGGCTGAAGCCTTGGACACCTGAAGAAAATCATAGGCCCTCCACTCCGCAACCTCAATTTCCAGGAGGTGACCCTTTGTACACCTGCGAGACATCAGAGGATCTACGTTTGCTCTTCCAACGAGATCCCCAGGAAAGTAACTACTCATGAGTCTTAATTTACATCCTGGCATTAACAGAACTATCACTCTTAACTTTGCTATTTGCAACCAGACTCTCAAACTCCAATTATTCCTTTCATAGTAGGACCCGGGGAGGGAATAATAGGAGAACTTAGTATTGGCATTGGAAAAGTTACTACCTTTACTGAGTTTTACTATAAGCTGTCTCAGGAGTTAAATAATAACATGGAAAAAGGTTGGTAATTCTCTCCGCAGAGGCAGTCCACGCTGCAGAAGCAACTTAACTCTTTATCTGCCATAGCTCTTCAAAATAGAAGAGCCCTAAATCTGCTAACAGCAGAGAGAGAAGGAACATGTCTTTTTTGTTTGTTTGTTTTTTTTAAGAGATGGAGTTTCACCATGTTGGCCAGGATGGTCTTGATCTCCCGACCTCGTAATCCACCCACCTCGTCCTCCCAAAGTGCTGGGATTATAGGCATGAACCACCACGCCCGGCTGGAACCTGTCTCTTTATAGGAAAAGAATGCAGCTACCTTATAAACCAGTCAGGTATTGTCTTAAAGAACTCAGGGACCGAATCAAACACAGAACTAAAGACTCCCAATAAACAGTATGGTGGAGCTTCTTCAACAACTGGCTGTCCTGGGTCTATCCTCTCCTAGGCCCGTTTATAACCATTGTATTATTGCTGACCTTCAGGTCTCTCATCTTTAACCTTCTTATCAAATTCATTTCTTCAAGAGTTAAAGCCATAAGGCCACAAATCCTGCAAATGGAACCCTGGATGTCCTTGGCTCCTAAGTTCCATCTTGAACCTCTAGATCAACCTGCACCCCTGGAAGACCCCCCGCCTCTGGAGGAAATCTCAACTGCAGGGCCCCTTCTATGCCCCAATTCAGCAGGAAGTAGTTGAAGAGTGAGCAAGCCCCGGGTCCCAATAGCAGTTGGACTTTCCTGTTCAAAGGGGGGGACTGTGGGACTGTGCTAAGGAAAATTGCCTGTGTTTCAAAGACAGGAATTTCCCAGTGCCATACCTCTATCCACGTCCCCATCCGGGGTTCAGAGGGGTTTCAAATGTAAAGTTCTTTGTCTAACTTCATTCCTCCTGAGCTAGGTAGAACTTCCAGGTGAGCTACTTTTGTTCAGAAAGCCCACCAAAGGCGCTAGGAGGAGGAGCTCTTTTGTGGGCACAAGCAACCAATCAGAGTCAAAGATCAATCACTCCAGAGGAAGTTTGAAAGAACTCCTCTCATTGGACAAGAACATGAATGGGGGGAGTAACTCTGGAGTTAAAACCTCCCCCTTACCTATAAGATCTCCCTTTCTGGGATCCCCTCCCACAACAGCATGGGAGCTGTCTCTCCCTGTACAGATACCCTTTGGATTCCCTCCCATGGTAACATGAGAGCTCTCTCTCCTCTCTCTCTCTCTCTCTCTTCTCTCTCTCTCTCTCTCTCGCTCTCGCTCTCGCTCTCTCTCTCTCTTGCTCTCTGCCTAATAAATTGCTTTCTGCTAAACTCTTTGGGTCTGATATTTACGTGACCAGTAAGCTGACCGTGCCACCAGGGCCTTTTCCCCCATTTCTGGGGCAAGTGAGTCCAAGAACCTGGACACACCCGGTTACATGTTTGTTGAGCACGGGGAGGGAGCTGAGCCCCTGTTGTCCCGCCACCCGGTTACAAAGGGACTCCAACCCAGGACAAAGAGTTATGAAGAGTTGCTGGAGTAACAAAGACAGGAGAGGCTAAGCTGAAGGTATCCCAGGTACCTTTGGAAAGAATCCCTGGGGCAAACTGGGGAGCTCGGAAGGAATCCTGGGAATGTTTTTTTAAAAAATCCCCCAGGTGAGTTAGAGGGAGCCTGGAGGACCTGGGGGAGACTCCCAGGTGAGTTAGGGAGAACCTGGGGTTAGGCCAAGAATATTAGAGAAAAACTCCCAGGGTTAGCTGGGGGAGCTCGGGATTAGTCCAAGAACATTTGAAAAAATCTTCCAGGGTGGCAGCTGGGGGAGCTCGGTCATACTGGGGTAACATGGGACAAAAACCAAGTAAACACGGGGCTGTATTTGGTGTGGTTTGTTTGGGCTTTGGTGTGTTTTGCCCTGGAGCTGTTTCAGAACAAGGAGGAGGAAGACGATTCAGGAGAAGATTAAGGAGAGAAGTGTGATAATGTAAAGAAATTATAGAGCAAAAAAGATGAAAAGTCAAATGAGGAAAAGGTGTGCCCATCAGCGCCCCCCTCAGTATCTCGTTTAGGGATGACCAGGTCCTCCCAGATATTTTGACCTGTACTTCTGTTGGCGGTTGTATTCCTAGAACTACGGTAACAACTTCAGGCGTTTGTATTCCTAGAATTACAGTAACTGGTTTCATCCAGGTCGGAATTAAACAAGTGAGAAAAGAGGGAGATTTGGAGGCATAGCAATTTCCAGTTGCTGTACACCCTCAAGATCAGCAGGGGCACGTACGGGTTGCTTTTGAACCCCTTCCCTTCAAACTGCTGAAGGAGTTTAGACAGGCCATCAGCCAGTATGGGCCTGAGTCTGTTTGAGCTAGGATTATTGAAGATCGTAGCTATTTCTTACCGGCTAATTCCAATAGATCTGATTTTGGGAAATGGGTTGAGAGGCCCACCTCGGGCCTGGATCCAAACCAGGGCCTATCCAGTGCAGGCTATTCCCGACTCCCTATGCAATGCTTCCCCACCGCAGCTGGGAGCGCAGCAGGGCATCTGCGCAGCTCTCAAAGGGTAAGCATTTTACCGGGAGAGCCACTGCAAAAAATATCTATAGGAGTTTGTGGCCCTTTGCCCCTTGGAACTGTGGGTTTACTTCTAGGAAGATCTAGTCTTACTGTTGAAGGAGTTAGAATTCATACAGGAATTACTGATGTGGACTTTATAGGGGAAATTCAAATTGCAATGTCTTCTTCCATTCCCTGGAGTGCTGAGCCTGGGGAACGCATTGCACAGTTTGCAGTTATACCATATGAAAAAGAACGAGAGGATTTGGAGGTACAAACAAATAAGACACAGCAGCACATTGGGTTAATCAAATTACTGGTAAACATCCTACATGTGAGATTGCGATTCAAGGAAAGAAATTTAAAGGATTGGTGGATACTGGAGCAGATATTTCTTTTTTTTCTTTTTTTTTTTGAGACGGAGTTTCGCTCTTGTTACCCAGGCTGGAATGCAATGGTGCTATCTCGGCTTACCGCAACCTCCGCCCCCTGGGTTCAGGCAATTCTCTTGCCTCAGCCTCCTGAGTAGCTGGGATTACAGGCATGCACCACCACACCCAACTGATTTTTTGTATTTTTTTTAAGTAGAGACGGGGTTTCACCATGTTGACCAGGATGGTCTCGATCTCTTGACCCCGTGATCCACCCGCCTCGGCCTCCCAAAGTGCTGGGATTACAGGCTTGAGCCACCGCGCCCGGCATGGAGCAGATATTTCTAGTACCTCTTTCCAGCACTGGCCACTGTCTTGGCTGGTGGAAAATGCTCAGTTCAATGTGCTTGGACTCATATCAAAGTAGTCACATTTTAACCTGTGAGGAGCCTGAGGGACAGCTTGGAACCACTCAGCCTATTGTGATGCAAATCCCCGTTAAATTGTGGGAAAGAGACTTGTTGCAGCAATGGGTGAGATAATCTAGCTTAGCCAGGGTGACTCCATTTTAAGCAATCCTGTTAACTCCATTTTAACCACCCTGAGCTATGTAGAGCACTTTGTTCCTGAAACTTTGTAGCCTGAGACATCTGGGATTTTGCAACCTATTTTTCTGAGAAACAGGGCCCACTGGCCCTATATACATCCTGTACCTGTAGCTGTGTAACTGCCTACCCCACATCCTGCTTGACAAACAACTTTAAATAGAATCTTTGTTAGGCTCTCCCTCACCTAACCTGCTCTTTCTGCTTCTGTAACAATTTTGCTTTCTGCCCCTCTAACCCTGAAAAGGTATAAAAATGTTGACTGCCTTTTGATCTGGGCTGAGAGGTTTGAGCAACAGCTGACTCTTGGAAGCAGGCATTAAACAGACTCTCAGCAAACTCAAGAGTGGCACTTCTGTTTTAAACTTGCTTTGGGTACAACATGGGGAGCTCAGGTTTTAATACCTGAACAATCATGTAGCTCCACCAGACCATCAAATGATGCAGGACAAGAGTTCTGTGCCTAATATGGGATTGGAAGAAAATTTGCAGAGCCTGAGGGAATGTTTAGAAATTAAGGCCGGGTGCGGTGGCTCACGCCTGTAATCCCAGCACTTTGGGAGGCCAAGGCAGGTGGATCACGAGGTCAAGAGATCGAGACCATCCTGGTCAACATGGTGAAATCCCGTCTCTACTAAAAATACAAAAATTAGCTGGGCATGGTGGCTCACGCCTGTAGTCCCAGCTACTAGGGAGGCTGAGGCAGGAGAATTGCTTGAACCCAGGAGGCGGAGGTTGCGGTGAGCCGAGATCTCGCCATTGCACTCCAGCCTGGGTAACAAGAGCGAAACTCCGTCTCAAAAAAAAAAAAAAAAAAAAAAAAAAAAAGAAAAGAAATTAAAGGACAAAATTCTCTCGAGGATTTAGGATATATTTTGATGGCAGCCATTGTTAAGCCTCCAGAGCCTATCGCTTTGAAATGGATAAAAAACAAACCTATATGTATAAAGCAATGGCCGCTAACAAAAGAAAAACTGGAGGCATGGCCGCGTGCTGTGGCTCATGCCTGTAATCCCAGCTCTTAGGGAGGCAGAGGTGGGAGGATAGCTTGAGCCCAGGAGTTCAAGACCTGCCTGGGCAATATAGCAAGAACCCATTTTCCAAGAAAAAAAAAAAAAAAGAAAAGAAAAACTGGAGGCTTTAGAAAATTTACTGAACAACACCTGAACAAACAAACCAAGGAAGAAACTGTAAGGCAATTAATCTGGTGGCAAGACCCACTCACAAAGAATTGGAAAAAGTCAATGTAATAAGCCAGGGGAGAGGATTTGCTTGTATTTCTAATCAACAACCTGTGTGGGTACCTTCCAGACATTTAAAGCCATACTATAAGCCAAATACCGAAAAAAGAGACTTGCAGAGGAACCCCCCAGTCACAGAGATGGCGAGACTAACATGGAGGTGGAGTACTGCTTCCACGGCGGGAACACGCCAAACAGCACCACCGACTTGGAGTCAGATTAAAGAAGCTTTCACAAATATCGGAGGAAAACCTGAAGAAAGCGGGACAGCCTATTATGCTAATCATGATGACGGTTATCATGATTAAAGTGAGCATTTCTGGAGTTGGGATAGAAGTAAAAGAAAGTGCCGGGCATGGTGGCACGTGCCTGTAGTCCCAGCTCTTTGGGAGGCTGAGGCTGGAGGAGCTCTTGAATCCAGGAGTTCTGGGCTGTAGTGCGCTATGCCAATCAGGTGTCCCCACTAAGTTCAGTGACCTCCAGGGAGCGGGGGACCACCAGGTATGCCTAAGGAAGGATGAACCAGCCCAGGTCGGAAAACGGAGCAGGTCAAAACTCCCATGCTAATCAGTAGTGGGATCGAGCCTGTGAATAGCCACTGCACTCCAGCCTGGGCAACATAGTGAGACCCCCTCTCTTTAAAAAAAAAAAAGAAAGAAAGAAAAAGAAGTAAAAGAAAGTTTTATACATTGGGCATCTTTCCTTCCTTTATTGATCTCTAGCCTTAGTATTTTCTGTAATAATTTAGGAAATAAAGTAACAATGTTTTGGCCATCAAAACCTGAATGCAAATAAAGAATGGTCCCCTAAGTTAAAAACATTAACCTGTTGTGATAGAGGCTGAGATGCTGCACAACAATTCCCATGGAATTATTATTGATTATTGGTCCCCTGGGGGATACTTAGCAATGATTGCACCCGTCAGTAGTCTTGGAGTAATACGGAATTCAGATGGCAAATAAAGAACTGCAATTACTTAGAATTTATACATACCGAGACCAACAACTCTATTGTCTGGAGAAATGGGGAATTAATAGAGCCACAACCAAAAATAATGTGGCCAATAATAAGAGCTGGATAAAAACTTTGCAAAATACCTATGGCCCTAAAACCAGTAAAAGTCCGGGAAGGAAAATAGAAAATCAGGCCCTAGTTCTCATTCATTGGAAATTTACAAGAATTTTTTAAAAGTTCTTTAGATTCAGGGCTATGCTAAACCCCCTATATCTTTTGGTGGTAGGAGAGTTACAGGTTAACTTTAGGAACTCTAAAAGTATGATGAGACTGAACATAATCAGGACAGAATAAATCAGCACCTGGAAAGGACTTTGGACAGCAAGCAAGGAGGGGAGGACCCAGAGGGCCCTCGACGCCCCTTTTTAGCAGGAATTAGCTACAGGAGAACGACCTTCACCCTATTTTCCAAAAGATTTCTGGGTCCCAACTCCTTAAGAAAAAATGTAAGAGTAGGTAGTCAGTCAGGTTCCGAGGTGCCTGAGGAAGCTGTTGATGGATTGGCAGCCCTAAAATTTGGATGAAAACACTTGGAGGATCTATGATTGCTGTTATGATTATGTTATTGATCTGTTCTGTTTCTCTTTGTGTAGTCTGCAGGTATGGATCCAGAAGCCTCCAAGAAATGGTTCACCAAGATAGAGCTATGCTTGCTTACCTAGCTTTGTGAAACAAAGAAGGGGGAAGAGGTTGAGAAACATTAAGTTTACCCTGCCCACCATGGCTCCTTTGTGGAGGATACCTTTTAGCTTGTATTTAGTGGTAGGCAGGTGACAGCTGCCTACTTGGTATATTCTTGAGTTATGTGTATATGTAGAACACCTGTGTATTAATAAGAATCACCTGTCAAAGAGCCAATAAATATGTGGATGAATCTCAGGGCTCAGGGCCTTCAGTCCTGGAGAGCTGCAAGTGTGATAACCTACCTTTTGTTAGCCTAACTGACTCTCTTTCTTAGCCAAGAGCTGTTCAGACTCCAGGTTAGCTTCTTGAGCCGGACAGATTCCATGTTGGCTTCTTTACTTGCCCCTCCTTCTCTTTCCTGACCCTGAGCATGTAGCTGGGTTAAGCTGACTCCAAGCAGACCCAGGGAGTACAAGCATCTGCCTGTAATCCCAGCTACTTGGGAGGATGAGGCATGAGAATCACTTGAACTCAGGAAGCGGAAGTTGCAGCGAGCCAAGATCACGCCACTGCACTCCAGCCTGGATGACCGTGCAAAAACTCCATCTCAAAGAAAAGAAGTTCCCTTTCAACGCCTGTTTATTTATTCCATAAATATTTACTAAATGATTCTAAGGGTTTTTTTTTGTTTGTTTGTTTTTTTTAATGATTCTAAGTCCTAGGGCTGCAGAGGTGAAGAAGAAAGACTAGGTCATCTTATATCCAGTGGAGGATGTTTGGATGTCAGAAAGGGTAGGGTGGTGGCTTTTTCCAGGCAGGCTAAAGGAGGGAGGTCACAATGTGTACTTTGTGATGAGATCTGTCCTATAGCTAGGGACACCAAGGACCCTACTGAGAGGTATTCCTGCCCTCCGCAGTACTAACCACATGCTGTCTCTCTGCCCTGGCCTCTTCTACCCCATGCCCAGCTGTAGTCCTTTTTGGGGGTGAGCAAATGGATAGTGAGGCAGGAGAGGAGGGAGGGGTTGGAAGGAGGTGAGGGGTTTTGGGACGGGGAGCGTGGAGGCCGACAGGATGGAGAGAAGCTGTTGCTGTCTGTGGCCTCAGCCCCTCATCCTTCCAGGTAGAGAAGCCAGTCTGCCGCCCGTCACGGAGCCACTGCCTGGGACAGACATGAAGCGCTGGCAGATTTTTGTCCTGTGGATCTTTTGGGTGCTCCTCCTCTGGCTGATGGCCCCCTATCTGGATCTGACACCTGAATCAGCACCCCAGGAAAAACGAATGTACTTGGTTCCATGGCGTTGCAACTGCCCCTGGTTCGGTTTCGGGACGTTTGGCTGCCCTTCGGAGACCCTCAACTGCTCCTCCTGGCCCCACCCAGCCACAGAATGGAACTGGCTTGATGCGTGCTCCAGGAAGACCATGGGGTACCTGACGAGGACCAGGGAGTCTGTGACTTCTGACACTGTGCACTGGTGGTTGGTCAGTGGTCAACACTGGGCCCCGTCCCATCCCTCTGCTTCCCAGGCCTCACCAATCTCCCACTTTCCAGCCCAACCCCCTGGCCTCAGCCCTGTCTTCACAGGCCCTGGATGGAGATCTTACCCACCCAGCTGTGTTTTCCCTCCCCTGGGCCCAGCCCCCAGTGTCCTCCCTCCTGCTGTTTCCAGGGCATGAACTCGGGGAGCAAGCTTGGGAAATTGTGGAAGAAGCTGTTTAAAGTGATTCCCAGGCTCTCGGTGAACCATTCTGATTTTTATTGTGGGACTTGTGCGCTGTTGGGGCACCCACAGATCCTGCAGGGCTCCAGCCATGGCAATGACATCGACCAATACCCCCTGGTTTTCAGGTGGGTGCTGGGGAGAGGGTGGGAGCAGGAGGGCCAGCCAGGCCTGCCCCACAGTTCTGTCAGTTTCTGCTCCCCTTCCCAAGATGAAGTGGGCCCTAGTCCAGGGTTTTGAGATGGACTGGGGAACCAAACCACACATAATGCTTCATCTGTCCCAGGAATGCCAGTGACCAGGGTTCCTGGGCGCAGCTGGAGATGCTGCTGCGGAAGCTCTTTGAGCTGGTGTGGCCTTCAGATGCTCTGAGTGACGAGGTGATGGAAGAGGGGTCCCCAAACATTGCCTGTGTGCGGGTGAGGGGAGGTCATGGCAGGGAGTAGCAGCAGGGGTCCTGGGAAGCCCCTCTATTGGCTTACTGGGGATACCTGCAGGACTTTCCCAGGTCTTGGGGCCCAAACTCCCCCAACTCCTGCTGTACCTGAGTGAGTAAAGGAACGTGCCACACTCTGAGACTCAATAAAGAGTCCTTTATTGCCTATGACTGAGAGACGGCTAATGCCCAAAGTTCTCTCGGCCCCAAAGAAAGAGCTAGGTGGTTTTCTTATACCCTAGTTTCAAAGGGGAGGGGTGACCTCACTTAAGCAATTTTTCACAAAAGCAGAGCAAGCAAGTTAAAAGATATACTAGTACATAAGAAGTAAACAGTTCCAGGTGCAGAAGCTTAAGCTGTCACAAAAGACATGCAACTTACAGATCTGGGGGCTCTGGGTACTTAGCAGCATCTGCATTCCCAGGGGCTGCTGGTACTGCTTGACTCGGTGTCTTATCGGTAAATGCATTCCTGTGTGTGCCTGGCGTCATCTTGCCCCAGCTACACACTACAGCTACGTACTTAATGGAAGGAAAATAACTATAAGTGAAGAAGCTAAGATGGAGTCTATCCAGCTCCTTCAATTAAGAATGAGTTGAGGCTGGGTACGGTGGCTCACACCTGTAATCCCAGCACTTTGGGAGGCCGAGGCAGGTGGATCACGAGGTCAAGAGATCGAGACCATCCTGGTCAACATGGTGAAACCCCGTCTCTACTAAAAATACAAAAAATCAGCTGGACATGGTGGCGCGTGCCTGTAATCCCAGCTACTCAGGAGGCTGAGGCAGGAGAATTGCCTGAACCCAGGAGGCGGAGGTTTTGGTGAGTCGAGATCGCACCACTGCACTCCAGCCTGGGTAACAAGATCGAAACTCCGTCTCAAAAAAAAAAAAAAAAAAAAAAAAAAAAAAAAAGAGTTGATTAGGCTAACAGGGTAGGTTAACACATTCCAATTCTTTCTCAGATTTTGGAAGATGGTCCGGTTCCCTAGTGGAGCGTAAGATAGCAAAGACAGCAAAGACATGGTGAGGGGGGATAGGAGAAGGGGTAGGATGTTGCTGTGGGTTGCTGGGGAAGGGCCCTCCCCCTTCCTCCCCAGGGGCAACCAGGGAAACTGGCTGCATTCCCAGGGTGAGGGTCATCCCTGGGGCCCAGGGCTCTGTTCCGTGTCTTGCACAACTGTGCCCAGGAAAGAAAGATTCTCGTATCTTCTCTTAAAATGCCTGTTCCTCAATGCCTTCAGCAGGGTGTCTAAAGTTTTCTGCCTGGCTTTCAAGACTCTACATTTAGGCCGGGCATGGTGGCTCACGCCTGTAATCCCAGCACTTTGCGAGGCCAAGGCAAGTGAATCACCTGAGGTCAGGAGTTGGAGACAAGCCTGGCCAACATGGTGAAACCCTGTCTCTGCTACAAATACAAACATTAGCCAGGCGTGGTGGTGGGTGCCTGTAATCCCAGCTACTTGGAAGGTTGAGACAGGAGACTTGAACCCTGGAGGCGGAGGTTGCAGTGAGCTGAGACTGCGCCAGTGCACTCCAGCCTGGGCAGCAAGAGTGAAACTTCATCTCAAAAAAAAAAAAGACTCTACATGTTCTGACCCCTCCCCTCGCCTCCTGTCTCCCAGGCTTTCATATGGGCTCTTAGAATTCCCTAAACACGGCCGGGCGCGGTGGCTCAAGCCTGTAATCCCAGCACTTTGGGAGGCCGAGGCGGGTGGATCACGAGGTCAAGAGATCGAGACCATCCTGGTCAACATGGTGAAACCCTGTCTCTACTAAAAATAAAAAAAATTAGCTGGGCATGGTGGCTCATGCCTGTAATCCCAGCTACTCAGGAGGCTGAGGCAGGAGAATTGCCTGAACCCAAGAGGGGGAGGTTGCGGTGAGCCGAGATCGCACCATTGCACTCCAGCCTGGGTAACAAGAGCGAAACTCCGTCTCAATAAAAAAAAAAAAAAAAAGAATTCCCTAAACACACAAGCTGCCCCATGCCTTCTCATGCTCCATTCCGTTTGCCTGGAACGCCCTTCTCTTATGTCCTGGGGTGTTCCCCTGTCTTCCTCCACTGTCATGAAGAGAAGCTAGTTGACATTCTCTTTTTGGGGCTCCTAGGTGACTATAGGAGTGTGTTTATCTCAGTGTGTCCAGAGTCTGTTTCCCGGAAGAAGTGAGCTCTAGTCTCCTCCCAGCTCCAAGGGGCAACCTGTCATCCTAGGTGCTGCGTGAAGGGAGGCAGCGGTAAGGACAGGAGTCCATCTGCTGATGCACATGTCCCTCTCTCATCCACCAGGTCACCCTCTTTGGATTTGGATCAGAATAGCAAGGAAAGTGTTTCTATCACTGGGAGAAGGATAATCAGACCAAGGAAATACTGCCCACGTCCGGTGCAGAAGCAGAAATCGAAGTCATCCATCAGCTAGCAAGTGGACAAGCTCACTGTCCACCTATGCTGCTTGGCTCAGTCCACACAAGTCCTATTTCTGGGGGGTAAAGGGCAAGAGGAAATTGCATGGAGATCAGTATGGTACTAAATAAAATCCTGGCCTGATTGTCTTACCTGCAAGCACAGTGTCTGGGAGGGATGGGCCAGACGTGCCTTCCAGATCTCAGGGGCAATACTTGAATTAATTTCTTTGCCTGGTCCCCTGGATCATGTAGGATGTGTAAGTCTAGATTCAATTTCATGCCAAGTACAAACCCAGACTTTGAGTTGTTGGGGGAGGCCCTTTTTCCACTCCGATAAAAGAAGTAAGTAAACCTCTTTGTTCACCCACGCTGGAGGGTGAGATTTTCTCTTTTTCCTTTCTTTTTTTTTTTTTGCTACCCCAGCTTTTCACAGAAGGTTTAGCATTTGAGGTTCCCAGTTTTTTTTTAGGTGTCTCAGTCCCAATTCCAATTCCAATATTTTTTTTTTTTTTTTTTTTTAGACTGAGTCTCACTCTGTCACCCAGGCTGGTGTGCAATGGCACAATCTTGGCTCACTGCAACCTCTGCCTCCCAGGTTCAAGTGATTCTTCTGCTTCAGCCTCCTGAGTAGCTGGGACTACAGGAGTGTACCATTTTTGTATTTGTAGTAGAGACACTTGGATAATTTTTGTATTTTTAGTAGAGATGGGGTTTTACCATGTTGCCCGAGTCTCCTGATCTTGTGACCCACCTGCTGTGGCCTCCCAAAGTGCTGGGATTACAGGCATGAGCCACTGTGCCCCCGGCCTTTTGTTTGTTTGTTTGTTTGAGACAGGAGCTTGCTCTGTTGCCCAGGCTGGAATGCAGTGGCACAATCATGGCTTATTGCAGCCTCAACGTCCCGGGTTCAAGGGATCCTCTCACCTCAGCCTCCTGAGTAGCTGGGACTACAAATGCATGTCACCATATCCAGTTCATTTTAATTTTTGTTTTTATAGAGAGGGGGTCTCACTATGTTGGCCAGGCTGGTCTTAAACTCCTTGGCTTAAGCAATTCTCCTGCCTTGGCCTCCCAAAGTGCTGGGATTACAGTTGTGAGTCACTGTGTCTAGCCCTTACAGTGTTCCTTCTGCAGGATTGATCTGAAGTATACTTCAGATCAAGTCATAAAGTGACCCAAGATCCAAGAAGTGCAGAAATTAACTGCTCTTCCTAATGGAAAGAGCTGAAAAGAATCTGGTCAAGGGCCCAGCTGTGTTGGCAGCAGTGGTGGCATTCCAGGCGGGCCATTCCTGGGGTAATCTTTGGCCACATTTTGCCTCTCATGATGATGGACTGAGCCTTGTTCTCCAGTTTTTGCATCATCCTGTAAACTACTAAATATTTAGCCTGCGAATTGTTTTTCTCTGAAGTTTACCAATCTGTTGACCAAGACCAAGAATCCAGCTGCTGTAATTAACAAAGAATAAAAAAATCAGACTCTTGACTGGGCATGGTGGCTCAAACCTGTAATCCAGCATGTTGCCAGGCTGAGGCAGGAGGATTGCTTGTGCCTGGGAAATTTCTGCATAATTTGCCCCTTAATTTGCATGTAATAATTGCGTTAAGCATGGGCAATTCTTTGTCTAGTGATAGTTCTTTGTATGTGAAAGTGCTGCTTGCCCTCCTTAAGGGTAAAAGATGTTGTGTACATAAAGGGCAGCTAGAAAATTTTCTACACTTTGTGCAGCAGATTTGCCCATGGTTTCTGGAACAGGACACAGTTAGTTTAGCTACTTGGATAAGGGTAGGACAGCAGTTACATAACAAATACACAGCTAAGGGACATCAGACGATGCCAGTTTATACTTTTGCTCTTTGGTCTTTGATTAGGGATGCTTTAGACCCCCAACATGAGGCAGACAAGTTTAAAAGAAAACAGTTCTTCAGTAATTCTGTTTAAACTGTAATTTTCTTTATTGTGTTGGTACAGTATTTTATTATCATTTAACCTCAGGATAGTCAGACCAACAAAATTGTATTACTGCTCTTTCTAACACACTGAGGAGAGTTCAGGCTATCTCGGCATCTCCTAAAGGCCAGGAGACAAGTGAAGATGCCCAGGCAGCCGAGCCTTCTGCCCCACCTATGGACTTCCCTCCGCCACCCCAAGTCTTACTTGAAACTGCTTCCTCTTTTGAGAAGCAGGGTGATGAAGATGGCTCAGAAGAGCCTCTGCCCCCAAAGTATCAACAAAAATTAAAGGATGAAATAACTAGAGAGAAGCAGGACCATTGACCTCAAACGTTTGCAGCTCTTAATTTTACTGAACCAAAGCCCAGAGGGCTCATACAAGAAAAACGCAAGGGACATAATGAAACTCATTTTAAGATCTACCCCCTGCAGGCAGCTTTATGTGGGGCGATGGCACGAGGGGAGGATGCGGAGGGGCTTCAGGTTTGCCCCGTGCTGGTATGCCCAGACCCTAATAATCCAGGACAGATGCTGAGACAGCATGATCCTTTGTCTTTTAAATTATACAGAGATTTAAAAACAGCTTCAGCCTCTTATGGACCTATTCCCCATTTGTGATACTCTCTTGGATGCCTTGGCCAATGATGCCTTGGCCCCTAAGGATTGGTATAATCTTGCAAAAGCAGGCTTGGATCTGAGAGATTATCTAAAATGGGAATATGATTACCACGATAAGATGTAGTCAGCAGGCTGAGCACAATACAGCTCATGTGTGAATAAATCTGTGGATATGTTAGTGAGTAATAAAAACTTTGAGCCCTTACAAAATCAGCTTGGCTATCCTTTAAAGGCTTATCGACAAATAAATATTTGTACTGCACAGACTTGGAGGTCTCTTCCAGCCAAAGGTGAAAAGTCCCAAAAACTTAGTAAAATTGTCCAGGGACCAGAGGAACCATATGCAGACTTCACTGCCCACCCACTTCAGGCAATAGGATGGCTTATAGCTGACCCAAAAACCAACAATGTGTTAGCAAAACAAATGGCTTTTAAAAATGCCAACAGGCCAGGCGTGGTGGCTCAAGCCTGTAATCCCAGCACTTTGGGAGGCCGAGGTGGGTGGATCACGAGGCGGGTAGATCACGAGGTCAAGAGATCGAGACCATCCTGGTCAACATGGTGAAACCCCGTCTCTACTAAAAATACAAAAAATTAGCTGGGCATGGTGGCGCGTGCCTGTAATCCCAGCTACTCAGGAGGCTGAGGCAGGAGAATTGCCTGAACCCAGGAGGCGGAGGTTGTGGTGAGCCGAGATCGCGCCATTGCACTCCAGCCTGGGTAACAAGAGCGAAACTCCCCCCACTCAAAAGTATAAAAATTGGCTCCTTTTAAGTATCTAGTAACAATCATTTCTGGTCACACTATTCATCCTCAGAGGCTGCAAATTCACTGGGACTGTATACATATACTTTAAATGATTTTCAAAAACTCCCTGGAGACATTAATTGGCTTTGCTCTATGCTAAAATTGACTGCTGGCCAATTACCACCACTTTTTACAATTTTGCCAGGTGATCCTGACCCCACCTCCTCTAGAACTTTAACTGAACTAGCAACATTAGTTCTTAAACAGGTGAAAGAAGCCATAGCTCAGGCTCAGTTAACTCGCATTAACCCACAACTTCCCTTAGATCTAATTATCTTACAGATTGCTCATACACCCACTACAGTGCTGTGGCAAAAAGACTCCCCTGAGGAGTGGTTATATTTGGCTAACACCCCACCTAAGTCTCTAACACCTTACTCTTCAGCAGTTTCTTCTCTAATAGCTAAGCGTAGAGAGCGATGCTATCAGATCTTTGATCGAGACCCCAATACAGTCATTGTGCCATATAACACCACTCAACAATCCTGGCTGTGACAATATGCTGGAGACTGGGGACTAGCCTTTGCAAATTTTACAGGACAGATAGTATATCATTATCCTTCCTCTAAAATACTTTCATTTACACAACAACATCCATTCATTTTTCCTAAAATTGTCCAAACACAGCCAGTTCCTTTAGCTCAATTAGTGTTTACTGACGGCAGCCGTTCAAAAAAAGCCGCTTACGGCAAGCAGCTCTCAGGTGGAGGCCACCCCATTTACTTCTGCTTGGCGAGTTGAGCTTTATGCTGTTTACAGGGTTCTCAGAGACCACTCACAGGCAGTTAATATCTACTCAGACAGCAAGTATGTGGTGGGAGCCATTCAACATTTAGCAAGGACTCTCATTGCCTCTGCCTCAAAAGAGATTTTTCAAATTTTTACAATTCTACGGCGCATGCTCCACCAGCGAAAGTCCTCTATTTATTGGACATATCAGATCACACTCGGATCTCCCAGGTCCTCTGACAGAAGGCAATGCAACTGTGGACAGTCTTGTCTGCCCCCACCTAGTGGGTTCACTTATTTCCCAGACACAAGAATCCCATACAACATTTCATCAAAACGCTAGTGCTCTGCTCTTCACTTACCAGACAGCTTGTTGAAACTTGCTCTGCCTGCCAAACTCTCCTCCCACTTCAAAACTCAGCTGCAAATCCCAGAGGTTTTAAGCCGAACGCCTTGTGGCAAATGGATGTTACTCATTTGCCCTCTTTTGGCCGTTTGCAGTATTTACATGTGCTGGCGGATACTTACTCTGGTTTCATTTTCACCCAACCGCTCTCAGGGGAAGTGGCCAAACATTAATTTTTGCCTAGCTACCCTTGGTCTGCCTCTTTATCTTAAAACAGATAATGGTCCTGCCTATGCTTCTGCTACTTTTACTCAATTTTCTGCAACTTTTACTATTGTACATACTACAGGCATTCCATATAATCCAACAGGTCAAGCTATTGTTGAGCACACTCTCTGCACTCTCAAAACTCAAACTGAAAAAGAAGAGAGAAAATTATAGAGGAACTCCGGCTACCCGAGTTTCTCCTGCATTGTATACCCTTAATTTTTTAAACTGTGATGAATCTGGACATTCTCCTGCAGATAAGGCACTTTGCCACCAGGGAAATACCTAAGGCATGGATCCGATGGAAGGACCTCCAAACAGGACTTTGGAAAGGACCAGATCCTACTATGATGTTATGTTTGTGTTTTTCCAGAAGGAGCCAGTTGTCCAGTTGTGTCCACTGCGTTCGGCACAGCCATGGACCAGCATTAATTGGTGATACCCTCAAAGAGGCTAAAACTGCCGGGCGCGGTGGCTCAAGCCTGTAATCCCAGCACTTTGGGAGGCCGAGGCGGGTGGATCACGAGGTCGAGAGATCGAGACCATCCTGGTCAACATGGTGAAACCCCGTCTCTACTAAAAATACAAAAAATTAGCTGGGCGTGTGGTGGCGCGTGCCTGTAATCCCAGCTGCTTAGGAGGCTGAGGCAGGAGAATTGCTTGAGCCCAGGAGGCGGAGGTTGCGGTGAGCCGAGATCGCACCATTGCACTCCAGCCTGGGTAACAAGAGCGAAACTCCGTCTCAAAAAAAAAAAAAAAAAAAAAAAAAAAAAAAAAGAGGCTAAAACCAAAAGAGAAAAAGAGGGGACCGAGGAAAAAAACCCACAAAAGGATGAGAGTCTCGCCAACAAGCTGGGAACAGATCAAACAGCTGATTCAGCGAGCTGCAGCAACAATGGCTGGCCGAGGCCCCCAGATGACTCCTGAAATTATGTTCATGGCTATGATGACAATTACAGCATGCCAGGTGTGCTGTGAGGGAGCAGACGTGTGCCGGGCATTTGTCCCAGAGCCCTTAGTTTTACAGCCAGTGACCTGGGCAAGTAAATCAGCTCCTGTGTTAGTAAACGACACATGGATACTTGGAGGAAGAGCTCCGGAGCCCTCCTCCTATTATGGAAATTATAATTACACTGAACGGACTGCTGACACTCCTTTATGTGCCTCCATGATGGAGCAAACAGGTTGTATAAAGACTAAACAAAAAAATAAAACGACAGCAGCCACTATTAGGAAAGCCAATCTTTCAGGACCTTGGAACCTTTTTCGTTACCAGTCCAAGATTAGTAAATGGGGGTTTCCAAGCAACACGCATAATATTTCAGGTATACACACCCCATGAAATATAGCCACAGTAAGACTGGGATAAAATTTAAAGGCTTTCCAGAGTGGAAGGACTGTGCTAGTGTGCTCCCTGTAAAGCATAATCTTTCTAAAAACTGGACAATGTGTGAGCAGTCTCACAATACAGTTAATGGTGCTGGGTACCCAGAAGACATGTCATTCAGAGCCTTCGTCCGCAATGTTCTAACAACAAACTATGGGACTTTGCAAAAGGAACTGTGGCGTCTGGTCGCTGCCATGGACTATGTCGATTTTCCCAGCATATTTACAAATGACATGTATGGACTAAAGGCTTGTGTTCCTAGCCCATATGTGATTGTAACAGGGGAGGTCAATGTAACCCAATATGGAGGGAAATTTTATGTGTCTTGTATAAACTGTAATCTTACTTCTTGTGTATCTACTTATAATAAGGAACAAAGTCTACTGCTGTTAAAGCAGCCTGTATATATGATGATTCCTGTCAATTTAACAAGAGTGGTATGAGAATAGGGGTTTGGCAGTGTTGCAACAATGAAAAAAATGTTGTCTCGATGTAAATGAGTGCTGAGGTTATTGATTCTTGGTACTGTAACATTGATACAAATTATTGCCAGTTCTACAGTTACTGCCATTCCACTTTCTTAAACTACTCAAACAGCCCATTATGTAAATCAATTAACATCAAATGTTTCTCAACTTACGGCCACTCAGGAGAATATTGCTCTGAGGTTAGAGGCCAGACTGGCAGCTCTTGAGACAGCCACTGTGTTTATAAAAAATGAACTGGAGACAATAAGATTAAGACAAAGATTTAGATGTCACAGTAATTATATTGCTATCTGTGTGATCGCTGTAATTTGAAATTATACAAAATAGAATTGAAAAACAGTTAAAAAACAACTTTGTGGAGCTCAAGGTTGTTATAATTTAACTAGTGACTTAATTAAAGTACATCCGAAGGCTGGGCATGGTGGCTCACACCTGTAATCCAAGCACTTTGGAGGCCAAGGTGGGTGGATCACCTGAGGTCGGGAGTTCAAGACCAGCCTGACCAATATGAAACCCAGTCTTTAAAAAAAAAAAAAAAAATTGCCGGGCGCGGTGGCTCAAGTCTGTAATCCCAGCACTTTGGGAGGCCGAGGCGGGTGGATCACGAGGTCGAGAGATCGAGACCATCCTGGTCAACATGGTGAAACCCCGTCTCTACTAAAAATACAAAAAATTAGCTGGGCATGGTGGCACGTGCCTGTAATCCCAGCTACTCAGGAGGCTGAGGCAGGAGAATTGCCTGAGCCCAGGAGGCGGAGGTTGCGGTGAGCCAAGATCGCACCATTGCACTCCAGCCTGGGTAACAAGAGTGAAACTCCGTCTCAAAAAAAAAAAAAAAAAAAAAATTACATCAGAAAATTGATAAAATACAATAAGCACACCTTGATATAAAGGACCCTACAAAAATAGCAAAAAAGATATTGGGTTAATTACAGGGATTTAATCCTTTTGAAATTCTGAGACATGCCTTCTGGCTGTTTATGATACTTGTTATCTGTGTAATTATTCTGTTTTTGTTATATACAACAGTCCATATTTGCAGAAATCTAAACAGTAAAAACTTACAAGCTAAACTGCATTATTTAAAATTACAGACAGGTCGGGCACAGTGGCTCATACCTGTAATCCCAGCACTTTGGGAGGCTGAGGCGGGTGTATCACAAGGTCAGGAGTTCGAGACCAGTCGGGCCAAAATGTTGAAACCCCGTCTCTACTAAAAATACAAAAATTAGCTGGGTGTGGTGGCGCGTGCCTGTAATCCCAGCTACTCAGGAGGCTGAGGCAGGAGAACTGCTTGAACCTGGGAGGTGGAGGTTGCAGTGAGCCAAGATCGTGCCATTGCACTCCAGCCTGGGTGACAGAGTGAGACTCTGTCTCAAAAAATAAATAAATAAATAAATAAAATAAAATTCCAGACAGTAAAATAGGTATTAAAATTAAAGGCGTTTGTACAAAACAAAGACACACAGAATATCAGTCCTAACAAAAGTTACAGACTGAAGCTGAAATAAGGTATGTGGGTACATATGCTCTTCAGTGACGTGTGGTCTAATATTATTTACAAAACCATTAAGCCTCTAAAAATGATGTTGATTGTAATACCGAACCTAAATAAATAATTGAATAGTCAATGACAGGTAAGATCCTCAGAGGAGAATGACCTATGACAAACACAGTCACAGCAAGGCCAACAAACATCAGGGATGTGTCCAGCCGGCCATCCCTCCTGAGGCTCTGAGCATTACCCCACAATACTGTAGATCTAACTTGCCTTCACTGTGAAGGTGATGCCTGCTATTAAATACAACTTAAACATAAAATTCCCATGTAGTCTGTTCAGTGTACTACACCTTACATATTAATAACAGTAATGATTTATGCTATGCCAATTTTTGTTATGTTTATATTTACAGTTAAGCGGGAGGTATAGAGAGCCAGAGTAGCCCACCCTCTCTGGGGGAATCAGCAGCAAGGCTGCTGTGAACTTTGGGTGAACTCCATAGAAGCGAAACCATAATAGAGGAATGTGTGTGTCTTGCTTTATCATTCATGCTGGAGTACAGTGGTACAATCTCGGCTCACTGCAGCCTTGAACTTCCAGGTTCAAGTGATCCTTCTGCCTCAGCCCCCCAGGTAGTTGGGACTACAGGCATGCACCACCATGCCTAGCTAAAATTTCCTAACCACTTGCATGCACTTGTTTCATTTTAAATAGATGACAAGAGAGTCTATCAAATAAAGTTTGGAGAGATGGGAAATTTATTTATTTATTTATTTATTTATTTATTTATTTATTTATTTATTTTTTGAGGCGGAGTTTCACTCTTGTTACCCAGGCTGGAGTGCAATGGCGCGATCTCGGCTCACCGCAACCTCCGCCTCCTGGGTTCAGGCAATTCTCCTGCCTCAGCCTCCTGAGTGGCTGGGATTACAGGCACACGCCACCATGCCCAGCTAATTTTTTGTATTTTTAGTAGAGACGGGGTTTCACCATGTTGACCAGGATGGTCTCGATCTCTTGACCTCATGATCCACCCGCCTTGGCCTCCCAAAGTGCTGGGATTACAGGCTTGAGCCACCGCGCCCGGCCGGCAAATTTACTTTTAACCCTATTACAAAGTTTTCCTGTAGATTCTACCCTCAAGAGGAACCAAAAAGCTCTTCCTTTTTTCTCTCTGCCTCCAGCTTGACAACCCTATGCTATGAATAGGCAGCTCTCCTTTCATATACACCATGCCAGCCTTGGCACAGGTTGGTGCCCCTTTTCATTCTTATCTCCATCACCCTTGATTGCCAAGCCTTCCCTTGACAGCTGGGCCCTGGGCAGAATGCCAAGGTGAAGGACTCTATTGGGCATCAACTCCTTCATTATCCCCAGGGAGGCCACGGGACACACTGAATGGCACCTCTCCCCTTAGCCTCCAGCCCCGCCTTTAGAAGGGCACCCTTGAGGACTGATTAGGTCCAGAGGGAGGCAAGAGCTACAGCGTTGGAAGGAGGCATGCTGCGGACAGTTGAGGAGGGGATGGAGGGCAGGGGGATGTGACCATGACTGCTCACTTTTCCCAGTGCCTGGTGTCTGAGTTAGTGTGCCACCTGCCACGTGCTTTGCTCTGTGTGACAAGAATGTAGCCTTCAACGGGGGGTTTGAGCTTATGCTTACCTGTGGCTGATGTTTTTGCTGTTTGCTCAGAGGTTTAACCTGAATGAACTGATACACCTGCCATTGCTCCTGGATGTACCCCTCAACTCTATAAATCCTGTGCATCCAATTGGCTTGGCAAACACTTCAAAGGACCCTTAAGCCCTCTCTTTGTCCAATATGCTCTGTTTGACTCTTTCCCTGGCCTCATCGAGAGCAGCCAGTGGGTCTCTTCTGCACATCCGGGTCATTCTGCAAACATTTATCTGTGTCCAGGTTCTGTGTGCCTAGAGGTGAGCTCCTTCTCAGAGCTCCTTGTGGAGCTTTGTTTAATCAGCATTTGCCCAGATGACTGAAGAGCTGGGGCAGGAGCAGCAGCTAGCCTATCTCATTCACCAAGTTCCTTTATTTGGAGTTGGGCAGACAAACTTCAGAGATGGCCCCTTATACAGGAAAGAGAGTTATAGCCAGAGGCTCCAGCATGAATCATCAAACCACATGCAACAGCAGAGGCCAAGGTTATCAGTCAGCTAGAATGTAAGACTACTCTTGGCCAGCAATCTGACCTGCAGGGCTGGAATATTCATGGACAGAGGAGGTTTTGCTAGGAAACTAAGACAGGAGGTGCAGGGGCAATGTGTGGATTATTAGTCTGGCACCGAATAACAGCCTTCCCTGATTCCTTCATCTGAACACCTAGTAGTAATTAAGAAAGAATCACATTTGAATACAAATTCTCATCCCCCTCCCTCCCTCTAAATAAATGGCCATGTGCTGAGAATAGGGGTACCCACTCTCTCAGATGACACATCACACAGCCTTGGCAGAGACGCATCTTTCCTCCGATCCCTGATCCATTCAATATTTTACCTCCAAACCTGCCTACCTGAGCCAAGGTTCAGGCCCTATAAGGGCATATGTAGAACTGGTACCATTGGCAACGAAAGGCTAAGAGATCAGAGTGTCTACCCTGTGACCAGACTACTGATATAATGAATTGGGTAAGATCAGCTAGCCAGGAGCACAGTCCAAAGAAGCCTCACCTCCAGCAGGGTAGAGGGGGTAAAAAGGCCTCAGGATCCCATGTTTTTGCCCCTCCTCCTCCCTTGCTTGCTTCTTAAGTGTGGTGAGCAGAGTTGAGCTTGCACCGCTCCTCAGTTGTGCCCAGAATCACGTGGAGGGGTCTCTTGGTTTGGAGCATACTGGCAGCTCTTGCTTCTTCCTTCTCCCTGCCCCTGTCCCCTGGCCCCATTCCCCTACTCTGCAGGGTAGTGGGTCAGAAGGCAGGAGGTGAGGTATTGCAGGCTGGACAGCTGAAGGTGTCATCTGCCCCAAGGCCAAACTAAGACAACCAGAGATCTGTCCCATGGGCTGAGATGAGGCCTGCAGGCAAAGCCTCAGGCCTGAGGTCAGCTCGCTGCTTTTGTGGCTGGGGTTTCCCACTCCTGAGGTACTTCTAGAAGTCCTGCTGCTAGCCCAAGAGCTGCAGAGGTTCTGTGGCTGCTCAATTCAGCCCTGCATCTGCTTGGCCTGCCTTCACCAGCAGGGTGTGTCTGCCTGGTTTAATCAGCGCTTTGGATGGGTCCTGAAGTCCTGATGCAACTGGAGACCACCCTATCTCCAGAGGCCGGTGGATGCTCAGTCCTGGGCTTGGGGCTACATCCTTTCCTTGACCCCTTCCTCTGCTGGGCCTCCAGCTGCAATGATTCCAGCCTTTCCTTGGTACTGGAACTAGGGGTGTGATAAGCAGCCTGTGTTCTCCATAGGCACCAATGCCAGGACACCCAACCCAATTCCAGCTGGTCAAGAAGCTACCCTAACCGATCCCCAGTCCACAGCTAGACCCCAAGATCCGACTCTGCCAGTCCTGTGCCATGTGTATTTGGGATATAGGATAACCATCGCTGAGCACCACACTGTGCTCAAGTGGGGGCAGGAGGGTAAGGGTGGGAAGCAGCACCAATCTGAGCCCCAGTGCCTTCCTATCTCTGTAGAATGAACCAGGGTTTGTTCTGGGCGTTGAGAATAATGTGAGCAATGGAACCTCCCTGCACTTAAAGCACCCGGAATACTCATGGCCTGCATGAGAATACCCATGTGCTGTGGCTGTCATTGAAGCCTGCACATCGAGTGTGGATTGCAATGGTTTTATCAGGCGGTATGACTGGTGGGGGCCCCAGGCCTGGCACAGCCAGCCATTGGCACTCTGGTATCAACATTGATCTTGCCCTCCTTGTGCAGCCTGTAACTGTAGACTCCCCACCCTCCCTATCCCAACATATACCAGCTTCTCCTTCTTTAATGGGTACATTCACGTCAGACAGCTTTTCTGTCTTCAGGGTGCTGGCAGTCCCATGTGGGAAGCAGAGGAGCAAAGGTCATTGGGTTAGGAGGTGATGGTCACCACTCTAACACACAAAGCATGCAGGCTCCTTGAGAGAACAGGGGCAGCACCTGCCAGATCCCAGCACTCCCTGGGAACAAGAACATTGCCAGCCTCTGATGACTCTTGTCCCCTTCTGGTTTCAGGCCTTTCCAGCCAGTACCAGCTTCTATCAAAGCAGATAAGATTGGCTGGGCGCGGTGGCTCAAGCCTGTAATCCCAGCACTTTGGGAGGCCGAGGCGGGTGGATCACGAGGTCGAGAGATCGAGACCATCCTGGTCAACATGGTGAAACCCCATCTCTGCTAAAAACACAAAAAATTAGCTGGGCATGGTGGCACGTGCTTGTAATCCCAGCTACTCAGGAGGCTGAGGCAGGAGAATTGCCTGAACCCAGGAGGCGGAGGTTGCGGTGAGCCGAGATCGCGCCATTGCACTCCAGCCTGGGTAACAAGAGTGAAACTCCGTCTCAAAAAAAAAAAAAAAAAAAAAAAAAAAAAAGCAGATAAGATTAATAAGAGGGAAAGTTTTCTGCAGAAGATAACCTCTGTGGCTGAGCTCTAACCTTCACTTCCCACATGGATCCTCCCATTTGCTGGACTCACCACTCTGGTTATGCCCTGCTAAATGTGACAAGGTTAGGAAAGGAAGCTCTGGTCTCATTCCCTTAGGCAAAGTTGGGTCCCCCCCCAGATGACACATAGTCCTTCCTTCATGTTCTCCACTTCAGGTCTCTTTGGGTCTGGAGCTGATAAAAACAGCAGTTGTCGGCTGGGTGTGGTGGCTCACACCTGAAACCCCAGTACTTTGGGAGGCTGAGGTGGGCAAATCACCTGAGGTCAGGAGTTTGAGACCAGCCTAACATGGTGAAACCCTGTCTCTACTAAAAATAGAAAAATTAGCCAGGTGTGGCAAGGAAAGTGTACTTTAGAAAACCAGAGTGGAGGCCAGGTGTGGTGGCTCATGCCTGTAATACCAGCACATTGGGAGGCCAAAGTGGGAGGATCATGAGGTCAAAAGATCGAGATCATCCTGGCTGACATGGTGAAAACCTGTCTCTACTAAAAATACAAAAATTAGCTGGGTGTGGTGGTGTGTGCCTGTAGTCCCAGCTACTTGGGAGGCTGAGGCAGGAGAATCGCTTGAACTTGGGAGTCAGAAATTGCAATGAGCCAAGATCACGTCACTACACTCCGGCCTGGCAACAGAACGACTGTCTCAAAAAAAAAAAAAAAAGCCAGAGTGGAAGATCGTCCAGAAGCACGAGTATAACAGCAAGAGCACAGTCTACACTTGAAGGCCAACCCTGCTCTGAATATCTGGTTGGGAGGGGAAACCCTAGGCTGAGATCTATAATGGAGTCTCGTGAGGGTTGGATGGAAAGAAGAGCAAATACAGGTTAGTCTAGTCCTGAATAAAGACCCTGCTTGGCAGCCTCTAAGATGTCTTTCATTTGCTAGAACCTCTCTGATGCCCAGAAGGTATGTTGGGCCTGAGGCCCTGGCTTGTGACCTACAGAAAATGATGCTGAGAAGAAACTCCAGGGTAAAAAACTGGGCTCCGCTGTCAGTCCGAGCCCGAGAACCAGGGCTGGAGGACCTAACAAGTGATCAACCAAGAGAAGTCTTGTTTGTCCTCAACAACTCCTAGCATAGAAGTGGCCTAGAGGCCAGGTAAGGATTTTAAGCTACAGGGTATCTGACTGGAAGTAGAAACCAGGATAGCATTTCTGGGTCCCCAGATCCATTTCTAGGGTTTTGGAAGTTTTCACTAAGCATCTGTTGCTGAGCTGCAAGTGTGGGTTTCTGGAACAAAGCTCTAGCTGCTGTAAACACCATTGCCACTTTGTGTGGTGTAATGAGACTTAACGGGGCTGAGCCCCTAATTAGGTCTGGTTGAGTGGGTATTGCTCTCATACCCCCAACATTCTTAGCTAGGTCTCAGTTCCATCCCCAGGCTTAGGGAAGAGGATTTCTAGATTATGTTGGGAGTGCCAGAGGAAGGTAATGGGCTGCTTCTTTAAAGAAAACTGGTCTGGTTGGGCATGGTGGCTCACGCCTATAATCCCAGTGCTCTGAGAGGCTGAGGTGGGAGGATCACTTGAGCCCAGGAGTTTCACGCTGTAGTGAGATGTGATTGTGCTACTGCACTCCAGCTTGGAAGACAGGACAAAACCCTGTCTCTAAAAAATAAAACAATTTTCAGGCTTTAGGAGGCTGCCAGCAATAGGTCTTAGGCCTGTGAGCTGAGTTCCGTGCAGCCTCCACTAGGACCAGTTCATGGGTGAGGAATTCCACCATGGTCCAACCTCCTAATTGCCTTGACACATGGTTGGACTACAGGGGACCAGGTCGGTTCCAGCTGATATGCCCAGGATGTGTGGGAGGCTGTGAGCAGCAGGCCAAATCCTGGGGCCAAGAGAGCCCAGGTGCCGCTTGTGGAAGGCTCGAGTCCTGATGATTCAGGTCCAGCCCGTGGACGGCACGAGGCGGCACGAGGCTGGTAGCGGCACGAGGCACACCAGGCCGCAATTTCCCAACTGCAAGCTTCCTTTGCCCCGCCCCCCTGCCTGGCCTATTTAAGCTGTGAGCTCAGCAACAATAAACGAGACTTGATCAGACTCCTGTCTTGTCTCCATTTCTCGAGTCTCCTGCCCATCCATCCCCACTCCCTCCCTTCGGGCCCTTGTCGTCCTGCAGGTCGGGACAGGATGGAATACCTCAAGGACATCTACCCAGAGTAGAAGAGGAATGAGGCCATGTGGAGCTTCTGAACTCAGAGATTCTGTCTTTAGCTGAAGGTCAACGCTGTTTTTGAGGCCCTAGAACTTCTTTTAACCCTCCATAATCTCCCCTCTCAACCCACCCAAGCTCAGCCCCAACCCCCTGCCACAGACAGACCAGTCTTCTCACCGTGTGCTTGGCAACACCCCCGACTCCACTCCATCCTTCAAGGGTCGGTTCCTGCCTCCCTTCTTCAGCCCCTGGAATTCCTACAGTTCTAGTCAGTACAAGAATTGCCTCTGACTCATAAATGTGTATTAATCTGTTCTCATCAACTGGACTGTGGGCTCTCTGTGGGCAGGGGCTTTGTCTTGTGTGTTTTCTGAGACCCTCTCCTATAACAGAGCATGGTGTACAATAAACACATGCTACCTCGACAGGAATCTCCGGCAAGTTCTTCCCTCATCAATTCCCTTGATGTGCTGCTGCCGCCCAGCTACACAAGTGGAAACAGCAGCAGAAAATGAATGCAAAGGCCCCAGGGTTTATTATTGAGAGGGAAGTTGAAGGAGGTGGTGAAATGCTAGGAAAAGAAATTCTAGACGAGAAGCAGTAGGTGTCCCTTAGCCAGGGCAAGGCACTCCTCTGGGTGATTCCGTACGTAGCAAGCAAATGCAATTTGCCTCATTCCCAGGTGAGGTGGGACCCTCACAGTGTTGCAGGTTTCCTTCTTTTTGGGAACACCAGCTGAGCTGGGGCTCCTAGGTGCCTAACAGAGCCAGGCTTTTCCTTTGGCAAACCTGTATGTGTGCAGAGGGGCGGTAACCAGAGTACAGTCTTTTGTCTGTGTGGTCCTGGCTGCGGCTGCTAACTGGAGGTGGCTTGGGTAGTGCTGGGGCTGGGGTGTAGGAGGACTGGCCCTGGGGATGTAAGACTTTGAGTCAGGGACTCATCCAGCCTGCGGGTCTCTGCCTCCAGGACAGTGGCCTCAGGGGCCTGGGCCACGGCAAGAAGTGAGTGTGAGAGGCTGTGGTGCAGGCCTGCTAGCTCACGGCTGGTCTGTAATGAGCGGGCGATGTATTCCTGCTTCTGCTTCCACTCCAGAGTCAGCTGAGCTCGCAGCAGGGCCACCTGGTGGGCAGGAAAACCAAGAGGGAGAGCAGCTGAGGGCCCTCAAGTTGTTACAGCTCTTCCTGCTCTGTTCCTGTGACACTTACTGTCTGAGCATCTGAATCAACTCTACCACATACACGAATCTCAGAAACAGGCTTTAGAGAGTTTAGGGAAAGGGCCCTTAGGAACGACAGAATCCAGTAATTCTCAATCCTGGCTGCACATGTGACTCAAATAGGGAGCTTGAAAATAACAAAGCTATTCATCAACTTCATTGAAAGATAATTTACATGTGGTGAAAAATGCCCAGATTTTAAGTGTACATTTTGATGAGGCTGATAACAATATATAACCATGTATAACCACTGACTGACTTTTTTCTTTTTCTTTTTTTTTTTTTTGAGATGGAGTCTTGCTCTGTCACCCAGGCTAGAGTGCAGTGGTGCAATCTTGGCTCACTGCAACCTCTGCCCCCGGGTTCAAGTGATTCTTGTGTGTCAGCCTCCTGAGTAGCTAGGATTACAGGTGTGCACCACCACACCTGGCTAATTTTTGTATTTTCAGTAGAGACAGGGTTTCACCATGTTGGCTAGGCTGGTCTCAAACTGCTGATCTCAGGTGAACTGCCCGCCTTGGCCTCCCAAAGTGCTGGGCTTTCAGGTGTGAGCTACTGTGCCCCAGCTCTGACTTTTTAATAGAATAGAAAAGCATTCTGAGTTTAATAGAATTCAAAGCAATAGTTTAGGTCTAGCTACAGAGTCAGGCCCTGCCAGTAGCGACTACTGATTTCTGAAATAGGCTCAGAAATAAAAAGGTAACACTTCTTATGACTCCTGGGCCTTGAAAGGGAGAGTGGACTTTTAAGTGAGGCCTAAGAGGCAGGAAGGCTCTTCAAGTCACTTCTCTGCAAGTGGTGGCTCAAGCTGAGCTGTGTGGCCTGGAGCCTGCTGCTGCCTGGCTTCTCTGCCTGGGGCGCTGGCAACAGTCTTGCCTGCGAGGGCACCTCTGAGGGCAGGGAGGCCAGGACGGCTTCACTTGCTCCCACCTGTCCTCCTAGAATCTTCTGCCTGCTCCTCAGCCCTCTTTCTTCTCCTTTCCCTTGCTCAGTATGGATCTGGAAGACCAGGCTTTCTTCCCCACTCCCACCCTTAGGCATATGAGAGATGGGGTTGGGACTGAGACTCTTCTTGGCTCCCGTGGAGACTGAGGTTGTCTGAAGGCAGGAACTTCCTCTCTCCCTGCTGGAGGTGTACAAAGGGCCTGAGTACAAGGGAGGGAATATGGGCTTAGAAAACCCAGAACATACCTCTTTCTGCAGTTTGGCCACATACTTGGCATCTGAGTTCTTCTGTCCTCTTCTCCCATCCTAAAGAAGACAAACAGCACTCTTGTTGGAATAGGCCTTCTCACTCTGGGGCTTCTGCAAGTTTCCTTGCAGAACCTTTTCACAATCCTGGGGTCTGGGCAAAGGCTATGGGCCAGGAGCATCTGAACTCAGACTGGACCTCTACGGGGCAGCAGGCCCTGGGGCAAGGAGAGGCCCCACACCAGCACAAGGGGCAATGCCCATGGAGACCTGACACAAATCATCCAAAAGGCCTGGATGGCATTTGCTTCTTTGAGGCATGTTTTTATTTAATAGAAGTACACCATGTATCTGCTTTGTGGTAGCCCTGGGGTGTGAGCTAAGGATGCACAGAGGAAGACATAGTGCCTGCACTTGAGAACTTTCATTAAAGGACAGGGTATAGAGAGCTAGTGCTCAGCCACCCATAAACAGTGCCTCCCTGCCAGGCTGCAAGGTGGGGATACCTCACCTAAAAGAATGCTGGTATGGGGAGTCTTCCTTGAGCCCTTTACCCAAAAAAGGGACACTGGCTCCAGGGAAGACCATGGACCCCTAAGCCTGTAAACTCAACACTGTAGAAAGGTCTAAGATATCAAGCTGTGATCACGCTCCTAGGCTTACCAGGAGCTGACAAGTGCCATACAACCCCCATACACCAGGGATCCTGAGCAGAGCCCATAAGTCCCGCTCCTGGGCCAGTGGTGGCACTGGTCTGGGAGTGCACATATCTAAGTCCCTCAGAAAGCAGGGTCACTAGCCCTGATGCCACCCCAATGTTGGGCCTCCTCCTCATAGGGCAGTCAGGAGGGGCTCTCTGGATTAGTGAAGTGCTGTCAGCCTGTGATATGCAATGAGGAGGGCTGTTTCTGGTGGCTGAGGTTGGGCTCTCTATTGCTGCAGTAGAGGAAAATGGGTAAACCTGCTGTGTGGGTGGAGAAGCCGTGGCCTTGCTGATCTCCAGGGACCCTGCCTGGGCTGTACGCATGGCCTCCTTCTTCAGCTTCCTCCGTTCTCGCTCCACCTGCCAAGGTGCAAATAAGAAATCAAGGCTTGGCTTGGCTCTGTGACTGGAGTAGAGCTGCCTTTCTTCAGAGGTGGCCAGTGCCTGTGAGGGTATATGAGGGGACAGTAACCATGGGAAGAGAACCCCTGGCTGAGGAGGGCACAGCTAGGGTAGCCCTGAGTGCAAAGAAGTGCTCCTGGGACAGACGAGGCAGGGCCAGCCTCTCAGGCCTCTGGTGCAAAGGCCAGCAAACTTTTCCTGTAGTAAGTACTTAGGCTTTGTGGGCCATAGCAGGGAAGCAGCCACAGACAATGCATGGCTGTATTCCAATAAAACTCGATTTTCAGAAATGGGCAGCAGGCTGGATTTGGCCCACAGGCTGTAGTTTACTGAGCTTATGCTCTAGGGGCTGCATGAGAAGTGGAGATTCATGCCCACTAGACCAGAAAAGGGGTCACCTGCTCCAAGGTGCTCTGCAGCTGGACATTGTGGCGCTGCAGCCTGCTCCTGTCAATCTTTAGCTGTGCCACCGCTTGCTGCAGGTATTCAAGCCTTTGTCTCCATGGCTGCTTCTCCTCTATTCCAGCAGGACTAGGCTCAGCCTCTACTCCTGAGACCTGTGGGAAAGACCTGTGAATCTCACCTGGGCAGCCCCTAAGACAAGTAGGGAACAGACAGAGGGCATACAGACCAATCTGGCAGGTCTAAGCTTCAGGAACCCAGGTCCCAAGGGAAAGGGACAAACCCCGGGACAGGAGCTCACTGCTGGGCCATTTGTTCCCCTGAGCCCCCAGCTCACCTCTCCCAGCTGCATGCCCTGCTCCCCTCTGGACTCTTGGTCTGCTCTGCTGGTTGCACCTGGGCTGTGTAGCCGCTCCTTCTCCAGAGCCCGTCTGGTGAGCTCTAGCTCGTCCTAGGGTACCAAGGTATGGAGCAAAATCACCCCTTGCCAACCTCATATCCAGATCCACCCACCCTCCACAGAAACAGTGGTTCAATGTTCTCCTCAGGCTTTTGTCTTATTTTTTCCTAGAGGCTCTGAGTCATTCTAGTACAGAACCTTCATTTCACAGATGGGTAAAACAAAGGAGCAGAGGGGCCTCGACTCTACTTAAGGATATGTGGTGAGCTAGCAAGGGAGCTAGGACCAGAGCCTCCAGTTCACTGCACATCTCCTAGAAGGCTGAGCAATGACTCAGAGCACTGATGTGCTTTGGGAAGACCATGGGCTCTGGAGTCACACAGGGCTGGGTGCTTTGTCATCACTCAGTGGCTATATGACTCTGGTTGAAGTATAAGTGCTCCCCAAACCCCAATTTCCTCATTTACAAAATGACTATGTGCACCATGAAACAGATCAAGCCCTTGGGTTAAGTCCCTCTGGGTAAGTGGGGAAGCCTCATGCTTGGGTTAAGTACCCTGTGGGTAAGTGGGGAAGCCTAGATACTTTCTAGGCGCCCTGTGGTTTATAAATGTTATCCGTCAAGAAGAGAGACAAACAAGAGAAAAAAAGTGGATGCGTGCAGGTTGCCTACGAGAGAGGAAGAGCTTGGTGATACAGTCTGAGCTCTAGAGGCAGATGACTCAGATCTCATTCCAGTCCTGCCATTTATGAGGGTTTTCTTGAGATGGAGTCTCACTCTGCTACCCAGGCTGGAGTACACTGGTGTCATCTTGGCTCACTGCAACTTCCACCTCCCAGGTTCAAGCGGTTCTCCTGCCTCGGCCTCCTGAGTAGCTGGGATTACAGGTACATACCACACACCTGGCTAATTTCTGTATTTTTTTTTTTTTTTTTTTTTGAGACGGAGTTTCGCTCTTGTTACCCAGGCTGGAGTGCAATGGCGCGATCTCGGCTCACCGCAACCTCCGCCTCCTGGGTTCAGGCAATTCTCCTGCCTCAGCCTCCTGAGTAGCTGGCATTACAGGCATGCGCCACCATGCCCAGCTAATTTTTTGTATTTTTAGTAGAGATGGGGTTTCACCATGTTGACCAGGTTGGTCTCGATCTCTTGACCTTGTAATCCACCCGCCTCGGCCTCCCAAAGTGCTGGGATTACAGGCTTGAGCCACCGCGCCCGGCGCAATTTCTGTATTTTTAGAAGAGATGGGGCTTTGCTATGTTGCCCAGGCTGGTCTCAAACTCCTGGGCTCAAGTGATCTGCCTGCTTCAGCCTCCCAGAGTGCTGGGATTATAGGCGTGAGCCACTGCACCTGGCCATGATTTTCAACCAATCCAAAGAGGACTTAACCTCTCTGAACTGTCATTCCTCAACTATAAAACGAGGACGGTAACGGTTCCTATTTTTCAGGGTAGTTGTAAAACAAAGTGAGTGTTATAGTGCCTAGCATGTAAAACACTTAAAATGAAATGGTCCCACGACAATGGAGGACTGCATCTGACAGACATTCCTGTGTGTATGGAGGAGGCAGTGGGTGAAGTGACTCTGACTGGGTTGTTATTGAGTGAATACTGCTTAGTAACCCAAGAGTATGGGTGGGAAGTGCCCTCCTGCCCAATTACATACCTTACTTTTGCTGTGTCTGTAAGAATGCACCTGAACACAGGAAAGGAGTTCCACTTACTAAGTGCTTTCTTCCTAAGCAATTCATACATATCCCATTTCATACCACCGTTGCCTATTTTACTGATGAGAAATTGAAGGTCAGAGTAAAGGCATTTACCCAGGGTCACACAACACTACTGCATTTTAAACCCTGGAACTGGACTCCACAGTTCACAGACTGACCTTCTTCTCCTCATATTGCCCTTCATCAAGAGCAGAGCTTTCTGAGTTCCCAGAAGGAACTCTCTGGGGGGCTGTGTCTGGGGTTCCCTGGGGCTCAGTCAAGGGACCAGGATGGAGAATTGATTTCCCTGGAAAACTGGACTGGGCTTCTCTTGGCAAAAAAGATGATGCCTCTCACTGTCAAGTTAGCCTGGCTTTCCTGTTGGCCTGCTTGCTGCAGGTCTTGTGCTCAGTGCAGGGGGTACAAAGGTGACCAAGATATGGTGCTTGACCTTGAGGTTAAATATTATACCCTGAAGTCCTCTCCTAAGCTCATTTCCTCTCTCACTCAACATTCTACCTACAAGAAACCCATTTGTTTTAACTGTTAATGACTCCAAAGTGACTCTGGCTTCAATTCGAAACTTCAGATCACTTTACTGACCTGTCCACTGGACACTTCCCCGCGCCTGTCCCACAGGTTCCTCCCTCCACTTCCAAACTGATCTCATCATTTCATTCCTCTTCCTCATACCTGCTTCTCGTCATCTTGGTGAGCAGAGACCTGAGTGTCATCTTTGACTTCTTTCTGCCCTCTCTTTATTCCTCCCACCTCTTAGCCAATCAGCTGTCGGAAGTCCTACCTCTCAGACCCAACCACATCTCCATTCACACTTTCCATCTTAGGGTACGACCTCTTCCCTGGACTTCCAGTACAGCCTCCCAGTGGGTCTCCCAGGCCTGCTGTTGCTCCACATGGCAGTCTGAGTGATCTTTATGAGCTGTATGTCTGATCACATCACTCCCCTGATGCAAACACTTCACCTGCTTCCTACTAGTTACCCAGGTCCTTGGCATGACTGTAAGCCCTGACAGGTGTGGCCCCTACTGTCTTCCCATCTCTTACCAAATCCTTCCCTGTCTCATGCAACCTGAACTGTCTACACAGATAGTACATTTGTTCTCGCTCTCTTTTCCTTTTCCCCTGAATGCTCCTCCCCAACCTGTGCCTGGCTAGTTCTTTACTGGTCCCTTCAGGTCTTTTTTTTTTTTTTGAGATGGTGCCTTGTTCTGTCCCCCAGGCTGGAGTGCAGTGGCATGATCTCAGCTCATTGCAACCTCTGCCTTGCGGGTTCAAGCAATTCTCCTGCCTCAGCCTCCCAAGTAGCTGGGATTACAGGCACATGCCAGCATGCCTGGCTAATTTTTGTATTTTTAGTAGTGACGGGGTTTCACCATGCTAGCCAGGCTTGTCTCGAACTCCTGACCTCAGGTGATTTGCCTGTCTTGGCCTCCCAAAGTGCTGAGATTACAGGTGTGAGCCACTGGCCCAGGTCTAATCTTAAACACTGCTTTTACCAGAAAGCCTGTTGGGACCCACTCCCAGAAAAGGGTGAGCATCCCTCCAGCATGCCTGGGGCATCCTAAACTTCCCCTATTAGGCACCAACCACACTGCATTATCGTGGTTTCCCCACGGGACTGTGGGCTCTTACCCTCTTTGTATCTCCTCAGACTAGAACTGTAGCCTGAATCCCACTGTGTTGAGGTACTCATGATCTCAGCTTTCTCATAACCCTGAGGTACCACAAGGCCCAGAGTGGTGGGCAGTCCCTGAGCTCAGCCAGACCAGGCTGTGTCCCTTGGCCCTTACTGCCCCTGGAGTGACTCACCTGCAGCCTCTGCTGTTCTGAATCTCGCTCCAGGACAGAGGCTTGTAGGAACATGGCTACCTCCTGCAGACTGCTGATGCTGGCCTTGCTCTGCACTAGGGACAGTGCCAAGTCCTGGGCCTTCTCCCTCCACTCAATCTCCCTGGCTTCTGTCTGTCTCAGGGCTGCCTGTAGCCGCTCCAGCTCCTGCTGCAGCCTGGGCTCTAAAGAATAACATTTTGAAGATTGTTCCTCCACTGGGGAGGCTTTGTGGCTGTGAGGTAAGGCTTCCAGGTTGTTCCTTTGCTGGGCCTCCCTCAGCTCCAGGATCTCCTGTTCCTTTTGCGCTAGAGTCAGCTGTAGCTCCCTTAGACTCTGACGAAGGCCCCTTATCTCCTCCTCTTCTCTCTCCTGCCCCAGATTCTGCTTCTCTTGAATCATATTCTCTTGGACCCTCTGGGCCAGAGACTTCTCCAGCAGCTTCCCCTGTTCCTGCTGATGTCTTAACTCTTCATCCCTCTGGGCAAGTGCCTGCTGCAGCTGCTGCACATCCTCCTGGTATCGGAGATCCTGGTCCTGGATCTCACCTTCTCGTGTCCTCAGGGCCTCCTCCAGCTGCCGAGCATGTGCCTGGCAGGTGTCCAGGGCAGCTTGCAGGGTGGCAGTGCTGGCCTCCAGACTGCGGCTCAGTTCTGCCTGTTCAAGCAGATGCTGCTCTTTCCCCTGCAGGGCAGCGTGAGCCTTGCCAAGAGCCTCCTGCAGAGCCTCAGCCCGGCCCCGGGCAGCCTCCTCCTGATGCCGGGAGGACTGACTTTCCGCCCGCAGAGCCTCCAGCTCCTGGTTCCGTTCCTTGATCACTGCCTGGGCCTGTAGCCAGTTGTCCTGTAGGGTCCTGATCTCTACCTCATGCTCCTGTGCCTGCTCAGCACACTGCTGCTGGAGGGCCAACAGAGCTTTCTCCTGCTCCCGAGACTCAGCCCTTAGGTCTCCCAGCACCTCCTCCAGGGCCTGGACCCGCCGTCCCTCCACTGCCAGCTCTTCCTCAAGCCTTTGTGCCTGTTCCTTGTAGTCCAGAAGCTCTTCCTGACGCTCCTTCAGTGTCATCTGGGCTTGCTCCAGAGCTCCCTGAAGGGCGTCTGCCTTTTCCTTCACACTCTCCTCCTGCCCCTGGGCCTGCTGCTGTTCTTGCTGCAGAGCCTCCAGTTCCTGGTCCTTTTGGGCTACGGCTCTCTGGGCCTCATCCAGTTGACTCTGAAGTGATTGCTCCTTCAGCTCCCCTTGTTCTCTGGCTTCCTGCAGGTGCTGCTGCAGGACCACTATCTCCTGCTCTCGCTGGGACAGGCGGAGGCTGGTCTCACCCACCTTCCTGTGCAGGCCCTGGAGCTGCTGCTCTAGCTGGTCCTTGAGCTCCTGAAGTTCATGGATATGCTCCTGCTGGCACTCTACCTCCTTCTCCTTATCACGCAGGATCAGCTTCAGGTGCTCTAGGCTCCCGCGCTGTGCTTTACTCGGGCCCTTTCCTTCCTCTGCCCGTTCCTGCATCACCTGCCTCTGAGAGGCCAGCTCTCGGCCTCGCTCTCTCAAGGACAGCTTAATCTGTTCCAGGTCCTCCTCCAGGATCTTGGTCTGCCGTGTCCTTTGATCCTCGAGAACCTGAATTCTCTCCTTCTGCAGCATCAGCTCCTGGTCTCTCCTCTCGAGATCCTGAGTCAGATGCTCTTTCTGCCTCTGCAGCTCCTCTATCTGTTCTCGCTGAGACTTCACCTCTTGGTCCCTCTCCTGCAGCTCTCTTGCCAGAAGGGTGCTGTGGCTCTCCAGGTCATGGATCTGGCTGCTTTGTACCTGCAGCTCCTGGCTCCTTTCTTCCAGGTCCAGCGTAAGGTGGGTCAAAGCCACTCTCTGCGTTTCCCTCTGGCCCTCCAGCTCCTCAATCAGTTTTTGTTGGCACTCCATCTTGTGATGGTTTTCCTCCAGTTCCAGGGCCAGGCATTCCAGAGTAACCAACTGCTTTTTCAGATCCTGGACCTGTCCTCTCTGGGACTCAATCATTTGGTCCTTCTTCTCAAGTTCTAGAAGCTGATGCTCTAAGACATTTCTCTGAGTCTCCCGATCCTTCTCAAGCTCTCTGATCTGCTCCCTCTGCACAGTCAGCTTCTGCTCTCGCTCCTGGACGGCCATGGGCAGATGCTCTAAAACAGACCTACACTTCTCCAGCTCCTGAATCTGTTCTTGCTGCAGATCTACCTCTTGGTTCCTCTTCTTCAGGTCCAGAGATAGCAATTCCAAAGCAGCCTTCTGCATTTCCCGTTGCTTCTCCAGTTCGTGGATTTGTCCCCGCAGAGTTTCTACCTCCCCTTCTCTTTCATCTAGGGTCTGGGTCAGGAGAGCCAAATTCTCTTGCAGAGCTTTTCCTTGGGCCACCTTCAGCTCACCCTGCTCTTGCAGAGCCTGGGCTCTCTCACGCTCACTCTCCACCTCCTCATTTTTCAGCTTCAGTGCTGAGCGAGCCGTTCTCAGGTCTTCTTCCAGGATGCCAGCAGCACTTGCCTGAGCCCTGGCTTCTGCAATAGCTGCTTGCAGGTGTTCCACCTGGGCTGTCAGGTTCTCCTTGGCTGCCTGAAGTAACTCTCGCTCACCCTGGAAGACAAGATGAAAAACCACTTTAGACTACACTTCCCTGCTACTGTCACTCCAACACTGGCCCTTCTCTTTCTTATTTTGTGGTACTAGCAGTGACAAGGACTTGGGCAAAAAAGTGGTGGTATATTCCACTTAAGTGGATACTGTAAAAGAGCATCGTTGCCACCTCCTAGGACTCTGCTATGCCCAGAGGAGACTCTGGTCCTTCAGAACAAGGGGCAAAAACATCAACCTTAATTCAGAAAAAGCGACTGAAAGAGGATTCACTGGAATCTTAATGATGGCCCCCAGGGACATGGAGACAGCCAGAGGAGCTGACGGACTTGCTGAAGGAAGTAGGACACATGACCACAGGCCAAGGTGGGTCCAAGGGACTACTCCTGAGGCATTCCCCACACCCCACCAAAACCAGTGCCACTTTACCTGGGCTTCCATTCTCTGTAGCTCTGCTCTCCGCAGGCGACTCTGTAAGGATGCCATAGTTTCATGCAGTTCCATCAGCTCAGACTCTAGGGAGTTCTGCTTTCCTTCCCACTTGGATTTCTCTTTAAGGAGAGGAGAAGTAGTTGAGTAAGACCCATGATTGGGGTGGGGGAAAAGAGGGATATAGAGGCAGATGGAGGATGGGGAACAGATTCAAAGGGGAAGGCGGCCAAGAAGGAGAGAATTACATCCAGTGTTCTAGAGACATCAACCACCCGCCAGGTGCTTTTATTTGCCTGGCAGCACTCCCTGCTGCTGCCAGCCCCAGCATTGCCTGGCAGCACTCCCTGCTGCTGCCAGCCCCAGCATTGCCTGGTAATCATCTTAATACATCTTCATCCTCATCATCAAGAGCCTCAGCCCTCAATTCCAGACAGGGTTGGACAGATGACACTGGAGGTCCTTTCTAGCCCCCAATCCTATAATTGTGCAGGAGCTCCTAGAGACATGGGTGGCTCTGCTGGCTGCCCCCGATTTCTGCAGCAGGCGCTGGAATCTCACTTTATTTTTGTGGCTCTCAGGGAACCCTCAAATGGCCTCAAAATAGGCCCAAGCTGTCCTCTTCTCTTTTTTTTTCCTTTTTTTGAGATGAAAAAAAAGGATTCCAGGCTTGCTTTGTCACCCAGCCTGGAATGCAGTGGCACAATCTTGGCTCATTGCAACCTCTACCTCCCGGGTTCACGTGATTCTCCTGCCTCAGCCTCCTGAGTAGTTGGGATTACAGGCATCTACCACCATGCCCGGCTAACTCTTCTAAGTAGAAACCTCAGCTTCAAGACCCTTCCTTTCCTCTCCTTTGAAGGAGCCATGACCCTTTCCAGTCCTTGGCTGGTGCATGGGCATGTCCTCCGCAGAGCTCCTCTCCTTGCTTTCTCCCAAATAAATTCATAATCCCTCAGCTACCAAAGGCTAACTTGGAGGACATACTTGAAGATGATAAAAATAAGTAACGTGGATGATAAAAGATGCAGTTTTATGTTCCTACAGTCCTGGCCCTGGGTCTCCAATTTTTTTAAATTTTTAAATCTGCTGCAGAGAGAAATTAGAAGCCCAGCCATTTCCTTCTTTCTTTTAAGAAAATGAAAATCCAGTTTATTCAGCTCCCGGGCGAGGTTCCATGGTCCCGGGGAAAGGAGCCAGGGAAGTTGCACACGGCTTCCCAAGGTGTGGGGTTTTATAGGTAGGAGGAATGAGCAACAGCTGGGTGCTCTGATTGACTCCAGGGGAGTGGGATTGAGACGGGGTAGGTTTTCTGGTGGGAGAACCGGCCAGGAGCCTTGCATCAGCTTGCATCACCAAATCTGTTCCTCCTCATCTTTTCTTCCAGGATGGGCCTCAAAAGCCAAGCAAAGCAGAAAAAATAGTTCAAGGAGGTCATTACCCCTTTGGAAGTGCCTCTAGATATCATCTCACAGTTCTGGGTAAATAACAGTGCAGCTAGGCACGGTGGCTCACGCCTGTAATCCCAGCACATTGGGAGGTTGAGGCAGGTGGTTAATTTGAGGCCAGGGCTTCAAGAGCAGCTTGGTCAACATGGCAAAACCTTGTCTTTATTACAAATACAAAAAAAGTAGCCATGTGTGGTGGTGCATACCTGTAATTCTAGCTACTTGGAAGGTGGAGGTTGCAGCGAGCCAATATCGTGACACTGCACTCCTGCCTGGGTGACAGAGTAAGATTCCATCTCAAAAACAAAATAAAAGGCCAGGCGCAGTGGCTCAAGCCTGTAATCCCAGCACTTTGGGGGGCCGAGACGGGTGGATCACGAGGTCGAGATCGAGACAATCCTGGTCAACATGGTGAAACCCCGTCTCTACTAAAAATACAAAAAATTAGCTGGGCATGGTGGCGTGTGCCTGTAATCCCAGCTACTCAGGAGGCTGAGGCAGGGGAATTGCCTGAACCCAGGAGGCAGAGGTTGCGGTGAGCCGAGGTCATGCCATTGCACTCCAGCCTGGGTAATAAGAGCGAAACTCCGTCTCAAAAAATAATAATAATAAAAAAATAAAAAAATAAAAAATAAAAAAATAGGTGGCTGCTAGACCTGTTCTTGCCACTTCTGGGCTCCTCACTTATCTTCCCTCTCCCTCTAAATCTCCCCACCTGTCTTGAGCTTCTCACCTTCCTGATTCTGGGAAAGCTGTCTTTGCAGATCCTGCAAGTCTGTGTGGACCTGGCTCTTCTCAGCCTCAGTATCAGTTAGACGTTCTTCCAGTTTCCGGACCTGATCCCTCAGGTCATCCTGGGAAAGGAAGGACATGGCTAAATGTGAGTTCCTCATCTTTCACAAGCAATGCAGGGCTCAAGCTCTCTCCTCATTCTCAGCCCCTGTGGTGGGCCACCATTGTGGATCTACTCCCAGAGAGCTGGGTTACTTCCTCTGAATGCATGTGCATTTAGCTCCCTGAAGTGAAGACAGGCTCTGCTCCACTTGGATGGAACAAGAATCCCCTTCTGACCTGTCTATGTCTTTTGAAAGAGAGCTGCTCAAAGTTAGCCCAGGGTTCACCTCTTCCCTCCCGACACATCTACTTCAAAGCTTAGGCCAAAGGCTATATCTTCTTTCCTTCTGCCCCTTCCTCCTAGTTCCAACAGTACATCACTTGCATTTGTTACTGATCCAATTAATTCTATCAGTTCTGCTTTCTAGTAGAATGCAGTTTTGTTCCTCCACCATGTCACAAAACTTTTTTAGGCAGACATCAGGTCTTTCCCCCTTTTGCATCCTCAGCTCAAGAGTGGCTGATGGCCGGGCGCGGTGGCTCAAGCCTGTAATCCCAGCACTTTGGGAGGCCGAGGCGGGTGGATCACGAGGTCGAAAGATCGAGACCATCCTGGTCAACATGGTGAAACCCCGTCTCTACTAAAAATACAAAAAACTAGCTGGGCGTGGTGGTGCATGCCTGTAATCCCAGCTACTTAGGAGGCTGAGGCAGGAGAATTGCCTGAGCCCAGGAGGCGGAGGTTGTGGTGAGCCGAGAACGCGCCATTGCACTCCAGCCTGGGTAACAAGAGCGAAACTCCGTCTCAAAAAAAAAAAAAAAAAAAAAAAAAAAAAAGAGTGGCTGACATATGGGTGGCACTCAATTTGTACTGATAGGTTCACTGTGAGGTGGAATTGATGACATCTTCATTTCAGAGCATCCTTAGGCCTAGAATGCTCCTATAAATGCCAACCTCAAATAGTGGTCACTGATTTCTAGGGTTTCTCTTGGAAGCCTGGGTACCAAGAATAAATTCATGGCTGAGTGGAAAATGATGCAAAACAATGCCACACATCTGCCTAGGGGTTTTTTGTTTTTTTTTTGAGATGGAGTTTTATTTTTGTTGCCCAGCCTGGAGTGCAGTGGTGTGATCTCGGGTCACTGCAACCTCTGCCTCCTGGGTTCAAGTGATTCTCCTGACTTGGCCTCCTGAGTAGCTGGGATTATAGGCGCCCACCACCATGCCCAGCTAATTTTCGTATTTTTAGTAGAGATGAGGTTTCACTATATTGGCCAGGCTGGTTTTGAACTCCTGATCTGAGGTGATCCGCTTGTCTTGGCCTCCCAAAGTGCTGGGATTACAGGCCTGAGCCACGGCACCTGCCCTGCCCAGGGTTTTATAGTTTACAAGGCTCATTCAAGATCCTCACTCATCTAATCCTCACAACTCTGAGTAGGCACTGTCTGCCCTAATATGCAAGAGAAAACAAGGCCCAGGAACTCCAAATGCTCTATTTGTGGTTGCCAGGTGGTAAGTGATAGAGGTGAAACTCATCCCAACTTGATCTCAGGAATAGAACAGGTCAAACTGCTTCATGCATCTTTTCCTCATTTCCTTTGAGGGAGGTAAAGAGTTCAGGAAAGGGGAGCAGAGAAACATACCCGAGTCTGTTGAGTCTTCCACAGATCTTGATGAAGCTTATGGAGGGCAGATGCTACTGCCTCAGTGGAGAGAGCAGTCAGCAGGGAACCTCTCTTAAAGAGGCTTCTAGCTCCATTCTGGTCTGAAAAAATGAGGAAAACCTCTGGCTGCCACTATGAAAATAAACAGCCAGACCTTCCCAGACACAGCCTTGGCCTTCCCACTGGTTCCTCCTCTCTGCAAAAGAACCCCTTCTCAGCAGTTCACTCATAGTATGGGACAGGCACTATGGTGGGTGCTAGGTAAGGCCAGCTATGGCTTGTTATGCACTTAGTAAGTGCCAGGAACTGTGTGAGCTATTCACATCTGCAATCTCCTAACTCCTTGGTGAAATTATAAGTTAAGTACTTTTAACGGCCTCATTTTATAGTTAAGGAAAATCAAGCTCAGCGAGGATAGGTGACTTGCCCAAGGACACATGGCTAGCAAGCAGTAGAGTAGGGGTTCAAACTCAGAATTCCCCAGTATGCAGTCTTAACCCTAAAGCAATATGGCTTAAGGAATAGCATTCCTCTCCCTTTCTCCTGGGAATGGCCTGGCTTTGGCCCAAAGGACCTAGTTCTGGGGTGGCTGTCTTACCTGGCTCAAGGCCCCAGAGGGAGGGAGCAGAGTCTCCCCCACCACTCAGCTCAGGCCTGCTCTCACAAACAGACCCCAGGGCCTGCTGCAGGACAGAGCAGAGGCTGGCCAGCTGGGCCTGGGCCTGGGCCTGGTTCCCAGGCTGCTGCTCTGAGGCCAGTGCCTCCAGCTGGCTTTCTGTGCTGCGCAGTCGCAGCTGTAGTTGGGCTGCCTTGGCTTCCTGGGCCCACAAGGAAGCTCGTAGCTGCTGCTCCGTGATACGAGACGCCTCCAGCTCCTCCAAGAGCTGTGCTTCCTGGGCCAGAAAGTCAGCCTCCTTTTCCTTCACCTCTTGCCTCAGCAATTCCATCTGCCAAGGAAGAATTGTACATACTCTAAGCAGGAAATGGATACCCTCTCCTCAGGTTCTCCCAGGTGAGACCCCACTCAATCCCTGTACAAACTCTGATCAGGGCTGGGAGGATTTTAGCTCAGCTCTCAGGCAGGTAGAGGGACTCTGAAATGAGTGTTACCGTAGAGATCTAACACCTGTTGACTACTGAACACATGGGCCCAGCCTGCTATGCTAATGGGCTTCAGCCCTGGCTCCCTGCTATGATCAGAACTCTGGCCTGAAACCCTGACGCTGCACCTAGTAAGAGCAGTCACAATAACATAGCTACCATGTATTGAATGCTTATTGTGTTCCTGACATTTTTATATTTCTATAATGGTTACAGGAAATAGGAACAAGAATTATCACCCTTGTTTTATGGATGAAGAAGCTGACGTTCACACAACTAGAAAGCGGTACAGCTTGCATTCAAACTTAAGACTGTTGAACAGCCAAACCTGTGTGCCCTTAACCCCTGCAATCCACCATCTAGCTCTTATATCCCATTCCTCCCCTCCTAGTTCCATCTCTCCTCTGCACACAAGGTCTGGGGTCCTGATGTGGGCAGACTGAGTCCCTGGAAGTCTTGCTGCTGCCTGCCTGATCTGGAGTGTTACTGGTAGCTCGTTCCCCCTGCTGCATCTTGCCAACCAGATCCAGCACACTTGAAAGTGGCTGTGCTGGAACCAGGCCTGCGTGGGTTCCACCCCTGTGTGCACTTTGCTCTGGGCTGTCAGGTTTCCCACAGGAGCCATGCCCACCTCTGGGTCAGGTTCCCAAGCCCCCACCTTGTCTAGTCCTGGCTTCCCCCTCCTGCAGGGCTGTTGAGGCACCTGCCTATCCTATAATTAGGAAAAACAGATGGGTCCTCTCCATGAGAGGACTCAGAGCAATCAATCCACTGCTCCAGGATCAGGCTTCTGCCAGAGATGCAGGGCTTATAATCAGAGTAGGAAGTACCTGGGCATTGAGCTCTCTCTGTCCTCCCTGGGCCTCCTGCAAGTCCTGGCGCAGAGCGCTCAGCTCCTGTTGTCGAATAGAGTCAGCTTCTTGTAAAACAAGGAGTCTCTGTTCCTTTTCCATAAGTGACACAGTCAGGCTAAAAACAGAGGGGTCAGAGTGTTGGGCCACTCTCTTAGGGAATGAAAAACTACTTCCCATCTGAGTATTCTTAACATAGCATTAAAAATCAAAATAGAAATAGTAATAATTATGATATAACAATAAAAGCTATCATTTATTACTTTAATAAGTGCTCCTAGGTACTTCCTGCAGAAGTGCTCCTAGGTACTTCCCATTTCAACCTCACAGGGTTTTTTTTTTTTTTTGAAAAGAGTTTTGCTCTGTTACTCAGGCTGGGGTGCAGTGGCACACACTCCTTAGTAGCTGGGATTGCAGGCACACACCACCATGCCTGGCTATCAACCTCACAGTTTATTCTTCTCTGGCAAATTTCACATATACTTTATATTAGTACCTCACATTCAATCAACATGTTCAAATCTTCCCTCTCCTCTCCTCCCCTGCCACCCAATCATCTCCTACTATGTTCCCTAGCTCAATGAATGGCACTTCCATCTACACAGGTCCCAGTGTAGAACCTTGACCACTCTAGAGTTCCCCCTTCATCCTACCTATATCCAATCTGTGATTACATACAATTGAATCTAATTCCCTTAACATCCTTTAAACCTCTTCTCTTCTCTCCTCCTTTTCCCCACTACCCTACCTTGGTTTAGCTTTAGGATCTCAAATCAGGACAACTCTTACCAGCCTAACTTGTCTTCCTGCCTCTAGTTTAATCACCAAAATGACATTTCCCTTCTGAAACTCCTATTTTTTTTTTTTTTTTTTTTTGAGATGGAGTCTCACTCTGTCACCCAGGCTGGAGTGCAGTGGTGTGATCTCAGCTCACTGTAACCTCCGCTTCCTGGTTCAAGCGATTTTTCTGTCTCAGCCTCCCGAGTAGCTGGCATTACAGGCACCCACCACCATACCCAGCAATTTTTTTTTAATTTTTAGTAGAGGCGGGGTTTCACCATGTTAGCCAGGCTGGTCTCGAACTCCTGATCTCAAGTGATCTGCCTGTCTTGGCCTCCCAAAAGTGCTGGGATTACATTGCACCCAGCCCATCCCCTTCTCAGACTTCTGCAGCACTAAGTATACAAGCTGCTCTTCAATCTGAATGGTCTTCTGTCATACCTGATACCTCATGTCATTGCACCCTTCAAACAATCATAAGTTGTATTATATCAATTTCCCTGCTTAAAATTCTCCAGAGGTTTCCTATGAAACTCAAACTATGAACTCCTTGCTGTGACCTACCAAATCCTGAGTGCTGTGGACCTGCCCAGCTTATGCCACTCTCCTCATTCACCAGGCTCCAATCACACCACACTCTTTCAGTTCCACCAAACACTGTGAACTTTTACCTGCCTCATGGCCTTTGCACATGATTTCTACTCTTTCAGAATGGAACTCCCCCTCACCCTTTTACATGAGTAGCTCCAGTTCATGCTTAGTGTTGTTTTGTGGAAGAAAAATAAGATAAGTAATAATAAAGTTTAATAACCATAAAATAGGTAATAGTTAACATTAAGGTCACTTAGAAGTTATACATAGGCTAAGGAATTTAAACAGCCTCTACCAGAATAGCTAACAAGTTGCAGCTGCAAGCTTATCTCAACCTTCCAAGCTTATCACCTGCCTCCAGACACCGCCCCCCACCCTGTAATACAGAGGTATTACAGGCATACCTCTGTAATTCCTGTCTATCAGCAAGGTTGACTGGTCAAAATAACTAAATTGTAAGTTCTCTCAAAATTGTCAGAGGTTAAATAATTCACTGTCTTTGTCTAAAACCTGCAGCCGGTCTTGTTTTCCCGCCTCAAACTGCATATAAGCAAAACTGCCTTCTTTGTGGTGGTCAGCGGCCATTTAAGGTGTGAGCGTGCTGCCAGCCCGGGTGTCTGAATTAAAGTTCCCTTTGGTCTTCATTGGTCTCTTTGTCTTCTTTGGCTGGGGTTTTGCTGCAACAGTTTAAATGCACCTTCCTGAGAAAAGCCTTCCTTAACAATGGTTCTAAAGTATGTCTCTTCTCTCTCACCCTGTTTCCTCTATGTGTCATAATCTGTAATAATTTGAGTTATTATTTGATTAATGTCTTCTCCAGAAAACTGCAAATTCTATTCGGGCAGGGACCATACAGTTGTCTTTATTACTGTATCCCCAAGCATGGTGCCTGGTGCATGATGGGTGTTTTTGAAATATTTACTAAATGAATTAAGTGCAAGCTTTGAAGACAGGAATCATGCCCTCTCCACATGGCTACATGTACATCCCAGAGCTGCAGACATGAAAGGCAAGACGGCCTGAGCAAACAACTGTCAATCTCATAGTGACCACACAGCCAGATAGGCAAAAGCCACCTCCATGGCCTACCTAGCCTACCTGGCTTTCTCTCTCTCCAGCTCCTTCTGAATTCGGTTATACTCCTGGGTCTCTCTGAGCTTCTCCTGAACTTTCTGCTCCACCAGCCTGTGGGAGTCATCCTGGACCACCAGCTGAGATTTCAAGTCCTCCACCTGGAAATTTAAGGGCATGAAGACCAAGATGGCAGGGCAGGGGGCCAGTGGGAAAATGCTCCTCACCTAGGGCTTCAGGGTCCTTCAAGGTTTACCATAGTCAGCAGTCATTTCCAATGCTCTGGTGGTTCCACCAATCCCTACACACTGTTCTTAACCACCCACTTCCTCAGTACAGTTCAGCCTGGGCCTCCCAGCCTCACATATGCTGCGCAGAGGCAGGCACAAATAAAAATCTTGGCTGGAGGCCGGACATGGTGGCTCATACCTGTAATCCTAGCACTTCGGGAGGCCAAAGTGGGAGGATCACGAGGTCAGGAGTTAGAGACCAGGCTGGCCAGCATGGTGAAACCCTGTCTCTACTAAAAATACAAAAAACTAGCTGGGCATGGTGGTGCGCGCCTGTAATCCCAGCTACTTGGGAGGGTGAGGCAGGAGAATTGCTTGAACCTGGGAGGTGGAGGTTGCAGTGACCCAAGATTGCGCCACTGCACTCCAGCCTGGGTGACAGAGTAACACTCAGTCTCAAAAAAAAAAAAAAAAAAAAAGTGACTGGGCTGGGTGCAGTGGCTTATGCCTGTAATCTCAACACTTTGGGAGGCCAAGGCAGGCAGACTGCTTGAGATCAGCCTGGGCAACAGAGTGAGACCCTGTCTCTATAAAAATTAAAAAGTTAGCCAGGTGTGACGGCGCATGTCTGTAGTCACAGCTACTCAGGGGGCTGAAGTGGGAGAATCGCTTGAGCTTGGGAAGTCAAGATTGTAGTAAGCTGTGATCTGCAGCACTTCAGCCTGGGTGAGATAGTCAGACCCTGTTTCCCCCACCAAAAAAAAAACCCAAAAAAACAAAAAAGGCTGACTATAACTAAGCTCAAAGGCAAAAATGTATTGTGATTGCTTTTTTAAAAATGAAAAGAACATCATTTTGCAACCTAGTATGTAAAAATATTAGATTTATAGCAAGGTCAGAAAGAACAACTGAAACTGAGACTGCAGGGGAATATAGAAACTCTGCGACCATTACAGAGAAAGAGATTACTATCCCAGGGCTCTGAGAGGCACACACTCAACTCTGAGCACCCTCTAATTTTCCAGTCAATACTGTGGTCCACCAATCTACCTCCCAAATCAGGCAGCAGGGCCAAGGTTCTCCCTGTCCTTCAGGAGGAAGTGGGAAAGCCTGGCTGTGTTGGGGAAGGACCATGGGATTGGGTGGGGAGGTGGAGGAGACCTGTTTCTGCAGGTCCATTTTATCCTGCAGCAGGGAGCTGCTCTCTTCTTGGAGGGCAGCAAGATCATCTCTGTGCTGCTGGGCTGCCTCCTTCAGCTCCCGCTGAACCTCCTGGAGCTGGGTCTGTAGCATCCCAGTGGTCTCCTGCACAGGGATAAGACATCAGTGAATAGAGGAATTGTGTTGTATAAATAATATATATATATATATTTTTTGGTGGGGTAGCAAAAGCTGAGGCAGGAGCCAGCAATTCACATTTTTTCCACCCCACCTTCTCACTTCCTAGTCCCTCTTCTCCCTCACAAAGTGTACTGGGTCACCCAGATTTCTTGGTCAGGGTCCATGAGTTGGTAATAGTCTCTCACCCAGACCACAGCAACAGTCTCCTAAATGTATCCCTACTTACACTTGATTCCATGATCCCCCAAAAACACACACAATTCTCTACTCAGCAGCTTAAGTATTTAAAAATACATATATGTATATGCATGTGTGTATGTATATAAAAATAAATAATATCCTACTCCTGGTTTTAAAATACCACCCAAGTGGCCAGGCACAGTGGCTCACACCTGTAATCCCGGAACTGGAAGAGATCGAAGTGGGTAAATCATTTGAGGTCAGGAGTTCATGGTCAGCCTGGCCAACATGGTGAAACCCTTTCCTACTAAAAATACAAAAATTAGCCAGTCATGGTGGCAGGCACCTGTAATCCCAGCTAATTGGGAGGTTGAGGCACAAGAACTGCTTGAACCTGGAAGGTAGAGGTTGCAGTGAGCTGAAATGGCGCCAATGCACTCCAGCCTGGGTGATAGAGCCAGATTCAGTCTCAAATACATATATACATACATACATACATACCATACATACCACTCAACAGTTTCCCATTGCCCTTAGAACAAAATCCAAGCTCCTACAATGGCTGACAAAGGGCTTCTGGCTGCTGCTCCACTCCCTCTGAGTTTATCAAACTGGAGCCACACTGCCTCTTTTTTGTCCTTGAACTTCCCAAACCCTTTTCTGTGTCAGGGCCCTTGCAATCATTGCTTCCTCTGTCTAAAGTGTTCTTCAAATGGCAGGCATTTCTTTTTTTTTTTTTTAATGGCTTTGAGATATAATTCACATGCCATAAAATTCACTTGTTTAAAGTATACAAGGTAGTGGGTTTTAGGATAGTCACAAAGTTGTGCAACTATTGTTGCATTCAATTTTAGAACATTTCCATCAATCCCAAAATAAACCCCATACCCATTAAGTCACTCCCCATTCCCCACCCACTCCTCACCATAAATCTGCTTTCTGCCTCTATAGCATTGCCTATTCTTGGTGTTTCATATAAATGGAATCAAATCACATATAATATATGGCCTCTTGTGACTGGCTCTTCCACTTAGCCAGATGTTTTCAAGGTTCACCTATGTTGTATCATGGAGCTGGTTTCTTTTTGAACCTTCAAGTTTCAGCTCAAACGTTACTTTCTCAGTGAGGCCTTCCCTGACACTAAGTTCAAAGTGAGCTCCTTTTCTCAGTGTATCACTCTATTTTCTTTATAGAACTTATTACAAACTCTAATAATAATTTTTTTTTTTGAGATGGAGTTTCGCTCTTGTTACCCAGGCTGGAGTGCAATGGCGCGATCTCGGCTCACCGCAACCTCCACCTCCTGGGTTCAGGCAATTCTCCTGCCTCAGCCTCCTGAGTAGCTGGGACTAAAGGCACGTACCACCATGCCCAGCTAATTTTTGTATTTTTAGTAGAGATGGGGTTTCACCATGTTGACCAGAATGGTCTCGATCTCTTGACTTCGTGATCCACCCACCTCAGCCTCCCAAAGTGCTGGGATTACAGGCGTGAGCCACCGCGCCCGGCCCACTCTAATAATCTTTTACTTTCTGTCTGCTCATTTGTCATCCAACTTTGCCACAGGAATTAAGTCCCTTGAGGGCAGGGGCAATGTGTGTCATGCTGACTGCTATGCCACATCTTTTTTTTTTTTTTTTTTAAAGTCAGAGTTTTGCTCTTTTTGCCCAGGATGGAGTGCAATGGTGTGATCTTGGCTCACTGCAACCTCCGCCTCCTGGGTTCAAGTGATTCTCCTGCCTCAGCCTCCCAAGTAGCTGGGATTACAGGCATGCACCACCACATCCGGCTAATTTTTTTTTGTATTTTTAGTAGAGACAGGATTTCTTCATGTTGGTCAGGCTGGTCTTGAACTCCAGATCTTAGGTGATTCACCCGCCTTAGCCTCTCAAAGTGCTGGGATTATAGGTGTGACCTACTGCACCTAGCCTGTGCCATACCTTTATGTACTTGTCATGTGTCAGCACCTAGCACAGGGCCTGGCACATAAGAAGTGCCCAAGAAGTCTTCATGGTTGAATGGGTAAATGTGTGCCCCTTTCTCCCCTACTGCCGAGACCACACTCCATACCTGCTCCTTTAACTTCTGGACCTTCATGTCCTGCCTCAGCCGTTCCAGTTGTTGGCTGGCATCTGCCAGCTCCTTCTGGGTCTGCAGCAGTGTCTCCAGAAGGGACATTCTCTCCTTCTCTGTTTCCAGCTGCATCTGTGGAGGGGTAGAGGGGTAAGGACTTGTGGGCTCAGGGTTACCATGCTCACCAACAAGGCCACAAGCCCATCCCAGCTGCTCTAGGGCTCTTCTACCAAATGAGTAGGGGCTGAGGGCAAAGGAAGGTCTGAGCCCATGGGTTCAGAACAAGGAAGTGCAAAGATTACCACTGGTTTACAAGCTGACAGGATGTGGTATATGTTAGCCCTCCCTCAGGAAATGTGACATATTGCCGGAACTGCAGCTAATGTGGAAGACCACCCTGCTCACTGGTAGCAAAGTGGGTGGGTACGATCTCTTCTGGAAGCTCCTCTGCAGCCCTATTCTTGAGAGTGGAAAAGGAAGTGGTCAAAGGTAAGGAGATCACTGATTGGACGGGCAGCTCCCACCTGGCATAGGGCACTCTCTGCCTGTGTCCGTTCTTCTTCCCTCTGGGCCCGGATGGCCTCCATTTCTATCTGCTGCTCCTTCAGCCTCATTTCCAGCTCCATTTTTTCCCTCTCTAAGCTCTCCAGGGCCTTTGCCAGCTCCTGCTGGTGCCAGGAACGCTCCTTCTCCTGGCCTCATAAAAGAAACACCATTAGAACCAAATGGGTGAGGAGGGGAAGCAGGAGAATTGGATTGGAGTAATAAGTCTCTATACTACTCACTAACTGGGTTACCTTGATACTTTTCTAAGCCTGTTTCTTCATCTGTAAAGTAAGGCTAATAATCCCTGCTTTATCTATCTTACCAATTTTTATGATAAGCAAATGAAATTCATTAAAAAAAAATCAAACGATATATGTAAAAATACCTTCCAAACTGCAATTGTCCCTTATATATGCTACAGATATGTGGGTTTTAATGTATTTTTTCTTTTCTTTTTCTTTTTGAACACAATTCTACCTCCTGCAAGCTGAATAATGGCTTTCTAAACCATGCAAACTTAGACATTTTGTCTCCTACACACCCTTTCTTTTTTTCTTTTTTTCTTTTTTTTAAAGATGGAGTTTTGCTCTTGTCCAGGCTGGAATGCAATGGCATGATCTGAGCTCACTGCAACCTCCCACTCCTGGGTTCAAGCGATTCTCCTGCCTTAGCCTCCTGAGTAGCTGGGACTACAGGCACGCACCACCACACCCAGTTAATTTTTGTATTTTTAGTAGAGATAGGGTTTCACCATGTTGGCCAGGCTGGTCTCGATCTCCTGACCTGGTGATCTGTCTGTCTCAGCCTCCCAACATGCAGGGATTATAGGTGTGAGCCACCATGTCCAGCCTTATTTATTATTTTTATTTTCTTGGAGACGGAGTCTTGCTCTGTCACCCAGTGGTGTGATCTCCACTCATTGCAACCTCTGCTCCTGAGTAATTGGGACTACAGGTGCCCCTCACTATGCCTGGCTAATTTTTATGTTTTTAGTAGAAATGGGGTTTTCACCATGTTGGCCAGGCTGGTAATTAACTCCTGACCTCAAGTGATCCACCTGCCTCGGCCTCCCAAAGTCTCTGGGATTACAGGCATGAGCCACCATGCCTGGACTGGCATTTTATTTTTAGAGATGGGGTCTCATTATGTTGGTCAGGCTGGGCTTGAACTCTTGGGCTCAAATGATCCTCTTGCCTCAGCTTCCTGAGTAGCTGAGACCACAGGGGCCACCACACACAGCTCCATATCTGTTATCTTTTATTTTTATTTTTATTTTTTTGAGACGAGTCTCACACTCTTGCCTGGGCTGGAGTGCAGTGGCACGATCTTGGCCCATTGCAAACTTAACTTCCTGGGTTCACATGATTCTCCTGCCTCAGCCTCCTGAGTTGCTAGGATAACAGGCACATATCACCATACCGGGCTAATTTTTTGTATTTTTAGTAGAGACAGGGTTTCACTATGTTGGCCAGACTGGTCTTGAACTTATGAGCTTGTGACCCACCCACCCCAGCCTCCCAAAGTGCTAGAATTACAGGCATGAGCCACCATGTCTGGCCTGGTATTTTTATTTTCAGAGATGGGGTCTCACTATGTTGGCCAGACTGGACTTGAACTCTTGGGCTCAAGTGATCTTTCTGCCTCAGCCTCCTGAGTAGCTGAGACCACAGGGGCACACCAACACACACAGCTCCCTATTATCTTTAAAGCAGCCACATCGTGGTTGACAGCTGTAACAACGAACTGAGGTGGCCAACTCTGGCTGTCTGATATCTGCTTTCCTCCATCAGAATTGCAGAGTTAGCCCCTGAAAAATCAGGCCTGGCCCAGTGAGAATGTCTCCCTGTATTATATAAGAGCATTAGGATGGGGTGCTGCTTGTCTTAGAGGTCATCCAGGAACTAAAACCTTTCCCAAGCTCTCTGACCAGTTCAGGACCCTCTATTAGGTGCCAGGATAGAGATGAAGGGCTCTGAAGTTGGGCTGCCTGAGTGAAAATCTTTAATCTACCACTACTAGCACTCAATTTCTAAACATTGCACCAGGCATGGTGGCTCACGCCTGTAATCCCAGCACTTTGGGAGGCTGAGGCGGGTAGATCATGAGGTCAGGAGTTCTAGACCAGCCTGACCAACATGGTGAAACCCCGGTCTCTACTAAAAATACAAACATTAGCCAGGCATGGTGGCACATGCCTGTAATCCCAGCTACTCATAAGGCAGGCGGATCACTTGAACCTGGGAGGCAGAGGTTGCAGTGAGCCAAGATCGCACCACTGCACTCCAGCCTGGGCAACAGAGTGAGACTCTGCCTAAAAAAAAAAAAAAAAAAAAAAAAATTTCTAAACATCTCTGTGCCTCAGTTTCTTCATCTATTAAAATGGGGATAGCAACAGTGTCATTCTCTTCAGGTTGTATTGAGGATGGATATAAGTAGTCTGAATCACTTTAAATGTGCTTAGCACACAGAAAGTGGGCCATACATAACAACTAGCATCATCACCACATTAGCATACACTGTACTTTTCCTTTAAAATGCCTGTAAATTTGTAGTTGCTTATTTATGTAATGGGAATATCTGTGTTTTGGCTTTCCCAGTGTCATCCTGTGCAGCTTTCTCCCTCATTTACTACACCCCAGCTACACATACTTGCCTCTTTGCAGGTCCTTCAGGACACTAAACACTTTGTTTTTTGAAATAGACTGTCGCTGTGTAGCCCAGGCTAGAGTGCAATGGTGCAATCTCAGCACAATGCAACCTCTGCCTCATGGGTTCTAGCCAGCCTCCCAAGTAGGTGGAATTATAGGCACCTGCCACCACGCCTGGCTATTTTTTTTTTTTTTGGATTTTTAGTAGAGATAGGGTTTCACCACATTGGCCAGGCTGATTTTGAACTCCTGACCTCATGTGATCCGCCTGCCTCAGCCTCCCAACGTGATAGGATTACAGGTGTGAGCCACCATGCCCGGCAAACATGTTCATAACTTAAAGCCTTTACTCAGCCAGGCGTGGTGGCTCAAGCCTATAATCTCAGCACTTTGGGAGGCTGAGGCGAGTGGATCACGAGGTCAAGAGATCGAGACCATCCTGGTCAACATGGTGAAACCCCGTCTCTACTAAAAATACAAAAAAAAAAAAAATTAGCCGGGCATGGTGGCACATGCCTGTAGTCCCAGCTGCTCGGGAGGCTGAGGCAGAAGAATTGCTTGAACCCAGGAGGTAAAGGTTGCAGTGAGCCGAGATCAAGCCATTGCACTCCAGCCTGGGCAACAGGAGCGAAACTCGGTCTCAAAAAAAAAAAGCCTTTACTCATGTTTCCTTCTACCTGGAAATCCCTTCTTTTTTTTTTTTTTTTTTTGAGACGGAGTTTCGCTCTTGTTACCCAGGCTGGAGTGCAATGGCGCGATCTCGGCTCACCGCAACCTCCGCCTCCTGGGTTTAGGCAATTCTCCTGCCTCAGCCTCCTAAGTAGCTGGGATTACAGGCATGTGCCACCATGCCCAGCTAATTTTTTGTATTTTTAGTAGAGACGGGGTTTCACCATGTTGACCAGGATGGTCTCGATCTCTTGACCTCGTGATCCACCCGCCTCAGCCTCCCAAAGTGCTGGGATTACAGGCTTGAGCCACCGCGCCTGGCTGGAAATCCCTTCTCTACCCCATTCCATCATTCCTCACACCTAAACTGACACTTCCTTGGTGAAGCTTTCCCAGACAATGCAATTGAGAGTAGTCTGGCTGTCGACTGTATTGTCTGGGAAGGCTTCACCAACATGGTGGTTCACACATATTATCCCATCACTTTGCAAGGCCGAGGTAGGCTGATCACTTGAGCCCAAGAATTTGAGATAAGCCTGGGAAACATGATGAAATCTCTTATCTACAAAAAATGCAAAAATTAGTCGAGTGTGGTAGTTCATTCTTATGGTCCCAGCTACTTAGGAGACTGAGGTAAGAGGATCACTTGAGCCCAGGAGGGCGAGGCCGCAGTGAGCCCTGATCACGCCACCACACTCCAGCCTGGGCAATAGAGCGAGACCCTGTTGCAAAAGAAATAATAATAATAAAAAGAAAAAGAGAGGTCTTACTTTGTTCTTCCTTACAAAACCCAGCAATGTGTAATGTCCCAGTTATAGGAAAGTCATTTAACCCTCTGGTTCAAAAAGCCAAAGCCAGGGGTATAAAAAGCCAAAGCCAACTGTGAAAACATAAAAAGGATGAATTTTATTTTATTTTATTATTATTATTTTTTGAGACAGAATTTCATACTTGTTGCCCAGGCTGGAGTACAATGGTGCAATCTCGGCTCACCACACCCCCTGCCTCTGGGTTTAAGAGATTCTCCTGCCTCAGCCTCCTGAGTAGCTGGGATTTACAGGCATGTGCCACCATGCCCGGCTAATTTTTGTATTTTTAGTAGAGATGGGTTTTCTCCATTTTGGTCAGGCTGGTCTCAAACTCCCAACCTCAGGTGATCCACCCATCTTGGCCTCCCAAAGTGCTGGGATTATAGGCGTGAGCCACTGTGCCCAGCCAAAAAAGATGAATTTTAATAGTAGTTGCAAGTGTTAAAAAAAAAAAAACCTGACCTATTTGCTCTATGTGAGTTAGAAGTGTGTTATAGCTACAAGAAGAGCTAATTCTGTGATGTCTAGGAAGTAACAGTCCAGCATTGCTGGTATGACCATGGATAGAATATTCTACCCAATTCAAAGTGCCACCTTCACATTGGGACATGAGTAAATTGTAACGTGCCTAGAGGAAAGCAACCATGTTGGTGAGGCATTTCAAACAAATCTAAGGCTCACCTGTTCCTGGTAATAGATTTTAGTTCAACATGAATCTCCTAATAACTAGATCTATCTAAAATAAATGGGCAGCCAAGTGATGACACAACAGCAGCTAAGCAACCATTACAGAAGTGGACAAAGCAGAATTGGTTAGCAGTTTGGGCCCTGAATCCCTTTTCTACCCCTTATTGGCCATATAACCCTGACTTACCCTTTTATATTTTATTTATTAGAGATGGGGAGCTTGCTACATTGCCCAGGCTGGTCTCCAGCTCCCAGCCTCTAGCAATCCTCCCGCCTTGGCCTCCCAAATTGTTAGGATTACAGGTGTGAGCCACCATGCACAGCCCTGAGTGACTTCTCTATGCATTTATTCACCTTTATTGTGTGAATAAAGCATTCGGCATGGTGTTTGGCATGGAGAAGTGCTTAATAAATGTCCAATATCATTACTCTTTTCTTTTTAAGATGGAGTCTTGCTCTGTCACCTAGGCTAGAGGGCCATGGCATGATCTCAGCTCACTGCAACCTCTGCCTCCCAGGTTCAAGTGATTCTCCTGCCTCAGCCTCTCAAATGGCTGGGACTATAGGCATGTGCTGCCATACTTGGCTAATTTTCTTGTATTCTTAGTAGACTTCAGGTGATCCTTCCTGACCTCAGATGATCCACCCACCCTGGCCTCCCAAAGTGCTGGGATTACAGGCATGAACCACCATGTCCAGCCTTTACTATTTTTTTTTTTTTTTTAGGCGGAGTCTTGCTGTGTTGCCCAGGCTGGAGTGTAGTGGCATAATCTCAGCTCACCACAACCTCTGCCTCCTGGATTCAAGCGATTCTCCTGCCTCAGACTCCCAAGTAGCTGGGACTACAGGTACACACCATGATGTCTGGCTAATTTTTATATTTTTAGTAGAGACGGGGTTTCACTATGTTGGCCAGCTTAGTCTTAAACTACTGACCTCATGATCTGCCAGCCTCAGCCTCCCAAAGTGCTGGGATTACAGGCATGAGCCACCATGCCCAGCCTTTACTTTTTTTTTTTTTTTTTTTTTAGGTGGAGTCTCGCTCTGTTGCCCAGGCTGGAGTACAGTGGCATAATCTCGGCTCACCATAACTTCTGCTTCCTGGATTCAAGCGATTCTCCTGTCCCGAGTAGCTGGGACTACAGGGGCACACCACAGTGTCTGGCTAATTTTTGTATTTTTAGTAGAGATGGGTTTCTCTATGTTGGCCAGCCTGGCCTCACACTCCTGACCTCATGATCCATCAGCCTTGGCCTCCCAAAGTGCTGGGATCACAGGCTTGAGCCACAGCACCTGGCACAAAAACGTGCTAGCTGTTCTTTTGTTCTTTTTTTTGTTTTGATTTCCTTTTTTGAGATGGAGTCTTGCTCTGTCCTAGGCTGGAGTGAAGTGGCACAATCTTGGCTCACTGCAACCTTTGCCTCCCGGGTTCAAGCACTTCTCCTGCCTCAGCCTCCTGAGTAGCTGGGACTACAGGTGCCCGTCACCATGCCCAGCTAATTTTTATATTTTTAGTAGAGATGTGGTTTCACCATGTTGGCCAGGCTGGTATCGAACTCCTGACCTTGTGATCTGCCCACCTCAGCCTCCCAAAGTACTGGGATTACAGGCATAAGCCACTGTGCCTGGCTACTTTTTTTTTTTTTTTTTTGAGACGGAGTCTTGCTCTGTCATCCAGGCTGGAGTGCAGTGGTGTGATCTTGGCTCACTGCAACCTCTGCCTCCCAGGTTCAAGCGATTCTCCTGCCTCAGCCTCCTGAGTACCTGGGACTACAGGCTTGTGCCACCATGCCTGGCTGCTTTTTTTGTATTTTTAGTAGAGACAGAATTCCACCATGTTAGCCAGGATGGTCTCAATCTCCTGACTTTGTGATCCACCCACCTCAGCCTCTCAAAGTGCTGGGATTACAGGCATGAGCCACTGTGCCAAGCTATTTTTTTTTTTTTTCCCCTAAAGAGACAGGATCTTGCTATGTTGCCCAGGTTGGTCTCAAGCAATCCTCCTGCCTCAGCCTCCCAAAGTGGTGGGATTACAGGCATGAGCCATTGCACCTTTACAGTTTGCAAACCTTGACAGTTTGTTTTTTTTAAGATGGAGTTTCACTCTTGTTGCCCAGGTTGGAGTGCAATGACCCGATCTTGGCTCACTGCAACTTCTACCTCCCGGGTTCAAGCAGTTCCCCTGCCTCAGCCTCCCAAGCAGCTGGGATTACAGGTGCCCATTACCATGCCCAGCTAATTTTTTGTCTTTTTAGTAGAGACAGGCTTTCACCATGCTGGCTAGGCTGGTCTCAAACTCCTGACCTCGTGATCTGCCTGCCTTGGCCTCCCAAAGTGCTAGGATCACAGGCGTGAGCCACTGTGCCCAGTCCACGTTTACATTGTTAATGGTTGAAAACAATAATGTGCCAGGCGTGGTGGTTCACGCCTGTAATCCCAGCACTTTGGAAGGCTGAGGTGGGCAGATCACCTGAGGTCGGGAATTCGAGACCAGCCTGACCAACACTAAAAATTTTGTATTTTTAGTAGAGAAACCCCATCTCTACTAAAAATACAAAATTAGCCAAGTGTTGTGGTGCATGCCTGTAATCCCATCTACTCGGGAGGTTGAGGCAGGAGAATGGCTTGAACCTGGGAGGCAGAGGTTGCCGTGAGCCAAGATTGCACCACTGCACTCCAGCCTGGGGGCAACAAGAACAAAACACCATTTCAGAAAAAAAAAAAAAAACAAAACAAAAACACAATACAATAATGTTTTGTAATGTGAAAATTATATGGAATTCACATTTCAGTATCCATACACAAGGTTTTATTTGAGCACAGTTATGCTCATTTGTTTATACATGGCTGCTTTTGTACTACAACTGCAAAGTTTAAGTAATTGTGACAGAGACCATATGGTCTGCAAAACCTAGCATATAGTCCTTAACAAAAAGCCAAACATGGTAGACCGTGCCTGTGGTCCTAGCTACTCAGGAGGCTGAGGCAGGAGGCACCTTTGAGCCCAGGAGTTCAAGACCAGCTTGGAAAACATAGTGATATTCCATCTCTAAAAGGAAAAAAAGTGCCTATCCCTGGGCTATAGTGACCTTGGCTTAAGGGGGAAAAAGGAAAAAGAAAGAAGAGATGGGGAGGAAGGTAGAAACAGAGAAAGCGGAGGGATGTGGAGAGGAGACAAAACAAAATAAACTCTACAGAAGGAAATTATCAAGGAAATGCACTTATCTCAACTTTAATACAGAATAGGAAAAAAATCTCCTCTGAGAATTCAAAATCACAAGCTGAGCTGCACATGGGCTATGGGCTTGACTGTGGGTGAAAACACTTTAAACAGAAAATTTACTTTAAAGTGGTCCTGGGATGCTAGTCCTCCAGCTTCCTGATAGAAGCAAAAGCAAATCTTCGGAGGAAAAACTCTTTTGCCTAAGGCCTAAAAAGATTCCCACAGAAAAACCTCCTCAGAACAAAGGTCTCTGGGGGAAATAAAAATATATAAAAAGAAAAAGAAAAAAAAAAAAGGAAAATTTCCAAAGAACATGGGCTCATCATTGTATCTGATCAAATATTGACTGCATAAAACAATAAAAAATCAAATTTGTGATGTTAAACTAGTTAGAACTGAACACACTGATCAAAACAGCACATAAATCGGGAGGAGTGAATCAGGTTAAATGTTCTTTTTTGAGACAGGGTCTCACTCTGTCGCTTAGGCTGGAGTGCAGTGATGCGCAGCTCACCATAGCTTCAACCTCTTGGGCTTAAGTGATCCTCCCATTTCAGCCTCCAAGTAGCTGGGACTAGAGTGTGTACCACCATGTGCGGCTAATCTTTAAATTTTTTTTTTTTAGAAAACGGGGTTTTGCCGTATTGTCCAGGTTGGTCTCAAACTTCTGGGCTAGGTAAGATGTAAGACCCTTGTATCATTCAGGAAAAGGGTAAAACTGCTGAACCTTGAGATTTTATTAAGTATGTACTTTAAATTACTACAGGTAACCACTAACAGAATTTTAAAAATAAAGTACATATCATCCAAAGTTGTAGGGAGAAAAAAGAGGTGAGAAAAGAATACAACTTAATCACCCAACTTAATCCTCAAAAAGAAGAAAGGTGATTTCCCCTCCCTAAAAGATATAAAAAGGCATGAGAAATAACCTAAGATGGCACAAATAAATCCAAATACACCTAAAATCACAATAAAAGCAAATGGGATAAATTACATAATTAAAAGACAAAACACAGTTCTGAACTGTACAAGAATGCATTCAAGATATTTCTCTGCCAGTTTAATAATCCTAAATCCCAGGGTCCACTCTCAACTCTCTGTACACACTGACACAACAACAATAATAATGGCTAACACAAATAGAGAGCCTACTATATGCCAGGAAGCACTCTTAGTGCTTTTCATATATTAACTCCTTTAACAGCAGGAAGCTGGATTTGACACCTTGGTGACCAAATTTCACTTGTATGAGCAGCAATAACTGGACCAAGAGGCAGCAAGTGGAGCACTCATGAAAGGGAGGCCATCCCCTGCCACATCGATCACTTACCCATTTCTCCTGAAGCCGGTTCACCTCCTCCTCATGGGCCGCCATCTGCTGCTCCAGGGCAGTCTTCCCCTCTTGCTCAGCCCAGGCCAGCTGTCTGGCTGCAGCATCCCGCTCCTGCTCTGCCCGGCTCCGTTCAGTGTCCAGTTCTATCTTCAGGCACTTCACTTCCCCTAACGTGCCAGGGACAGGATCAGGCCTCTGCCCCTGCTCCTTTTATCTAATAAAATTCTCCCTCTCCCCTGACCTCATGAGCAACTCCCATCTCAGAGGCCCTGCACCCTGCTGGAGAAAGACCTGTAATAGCCTCCCACTGTCTTCCTAGCTTTCAATATCTCCATGGAATGGTGCACACCCCATCCCAGTTGGGTTCTCACCTTGTATTACTTCCTTGGCTTGAGTGACAGTTTGAATCTGGACTTCCAGTTGCCCCTTGGTGACCTCTATCACAGAATTTTGTTGTTGGGCTTCAAACAGACTGCTCTCCAGTAGCTCTTTGGCTGAGCTGTGAGGTTCAGGAATCAGAAGAGGTTCTTACCCATCAAGGCCCTTACCCTTCAAAAGGGGTTTGGTTCTAAGTACTTACTGGCTACCTGGAGAAGTTAGGGGGGCAATTATAAATTCATAATCAATTTAGGACCTACATACTTATGGCAGGGAGCTTAGCTTCACTGCCTTTGCCTTGCAAAGCTCTCTCTGCGCTTGGCTGAACTGAGTCTAGGCCCTACCTGAGCCCCTGTAGTTGTTCAGTGAGGTCCTGCCGGTCGCGCTCCACGGCCTGCAGCCGTACCTCTAGAGCTGCCTTCTCGCGTACTAGGGCCTCCTTCTCCTGGACTGCCCTGGCAAGCACTTCTTCCTGTCGTTTTGCCTCCTGATGCAGCTGCTCCAGCTGAGCCATGGCTGCCTCCTGCTGGTGATGTGACTGAGGGGAAAAATGTGGTGAGACGCAGAGCAGAGGCAGGATTCCCCCTGGGGCCACTACAGCCAGGTTAGGGCCACTGGCTCCTCAGAGACTGGACCTAGCTCTGCGGCCCAGAGCATTACTCACCCCATGTGGCATTTATCTATTTCCCTGATCAGCCCACAGAGCACACAGCCCAGGAAGAATGCTCTCTGGTGAGCAAGACCCTATGCTAGGGACAGCAGGAGAACTGCCCCTCAGGAGGTTTTAGTCCTGAGAAGATGCACACATAATACCAGGAAGAAAGTGATCAGTATCCGGAGAAAGGGACTCTGAAGCGAGAGTCCATACAATTATTAGGACAATGGGAGGTTTTGTAGAGGAAAAAGATGATCTTTGAGCCAGGTCATTTATTGGATCAGGAAAAAAATTTACTCAGCCCCTGTTATGTGATAGGCAGTATGCTAAACGCTGGAGGAATAAAAACAAATAAGATATAGCTTTGCCTTCAAGGAGCTTTTGGTCTAAAGGTGGAGACATATAGAGATAATTATAGCATGAGGAATGTAGTGGCTGAAATAAGCATGAGGTGCTATCAGAGTATAAGGAGAAGCTTCTAATTCAAACTGGGTGGTGTAAAGTGGGGAATCAGTAAAGAGCTTTTATTTTTTTTTTTTTGAGATGGAGTCTCACTTTCTCGCCCAGGCTGGTGTCCAGTGGCATGATCTTGGTTCACTGCAACCTCTGGCTCCTGGGTTCAAGCGATTCTCCTGCCTCAGCCTCCTGAGTAGCTGGGATTACAGGTGTGTGCCACTACGTCTGGCTAATTTTTTAGTTTTTAGTAGAGATGGGATTTCATCATGTTGGTCAGGCTGGTCTCAAACTCCTGACCTTGTGATCTGCCCCCCTCTACCTCCCAAAGTGCTGAGATTATAGGCATGAGCCACCGCACCTGGCTTCAGTGAAAAATTCTTAACAGGCATTCTTTTTTAAAATTGTAAAATATACTGCAAACTAGTAACACTGGTCATTTCTAGGAAGTAAGACTTTTTTACTTTCCAGATAATTTCTGTAGTGTTTTAATTTTTTTAAATGAGCATGTATTATACCTTAATGATGGTGTCCATTTTGTCTTCTCACCTCACTTAGCTTCCTTTGAATTTCTTCCTTCTCTTCTTGGATACCTCTGAGATCTGCCTGCAGCTCAGCCCCAGCCTCCTCCGCTTTCTGCAACTGAGCCTCCAGGTGAGTGTTCTTTCCCCAGAGGACTTCCCTGCTCCTCTCTGCCTCCGCCAGGTCCACCTGCAAAGCATTTCTTGCGTGCTCTGTGGCCTCCATTCTGCTGCACACAGACTGGTTCTCCTCCTCTAACTACTGGCCAAAAAGGGAAAGGAAAACAGGCATCAAAGACAAATGGTTAGTTTAGGAATTAAATGCTAAGACTGAAATCCAAGTGAGATATGAATCTATTCTCCAAAGATGAACATCGGGGGGAACATCTGCCGGGCGCAGTGGCTCATGCCTGTAATCCCAGCACTGTGGGAGGCTGAGAGGGGCAGATCACCTGAGGTTTGGAGTTTGAGACCAGCCTGGTCAACATGGAGAAACCCTGTCTCTACTAAAAATACAAAAAATTAGCCAGGCATGGTGGTGCATGCTTGTAATCCCAGCCACTCGAGAGGCTGAGGCAGAATTGCTTGAACCCAGGAGGCGGAGGTTGTGGTGAGCTGAAATTGAGCCATTGCACTCCAACCTGGGCAACAAGAGTGAAACTCCCTCTCAGGAAAAAAAAAAAAAAAAAAAGGGGCGAGGGAGAGGGAAATCCATTCATTTGATCTAGTGCCTATAATCCAGGTAATAGATGGGCTGGATGCTGGAGATGGAGATATGAAAGGCAAAATCCTGCTCTCAGATGATTCAGAATAATGGAATAGAGAACATGTCTGGGGCTTAAGGGAACAGAGGTTGCAAGGAGGTTCCCTCACTAAAATTATAGGTTAAATCTGTAACCTATAGAAAACATTCTTTGGGACTTAGGCTCTTCAGCAGATTTTTTCCTGGTGATTGCTATTATCTCACCCAACAGGATTAAAAACCTAGTCCTAGACTGGGCACGGTAGCTCATGGCTATAATTCCAGGGCTCTGGGAGGCTGAGGTGGATGGATCACCTGAGGTCAGGAGTTTGAGACCAGCCTGGCCAACATGGTGAAACCCCAGCTCTACTAAAAATGCAAAAATTAGCCAGGGGCGGCCAGGTACGGTGGCTCATGCCTATAATCCCAGCACTCTGGGAGGCCAAGGTGGGCAGATCACCTGAGGTCAGAAGTTCAAGAATAGCATGACCAACATGGTAAAACCCTGTCTCTAGTTAAAATATAAAATTAGCCAAGCGTGGTGGTATATGCCTGTAGTACTAGCTACTCGGGAGGAAGCCCAGAGATGGTTCTGCTGAAGATGTGGGAGTGGAGTATTTCTAATGTCTAAAGCCCAATCCTTACAGCTTTTGCTCTCCTCTGCACTGTAAGTGTTCCTTTTGCTCATTTCAGAACTACGTTTGGGAGCTGATCTGTCTTGTCCTCAGTTGGGGTCCAACCCTTTCCTGGGAACCAGGAAAATCTTTACTCACCTGGAGAAGCTGCTGGTTCAGCCCAACTTTATCTAAGGCCAAAGCCTCATTTAAGGCACTGAGCTTGAGAGCTGCAGCCCGAAGATCAGCTACCTCTGCCTTCAGGATGTTTTCAGAACTCGACAGCTCTGCAATTGACTGCTCTGCCTAAAAACAAAGAGGGTTAAAGAGTTTCCTATTTCCAATTTTCCTGCAACAGTAAACAGTTCACATTCTGAACACTGCTGCTTTTTTGGTATAGAGATGAGTTAATACTCCATTCCTCTCCTGCATTCTAAACAAGTTTTCCCTTCAGTCATTCATTAAGGAGTAAGACAGAAGCTCACAGTATAGAGGTACCAATGTAAGGACAGAGAAATGACTACAGTTGTAATGAAGCCATAGAAAATGTAAGCACAAAGTGCTCTGGGAACTCAAAAAAGTATTAATATAGTTTGGAAGAGTCAAATATGCTTGGTAGAGAAGTTGACGATTAAGTTGGGTATTGAGAGATGAGGAACAGTTTGCGCATAAGGGAGGAGGAAAGAAGTAGCGCAGGGAAAGGGAAGAAAAGTATACGCAAAGTGTTAGAGTCATGAAAGAACATGGAATAACTGAGAATCCAATTACTGAGGCAGGAGCAAAGGATATGAGGCGTAGGATGGGTTTTGCAGTAGAAGGAGAGGCTAAAACACAGTTTAGGGCACAGGACAAAAAGGTTTGAATGTGGCACCACAGAGCTAGAAAGCCATTGAATGGTTTTAAGAGACAGACATAACCAGGTTTATACTTTAGAAAGCCCATTCTAATTTCAATATAGAGGGTATGTTGGAAGAGAGAACCCACAGGCAGACTAATGATTAAGGAAAGATGAGGGATCCTGGCTTGAAGATGAAGAATGAGGCAGGCTGCATGAGAATACGCTTTCAAAGCCGCCCACCCAGCAAGTGAGGAGAGGAGGCCACGCACCCTAGCCAGCGCTGCGGTCACTTCCGTTTGCTCTTGCCTCAGTAACTCCCCTTCCAGACGACTCGACTCCAGTGCTTCCCGAAGAGTGATCAGTTCACTGAGTGATTCTGACTGTTTGGCTTCCAGGCCCACCAGCGTCTCCTGACTAAGACGGGAAGGAGAGGGGTCTAGAGGAACTCTTAGGGATGGACCATAACCCCAAAGGTAACAGGAATGTAATCACCTTTGCTATGCAATGGAATGAGGAAGGTCTATAAAACTGATACGGAAAGATTTCTAAGACATATCGAGAGAAAAAAAATCAAGGCGCAGAACAGTATAAACATAATACACGACTTTTTATGCAAGAAAGCAGGGGAAGAAAGAATATATGCCTATATTTGCATGAAGTAGCACTGGCAAGATAAACAAGAAGTAAACTAAAATGGCTGCCTAAAGAGGGAAGGGATATGGGATGGAGAAAGCACAAATGAGAGTGAGACTTCTCTGTGTATCTTCTAAACTCTCTGAAGCCTCAAACTCCTGGGTGCTCATGTCATCCTCCCATCTCTTTTCTTTATTTTTATTTTTATTTTTAGAGATGGAGTTTCATCATGTTGGTCAGTCTGGTCTCGAACTCCTGATCTCGTGATCTGCCTGCCTCGGCTTCCCAAAGTGCTGGGATTCCAGGTGTGAGCCATCATGCCCAGCCTCTTTTCTTTCTTTCTTTTTTTTTTTTTTTTTGAGACAGATTATTGTTCTGTCACCCAGGCTGGAGTGCAGTGGTACGATCTCGGCTCACTGCAACCTCCGCCTCCTAGGTTCAAGCGATTCCCCTGCTTCAGCCTCCTGAGTAGCTCGGACTACAGGTCTGTGCCACCACGCCCAGCTAATTTTTGTATTTTTAGTAGAGATGGGGTTTCATCATGCTAGCCAAGCTGGTCTTGAACTCCTGACCTCCTGATCTGCCCTCCTCGGCATCCCAAAGTGCTGGGATTAAAGGCGTGAGCCACCGCACCCAGCCGATCCCTTCATCTACCCTGCCAAGGCTATAGGCACATGCCACCACATTCAGCTAATTTTTTGGTGTTTCTGTGGAGACAGAGGTCTATGTTGCCCAGGCTGGTCTCAAACTCCTGGCCTCAAGCAATCCTCCCACTAAGGCCTCTGAAGGGGTTGGAATTACAGGTGTGAGCCAATGTGCCTAGCCTTAAAATAGTTTTGACTTTTGAATCATATAAATGTATTATCAAGTCAGATAAATTAAACTTAAAAACGTATTATGATCTCTGTGGATTGTCTGCCCTTGTCTCTGGTACATGGAGATCATTTTTAGCACAAGTCATGACCCTTATGGTAGCTCTTCAAGCTTCAACTATTCATGCCTACCAGATACAAGGAACTGGGGCATAGGAGAGGAGGGAAATAGAACAAAGATGAAAATACATTCCTGCTCCCAGTTATTAAAGACCTACCATATGCCAGGTTCTATGTTGGCATTTTTCAGAACATTGCTCTAATTTTCCAGCGACCCTTCAAGGTAAATATTATCATCATCATTTTACAAATAATTTGTCCAACTGACAGAGCCATAATTCAAACCAAGCTTTTGCCCAGCTCAAAGTTCTTGCTTTTTATGTGACATCATATAGGGGAATTTACAGATTAGCTGGGCCATTGATTCTGGATTTCCCTTTCTTGACCAGCTAGCACATTTCCCACTACTTCCCTGTATAAGACTTAGCCTTTAGTCACCCCAGCCTACTCTGAACATGCTATGAACCTTCCTGCCTCCTTTTATTTGCTAATCTGTTCCCTGAGCTCTTGCCCCACTCTCTACTAACCAAACAGGTCAAGGCCCAGCACAAAGTCTACCCACTCCTCCATAAAGCATTCCCTAGTCCTCAATAATTAACTGTTACTCCTGTGCTCCCAAAGGACTTAGTCTGCAACTCTATTTAACTCATACTTCATCCAGCCTCATGTCACAGTTAGTTGTCTGTCTTCTGGGAAGCTCCCTGAGATTAGGGCTTGTGTCTTATTCATTTCTGTATTCCCCCCACCGTCTCATCCCATATGGGTGCTCTGCAAAGACTTAACCAACTACGAACTTTCCGTATTCATCTTTCTGCAAAGGAACAAGCAGTAAGCTCATCTGAACCCACTGCATGCCGACTTCTACATACTCTACTTTCTAAGAGAGGGGACTAGGTGGGGAGGGTGTAGAATTGAAGGAAGACCAGGCCCCAGAGAAGAGGAGACTGGTTGCACTTACAGACGCTCCCTCTCCCGCACAGCCAGGTGCAGCTCCTCCTGCTGCTCCTCCTTCTGGCCCTGGGCAGAGTCTCCCTGCAGCTGAAGCTCCACGTTTGCCCTTCGCAGGCGCCATGCCTCCTGCTCTAGCACCTCCAGCTGCTGCCGCAGCTCTTCCCTGGCCTTCTGCAGCAGCTCTCGCTCCCTGGAAGAAGGAAATCAGAGATGAACAGAGACCGTGGGACCTCAATTTCTTTCTGGAAGCAGACATCACAGGTTCAAATGAAAGGTGCTTGTCTCAAGATCCCATCTTCCCTTTAGACTCCAACCCCAAAAGCTTGTTCTGCAGAAACAAGTAGAACACAGAGCAAAACAGCCCTGAGTCTCAGGGACAGCAGGATAAGCACCCCAAAACCTGATGGGAGTGGGTAAATGGCTGCATGAGGACTGGACTGAGACCAGGCTGGGAGGGTGGGATAAACAGCCCATTTGCTCACTTGCTAAGAGAGTCCACCTCTCCCTGGAGGTCCACAGTCTGCCCTGCTAGAGTGTCCCGCTCCCCAGTGAGCTTCTGCAGCTGCTCTTTCAAGGCTCTGCCTTCTTCCTCCCACTGATCATGCTTCTGTTGCAACAAGCTCACAGCCTCTTGGCAGCCTGCAAGCTGCTGCGTTAGGTCCTGTGGAGGGAAAGCAAGAGAAACCAGATGATGAGCAAGGGCAAAGGCGATGTCAGAACCCTGAACGTGGGGCTGGAGACGGGGGTCGGGGGCTGGTGCAACAAGAGTAAGCTGAGAAGGGAGATGCAACTATTCAAGAAGACAGACCATCAGAGGTCATTGGGCTTCTGTGGTTCTAGATTCTTAGAGTTTGTCATCTCCAAGTGTACAGTGGCATGAGGGAGTGGTAAGTGTGCCTAGGACCCTCAGAGATGGAGAACACTGGCCCAATAATCTCCCAGGGCTCTGGTTCCCAATCTCTGCATGTTATGCAGACTGTATACAAAGTGAAGCATGCCATTGGCATGGATGTGCCTGCTACTCACAAGCACAATTCAGCAAACACAGACAGATTCACTTTGGGATGTTGACAAAACACCTCACGATTGGTCAACAAAGTGAAAGGGACAGTCCAAGCTAGGGAGGTATCTGGGGCACACATCAGTTTAGACACATACCCCTGTGACTGAGGGAGAATGCTAAGGGTTCTTACCTGCACAGCCTGGCGTCTCTGAGTCAGCACTGAATGCACCAGAGTAAGAGCCTTGTCTGGATCCTGGTAATCAAACTGGGAGAAGATACTAGAGTCCAATTCCAAAGAGCTCTCATGACCAGAGCCTTGGGCTATGTTGTCCCCTTCTTCCACCACGACCTGAAACCCAATACAGCAGGGTCAACACCCTACTGACCAAAGCCTAGAGTTTACACAGAGACTTAACCCTGTAGCCTGGACAAACCTGATGTTTTCCTTTTCAGATCCTCTCCCTCGGGGGAAGGAGGGGAGTATCTGAGAGCATAAAAGTCTGGTTCCTTCAACTCTCCACCTTTGTTCACCCAAGTCTAGTACTAGCAACAAGGCTAGAACACTCTCTGAGTAACAAATGAAGAAATAAAAGATGAAACTATTGAGATAGTGAAGACCAGAATCTAGCCTCTGCCCTCAGAACTGCCAGTAGAAACAGGAAAGAGGGCCTATCCTGTCAGGTAGTGCTGAGACATGAATGCATAGCTATCTCTTAGGGTTCTGGTCTTCGAAAACACAGAACTTATCTCCACAAGACTTTAAGCCCCCAAACCTCAGAGACTGGAAATCTAAGCAGAACTGAAAGGACATGGAGACCTGGGGAGAGGAGGCTTAACCTGGTTACCATGAATAGGAGGCTTCCCAGTACCTGGGTTATATCCTTGATCACCTGCTGTAAAGACAACTTCTCCTCTTGGGCATTCCTACTGAGAGATGCTTCATGTTCCATTAACTCTGTGTGATTTGTCTCCTGACCAGGGAACAGAATAGAGCCTCAGAGCCAAACTATCAAAAGTGAATTTATTATTCCAGCCCCCCCAACACTATCAGCCCCACTTTTTCCCTGACCATACGTGAATGCTAATATGTTATCTGAAGAGTCTGATGACAATGTGATGTGGTAATTACAAGTTTAGATTAAGTGATTATGAGTTCCAAATTAGACTTCACAGATTAGAATTCCTGCGCTATCACTTACTAGCTTGGTTACCATAGGCAACTATTTCTTTGGGCTTCTTTAAAACGGAAATAATTACCAGTAACTACTTGTTTTGAGGCTTAAATGAAAAATGCATTTAAGTTATTCAACATAATGTCTGGCCGGGCGCGGTGGCTCAAGCCTGTAATCTCAGCACTTTGGGAGGCCGAGGCGGGCGGATCACGAGGTCAAGAGATCGAGACCACCCTGGTCAACATGGTGAAACCCCGTCTCTACTAAAAATACAAAAAATTAGCTGGGCATGGTGGCGCATGCCTGTAATCCCAGCTACTCAGGAGGCTGAGGCTGGAGAATTGCCTGAACCCAGGAGGCGGAGGTTGCGGTGAGCTGAGATCATGCCATTGCACTCCAGCCTGGGTAACAAGAGCGAAACTCCGTCTCAAAAAAAAAAAAAAATAAAAAAATAATGTCTGGAACAAGGCAAATGTTCAATAAATGTAAGCTATTAGTAGATGGGGGATAGCTGTTGTCTCTGAACAGTAAATGGATGCTTGAGACCTAATGCTAAACCAGAGAATCCTCTAGCCCCAAAGCTAGACATAATCTTAAAGACTCAAGAGTTCCTCTCTTCCCTCCTATTTGTGTTAGTGAAGGCCTGAAGACTTAGACTTGCAACTATGTTTTATTTGGCTTATACAAAATTTTTTTTTGTTTGTTTGTTTGAGGTGGAGTTTCACTCTTGTTACCCAGGCTGGAGTGCAATGGCGTGATCTCGGCTCACCGCAACCTCCGCATCCTGGGTTCAGGCAATTCTCCTGCCTCAGCCTCCTGAGTAGCTGGGATTACAGGCACGCACCACCATGCCCAGCTAATGTTTTGTATTTTTAGTAGAGATGGGGTTTCACTATGTTGACCAGGATGGTCTTGATCTCTTGACCTTGTGATCCACCCGCCTCGGCCTCCCAAAGTGCTGGGATTACAGGCTTGAGCCACCACACCCGGCCGGCTTATACAAAATTTGAATCAACATTTATAAATGGAAAGATTTTACATTAAAAATATAAATTTCTGGCTCCTCCCAAAATGTTAATAAATGGGCCACACCCAGCCTTCATTCCTGCATGGAAATGATTTACTGAAGTTGAACGGTGGATGCCTCCTCTAGATGAGACATTTATTCTTCAAGGTCTCACAATCCCTATCACTCCTCATGACTTCCTTAATACTGAGCTCAAGTGTTCCTGCAGTACTGAAATCTAATACAACAGCACTGGAAAACCAGAATTCTTACAACTGAACCCACTTCATTTATTTACATTATCTGAGCCCCATGGATATTCTGAATTGGCAAATTCCTGGGGAAAAAAAAAAAGGGTCGGGGGAATCAGAAATCTATAATGCCTGTTGATGATTCCAGTTTGCATGAGAAGACTAGGGGTATGTATATGAATGGGGTTCAGGAGCTATCTAACATCAGGAATCTGAAAACTTGAAGAGATGAAACATGATATCAAGCCAGAAGGTTCTAACGTCCAACCTTAGAGAATCCCTTTGATAACGTCCCTGGCAGATGTTAAGCCAGTGACCAAAACCTTACTCCTTCACAAGACAGGCTGTTCCACCATTGAAGAGCTCTGACTGTGAGTCAGAATCTACTCCCCTAATGACTTCTAGCTATTGACATTGGTTTTGGCCTAGAAAACATTAAATACATAAACTCTCTTTTCCCAGTGTCAGTCCTTCAGATATGTGAGGGCAGCTATCATGTCTTCAAGGGCCTTCAATAAGCTTCAGGCTCTTTCTTCTCCTGGCTAAACACTGCCATACTCCTCAGTTGTTTCCCATGAGACAAGGTTTTAAATCTCTCCACACATCTGCTTCCTGGAAACTCACTAATTTGCTAATGTGTCTCTGAATGTTATGTGCCAAGTCTCTGGCATATTGCATATGCATGCCATTGCAATTTCCCCAGGAATACAGTAGGGATAGTAGACAGTCAATAACATTTATTCAATGAATAAATGAATGAGTTCATTAATTTTCAGATTCAGCCAAGAATTATTTTTTAGCTTCAGAGGATTTCATCATGGAATATTTAACGGGTATCCTGCACTATCTGTCCATATAGGACAAGAAACCTATAAGTCCATGCCCTACTTCCTTCCAGAACAAAGGATCATGTACCAGGATCTCCAGTGTCTCTCTCAGAGCCTTTACCATCTTTTCATAATCTTCATTTTGCTTCTGAGACTGGGTCAGCAGAACAGAGAGCTCAGTCACCCTAAAGAGAAGAGCATTGCACTGTCACCAGAACAACCCATGGATGTGGACAGAGCTCCGATGCAGCACACCCCAGCCCCAACCACAGACACTCCCAACTGCGGCCACCCTAAAATCCCTTAGCACCCCCAGCCCCTCTGCACTTCCTGAACACCACATGATGCTATAGCTTTGAAGTGGGGAGGCAAAAAATCACTCAGACACATGCAGGGATTTACCACATCTCAAGGCTGGAACACGTGTTTGGGGGCCTGAGAGCTGAAGGAAAGCCCTGGCCCAGGCCCTTCCAGGCCTCGCTTGATCTTGAAGTCAAGCACCCTGAAGCCAATAAGAACATCAGAATTGCCACAGGGATAGTCCCAAGGTCCCTCCAGCCTGAGGTTCTGACTCTGATAGGGAAAAAGGAAGGGCAATTTGGAGAAGATTATGGTCAACCTTCTTGATATTAAACTCAAGGTCCAGCAAAATCACCAAACACTTAACACTATATTTTGGAGCTTACTGCTTGGTAATATGTGAGTGGCTAAATAAATATTTCTTGAATGAATGCTATCTAAAAGTTTAAATTTTTTTTTCAATATTTTTTTTTGAGACAGGGTCTTGCTCTGTTGACCAGGCTAGAGTACAGTGGTGCAGTCATAGCTCACTCTCAAGCAATCCTCCTGTCTCAGCTTCCCAAGTAGCTAGGACTATAGGCACATGCCGCCACATGGCTATTTTTTCATTTTTCATTTTTACTTTTAGTAGAGACAAGGTCTCACTGTGTTGCCCAGGCTGGTCTTGAACTCCTGGGCTCAAGTGAACCTCCTGCCTCAGTGAAAGTCTTGGTAATTTTATCCTATACCATCTCTAAGAACCTTAACTCACTGTATGGTCATTTGTTTAAGTATTACATCACTCAACAAACATTTATTGGCCAGGCACGGTGGCTCAAACCTGTAATCTTAGAACTTTGGGATGCCAAGGTGGAAAGATTGCTTGAGATCAGGAGTTCCAGACTGGCCTGGGAAACATAGCAAGACCCCATCACTACAAAAAAATTAAAAAAATCAGCCAGGCATAGTGGTGTATGCCTGTAGTCCCAGCTACTCTGGAGGCTGAAGCAGGAGAACTGCTTGCACCAAGGAGGTCAAGACTGCAGTGAGCTGTGTTTGCACTACTGCACTATAGGCTGGGCAACAGAGCTAGCCTCTGTCTCAAAAGGCACAGAAACAAAATGTATTGAGTATCTCCTACATGGCAGGTGAAGTACAAAGTACTAGAAACACAAAACTTACTAAGACGTGGTCTCTGTCTTTGTGCTTCTCAGTGCCTCCAAAAGCAAAAACAAAACAAACTAGTCCTGCATTTTATGTATGTATCTCCAACAGGTGAAGACATAACCCTAGTCATGAGCATATATGAACTTTGTCCTGAGATTCATAGGGGCTCTCTGCTCATTTCCCTGCCCTTCTACATCATCATTTTTAAAAAACCTACTTCATTATAATCCAAAAATTAAAACAGCCTAACCAAAAAAAAAGAAGGTGGGGGAAACTAAATCATCAGTGAGATCAATGCTGTAATAAGAAGTCAAAAGACTACAAGAACACAATAACTTAGTAGGCTACTAACGTCAGAGAAGGCTTCATAGAAGAGGTGACATTTTGGCCAGTTGTGGTGGCTCACCCCTATAATCCCAGCACTTCGGGAGGCTGAGGCAAGTGTATTACTTGAGGTCAGGAGTTTGAGACCAGCCTGGCCAATACTGTGAAACCCCATCTATACTAAAAACAAAAAAATTAGCCAGATGTGGTGGTGTGTGCCTGTAAACAGTCCCAGCTACTTGGGAGCTGAGGCAGGAGAGTCACTTGAACCTGAGAGGCAGAGGTAGCGGTAGTTGAGATTGTGCCACTGCACTTCAGCCTGGGCAACAGAGTGAGACTCTGTCTCAAAAAAAAAAAAAAAAAAAAAAAAAAGGTAATATTTGAACTATGCCTTAGAGCAGGCGTCCCCCAAACTACGGCCCGCGGGCCGCATGCGGCCCCCTGAGGCCATTTATCCGGCTCCCCGCCGCACTTCAGGAAGGGGCACCTCTTTCATTGGTGGTCAGTGAGAGGAGCACAGTATGTGGCAGCCCTCCAATGGTCTGAGGGACAGTGAACTGGCCCCCAGTGTAAAAAGTCTGGGGACACCTGCCTTAGAGGATAAGGCAGAGAGGGAAGGGAGGGAGGCTTTCCAGACTAAAGTAAGCAGGTACAAAGGCAGGGAAAGGGAAGAGCTTGGCTCTTCTGGGAATGGCAAGTAGTTTGGTGTTCATGGAGGATGGAGTCATAGCTAGCTCCATAAATCAACAGGAGAGAAACTCGGCTGAAAGACAGGCTGAGGGCAGAGATGAGTACAAGCCCCAACTGTGGCATCAGGTTTCAAAGTAGACTCCCTCAGGCATATCTTCTTCCCCTCCATGGTAGGAATGTTCTTGGCATCTCCCTTCCCTGTCCCTAACCCTCTAAGGAGTCAGCTCTCTCTCAGCAAACCCTTCCTGGGACCCCAGGCCATCTCACCGGTCCTGCAGTTCAGCCTTCTCCAGATCCCCTTGACTCTTCAGCTGTATTAACTCCTGGCTCCTCTCATGGGCTTCCTTCTCCAGCTCCTGGGTCTTGGCTAGTAGCAGCAGCAGCTGGGCTGGTTCCCGCCCATCCATTCTCCCAGATCCATCAGTTCCCCGAGACTGTGCTCCCACAGTCAAGCGCAGACAACAGGTCAACAGGGACCCTGAAAGCCTCACGTGCTCAGCCTTTAGCTCTGTCAGATCTCTGAGTACAAGCAAGGAAAACAGCAGACTCCACTACGAACCAGGGAAGGGAGTGTGGTGAACAGGCCCAGTGAAGCATGAGGAGCAAAGCTGGGAAAAATCATCTGCTTCCAACACCACCAACTCCCCAGCCTACCCCACCCCCATAGCTGGTCTCACTTCTATAGCAGCCCACTATTGTAAGTCCAGAATTGGTAGGGGCAAACCTCCTCCCTTCTTCCCCCCACACTGACCTGTCAGTAGCTGACTTCATTTCCAGGAAATGGCGTCGGAAGGTCACCACCTCCCGCCATAGATTGAGAAGGCGACCATGCTCCCCTTTCAGGTAGCCCTTGAAGAACTGTGTGTTCAGAAACCCAGGTCATACCAAAAGGCAGAGGACTATCTTTTGCCAACACAAGAGTCTTGGATTCCTCCTGACTACTGGGGGAAGGAAGGAGGGACTTACAGGAGATCGTCTATGAATGGGTATCTATCCAGGTTATGCTGAAGGGTTTAATAAAGTTGGCAGTGGGACTTGAGAGGTCAGAGGGCCTAGGATGGTATGTCACTTTCCTCTGGGCATATTGGAAAAGAATACACAGTAGCTGCTTAACAAATGAGAGCAGACTTTTATAAGGAGAGTCAATGATATACATAAACCACCTAGCACAAAGCAAAGCAAAACTGCAGGAAACATGTTTCCTTCAGCTGGGACCTGAAAATTCCACAGGGCCTATAACTGGTCTTTCTTTCCTATTCAGTTTCAATATCTACCTCTCTACCATCTAGATATGCAAGGCCTCCAGACCAGGAGAGTCAATAAGCTTTCAGATCCATGGAAAACCTAAGGTGTCACTTCTGCAGGAACAGAGTTGCTTTGAGTGTCATGCTACCTGCCAGCAGAACCTAGACTAGGTAGGTAGTGGCAGGTCTAAGCTGAGGGCCCAAGCAGGATGAAGCTGCCAGCATGAGCAGGTTAAGAATGGTCAGAGACTTTAACAGCAACAGCTCAGTTTCCATCTAAGTCCTGAAGTTAACCCCTTCCAGTACTGACCAGGGCAGCATCCAGAGTGCACAGTCTTCCTCTCGCAGTTCCAGTCCCTGTTCTTCCTACCTCCTGCTCCATCCGCCACTGGCTCTCCTTCCTCATTAGCTCATCCCGGGCCCGGCTCCAGTCCACTGTCAATTTTTCCATATCTTCCCTAAGGGCTTTATTCACCACGTCAGCTTTTTCCATGTGCAGTCGAAGCTGGGTGTTCACCTCTGCTAGACTCTCACACCTGCACTGGGGAGGGGTAAAAGCGGGTACAAAATAAAGGTCTGGTCCAACCCTTGGACCTCCTGGGAGTAAGATGGCAACCACTGAAATTTTCCATTGCAAGGAATTAGAGGGCTACAGCTGAAGTCCATGGCTCTAATCCACATTAGTCCTCAGGGCAGAGGTTTCCCAACAGCCTTCTCTACCCACTGGCCAATTATCCAGGTCAGAAAGTTTGGGGTCCATCACCTCTGTTGCTCCTCCTCCAATCGAACCAGCAGCTCATCCAGGTTTGGCTCCTCCACATTTTCCCACCTCTGGGGGATTGGTCCCTGGGCCAGACAGAGACAAGCCTTATTTACCTCCGAAGAGAACGTCACTCAGACCAGTTCCGAGGCTCCCTTCCATGGCAGTCCACGTTCTTTCTATTCTTTCTCCCCTTTGTTAGCTATGTGCTTCTCTTCTCAATCACTGCATTCCTCACTCCAAAAGTGAACCGATGATCTCTCCTGAAAGATGGCCTTTGGTAGTAATAAGAATCTTCAATCTAAGAAGTGATACATCTTTCACTAATGGACTTAACTTCCACTACACTAATTGTTTGACCTTGGGAAGTGACTTCTTTTTTTTTGAGACAGAGTCTTGCTGTGTTGCCCAGGCTGGAGTGCAGTGGCATGATCTAGGCTCACTGCAACTTCCACCTCCCAGGTTCAAGCGATTGTCCTGCTTCAGCCTCCCGAATAGCTGGGACTACAGGTGTCTGCCACCACACCTCACTAAATTTTTATATTTTTTAGTAGAGACAGGGTTTCACTGTGTTAGCCAGAATGGTCTCAATCTTCTGACCTCATGATCCGCCTGCCTCAGCCTCCCAAAGTGTAGAGATTACAGGCATAAGTCACCACGCCTGGCCCTCATTTTTCTTTTTGAAGATGGAGTCTCACTCTGTTGCCCAAGCTGGAGTGCAATGGCATGATCTCAGCTCACTGCAACCACCACCTCCTGGGTTCAAGTGATTCTCCTGCCTCAGCCTCCCAACTTGTTGGGATTACAGGGACCCACCACCATGCTTGGCTAATTTTTGTATTTTTAGTAGAGATGGGGTTTCACCATGTTGGCCAAACTGTTCTTGAATTTCCAGCCTCAAGTGATCCACCCACCTCAGCCTTCCAAAGTGCTGGGATTACAGGTGTGAGCCACCACACTCAGACTAGGAAGTCACTTAACTTCTTGGAGCTACAGTGTCTTCAGCTACAAAATGAAGGTGATATCATTCCCTTCTGAAAGTTGCTTTAAAGGTGTGTTTCCAACTTATAACATTTTCTTTTCTTTTTTGAGACAGAGTCTCGCTTTATTGCCCAGGCTGTGGTGCAGCCTCGGCTCACTGCAGCCTCTGCCCACTGCAACCTCTGCCTCCTGAGTTCAAGTGATTCTCCTGTCTCAGCTTCCCAAGTAGCTGGGATTACAGGCACACACCACCATGTCCAGCTAATTTTTTGTGTTTTTAGTAGAGATGGGGTTTCACTATGCTGGCCAGGCTGGTCTCGAACTCTTGACCTCATGATCTGCCCATCTCAGCCTCCCAAAGTGCTGGGATTATAGGAGTGAGCCACCATGCCCGGCCTTTTCAACTATGATATTTTCAACTTAACAGGGGGTTTAGGCCAGACACAGTGGTTCACACCTGTAAACCCAGCACTTTGGGAGGCCAAGGATGGAGGATTGCTTGAATCCAGGAATTTGAGACCAGCCTGGGCAACATAGAGAGACCCTGTGTCAACAAAAAATAAAAAAATTAGCTGGGTATGGAGGCATGTGCCTGTAGTCCCAGCTACTTTTTTGGAGGCTGAGGTGGAATGATTGCTTGAAACCAGGAGGTTGAGGCTGCAGTGACCCGTGATGGCACCAGTGCACTCCAGCCTGGGGGACAGTGAGACCCTGTCTCAAAACAAACAAACACCAACCAAACAAGCAAACAAAACAACCCCAAACAATGGGTTTATCCAGACGTAACCCCATCATAACCCAAGGAGCATACTGAATGCATATAGCTTTCACACCACCATAAAGTTGAAAATTTGCAACCATCCTAAGGGGGTGCCATCTGTATATGAGAGTGCCTCATGCTGCCTGGCCTGCATTGAAGGTGCTCAATAAGTTTTGGTTCTTTCTTTCCTCTGAGAGAAGTTTTCTGAGGAAAATGTGAGGAGGTGCTGAGAGGGAGCTGGAACAAAAGCAAATAAAATAACTTTTCAAAGCCAGTTCTAATAGCACAGACATCCCTCTGCTGCAGACAATGCTGTAAGCCCAGAAAGGCCTGCATCTTTCTATGACAGACAAACACTGACACCTGCTGGACGAAACATGTACTTCTTCCCGCTAATCCCACACTCCTCCCCATCTAATTTACATTTCATCCTTTGAGAACCACAGGTTGGAAACTGACAGGCCAGCTAGGTCTGATGAAGATGTCGGTGTGATAAAGCTCTCAGAGGATGAAAAAGAGAGACTCCTACCAAACACCTTCTTGTACACTCCAACCGCTCTCAGTCAACAAATGAAACCTAACAAGTATATTCACTGAGGATCCAGGGGGCTCACAGAGCTCAACCTCACTCACTCCAGTGGCTTCCAACCGCTTCTCCAGCTCTTGGCACCAGCTCCGGTACTGCAGCACCTGTGGCAAACAGAACAGGCCCTGAGCAATGAACACAGCTGGCACAAACAGCCCAAAGCAAAGGCCCCTGAGGCTCTTAGGCAAACTTGCTATGAACAGAAGAACTGGGGGGGTGACAGTGAGGTAAGGCCATAACAGCTTATAGTTTCTATTCGGGCATTTTTTTCTTTTTTGGGATGGAGTCTCGCTCTGTCTCCCAGACTGGAGTGCAGTGTTGCAATCTTGGCCCACTGCAACCTCTGCCTCCGGGGTTCGAGCGATTCTCCTACCTCAGCCTCCCAAATAGCTGAGATTATAGGCACATGGCACCACATCCAATTTTTTTTTTTTTTTTTTTTTTTTGAGATGGTGTCTTGCTCCATTGCCCAGGCTGGAGTGCAGTGGTGTGATCTCTGCTCACCGCAACCTCTGCCTTTCGGGTTCAAGTGATTCTCCTGCCCCAGCCTCCTGGGTAGCTGGGATTACAGGTGTGCACCACCATGCCCAGCTAATTTTTCATATTTTTAGTAGAGGCAGGGTTTCACCATGTTGGCCAAGCTGATCTCGAATGTCTGACCTGTGATCTGCCTGCCACAGCCTCCCAAAGTGCTGGGATTACAGGCATGAGCCACCGTGCCTGGCCTTATTTGGACATTTAAATAACACTTGCTATATGCATTATATCGTACAGGCAAGATCATGGGCTTTGGCTCTAGACTAGGTGAGCAAACCTGGATAACTAACTTAACCCTTGTGAATTTTGTCTTTAAAAGGGCTATATTAGCCGAGAGTGGTGGTGCACACCTGTGGTCCCAGATACTCAAGAGGCTGAGGCAGTAGGATTGCCTGAGCCCAGGAGGTTGAGGCTGCAGTGATCTGTGATCATACCACTGAACTCCAGCCTGGGTAACAGAGCAAAACCCTATCTCAAAAATAAGATAAAATAAAATAAAAAGGATATAATATGTACTTCAAGGAACAGTTGTGAGCATCAGAAGAGAAGCTGTACACGAAAGCTAGAAGGTCTGGGTCTTATCTCACCAAGCTAGGTGCAGGCCACTCCCACAAGGCTCTGCCTCCTACAACCCTTCTCTCACCTCAGCACCCAGCTCTCGTGGTTGTTCTCTTTCCCCTCCCCAAAAGGGTAGCTGCCTCACCTTGGCCTGTAGCTTCCTCACAAGGGTTGCTTGTCTCTGCTGGGCCTCCTGGGAGTTCTTCAGCTTCCGCCAAGAGGCTGCCTGATTCTCCGCCATCTGCTGCTGTAGTGCCAGCACCTGCTCTTCCAGCATCAGCCGCAGTGATGGGGGCTTCATGTTGTTCAACCCAGAGCTTCTTGTCTCCATGAGGGCACAATGCAGTAAACCCACAGATCCCTAGGTAGCCAGAGACCGTTCACGCCCAGTAGGGTCTCTAACCATTGCCATGCCACTTCAACCTTTTCTTGAACTGGGGACCAAAGCACATAGTCAGATTGAAAGGACTGTTCTTTTACTATTTACAAGACTTCTCAGAACCTTTTTTTTTTTTTTTTTTTTTTTTTTTGAGACTGAGTCTTCTTCTGTCGCCCAGGCTGGAGTGCAGTGTCGCAATCTCGACTCAGTGCAATCCCCACCTCCTGGGCTCAAGGGATTCTCCTGCCTCAGGCTCCCAAGTACCTGGGATTACAGGTACACACAACCATGCCCAGCTAATTTTTGTACTTTGTATTTTTAGTCGAGAAGGGGTTTCATTACATTGGTCGGGTTGGTCTCAAACTCCTGACACCTCGTGATCCGCCTGCCTCAGCCTCCCAAAGTGCTGGGATTATAGGCGTGAGCCACTACGCCCGGCCCGGAACCTTTTAAATACTAAGAGGGACCCTCATCTCTGAGGGGCACTATGATGAGCATCATTCCCCAAATTTAACCATGAGACAAGCTCATAGGGCTAGTGTCTCCTGGCATGCCTTCTGGAACTCTGCACTAAACCAAGAGCTAAACCTGGTTTATGACTGCATCCCTAGTGCCTGGCACAGTGGCTCACAAACATTTGTTGAATGAATTGCTAAAGGTGTTCTTAGTCTAGCAGGTGAAGTAGACACAATTACAATATACAATGTGGCATGTGAAATAATAACAAGATAGTATGAGGAAACAAAGGAAGAGAACTTCACCCAGCTTGGGAAGCTGTGAACTGTGTGAATCATCATCATCATCACAGTTAATACTTGCTGAGTGCTTCTGGAGGGCTGTTGCTTTAAGTGCTTTATATGCATTATGTCATTTTGTCTTTACAAAAATCTTGAAACCTTCCAATGCCTTCCCATTACACTTCCTCAAATGTACTATTACAAATGTACTCTTTATATATAGATGAGGAAACTGAGGCTTAGAATGGTTAAAAAAAAACTTGTGCCGGGCGCGGTGGCTCAAGCCTGTAATCCCAGCACTTTGGGAGGCCGAGGCGGGTGGATCACAAGGTCGAGAGATCAAGACCATCCTGGTCAACATGGTGAAACCCCGTCTCTACTAAAAATACAAAAAGTTAGCTGGGCACGGTGGTGCGTGCCTGTAATCCCAGCTACTCAGGAGGCTGAGGCAGGAGAATTGCTTGAACCCAGGAGGTGGAGGTTGCGGTGAGCCGAGATCGCCCCATTGCACTCCAGCCTGGATAACAAGAGCGAAACTCCGTCTCCAAAAAAAAAAAAACTTGTACCAGGCCACACAGCTTGCATGTGGTTGATGAGAGATTTGAACACAAGTAATCTGACCGACAAAGAAAAGGGGTAGCAGGCATTTCAGGCAAAGGATCCAAAAGAGAGAAGGAACCAGTAGATGCAGGATAGCCAAAATCCCTCACCCACCAGGAGCTGGGCCAAAAACAGGGCAATGGGCCACCGCAGGCAAAGGTGACCAGCTTAACGGTGACCTTCAGAGACACCCAAGAGAGGGGAAAGCATGGTGGTAAAGAAGACTTCTGGGTGCTAGTCCAAGCTCTGCCTCCAATGGGTTCTGTGACCACAGATGTGCTACTTCCCTTTCTTGTCCAGAAATGAGGCCATTGAGCTACAGGACCTCTGAGTTACTTAGGCCTCTAAAACACGCAATTATCCTATAACTTGGGCCAGGGAAAGAGTTCTCTTATTTTATGACTTTCACCAGCCCCTGCTGGTGAAGGAAGTATTTGTATTTTCAACTACTTATCAACAAAATAGTATAAACAGCAAATGCAAACCTAACATTTGCACATACAATAGAAATTTCAAGGGCCCCAAATCCTTTTAATGCACCAAACTATCGATTTCCCACATCCTGGCTCAAATGCCAGATCCTATCATGTCCTTCCAGATGAACCCAGGAAGAGTTCATCAATTTTATAGCTATATACACAGAGAGAATACATATGTTCTGATGTCTACTCTACATTTTATCATCATAACTTGTTTACTTTCTCTGCCAATCCATGAGTGCCTCAAAGGCAGAAGCCATCTAATTCATTTTAATTATAAGTTGTCAACAATGTCCAATGAAGAAATGCATGTGAGCCTCACTCCTGGCAGAGCTAAACCTTAGGCCAGAGATTACAAATCAGTGCCCTGCTAGCTCTTTTCAGCCATTGTGTGGCCCACACAATTGTTTTTAAGAATTCAAATTAGGGGCCAGGCGCGGTGGCTCAAGCCTGTAATCCCAGCACTTTGGGAGGCCGAGGCGGGTGGATCACGAGGTCAAGAGATCGAGACCATCCTGGTCAACATGGTGAAACCCCGTCTCTACTAAAAATACAAAAAATTAGCTGGGCATGGTGGTGCGTGCCTGTAATCCCGGCTACTCAGGAGGCTGAGGCAGGAGAATTGCCTGAACCCAGGAGGCGGAGGTTGCGGTGAGCCGAGATCGGGCCATTGCACTCCAGCCTGGGTAACAAGGGCGAAACTCTGTCTCAAACAAACAAACAAACAAACAAACAAACAAAAAAACCCATTAAGTTGAAACACATGAAATTGCTAATATTATCCTATTATTATTATTATTTTTTTAAAAAGCATCTAGCTCTGTCACCCAGGCTGGAGTACAATGGTGCAATAATAGCTCACCGCAGCCTCAAATTCCTGGACTGAAGGAATCCTCTAGCCTCAGTCTCCAGAGTAGCTGGGACTACAGGTGTGTGCTACCATGCCATTTTTTTTTCCTGTAGAGATAAGGTTTTCCTATGTTGCCTAAGCTTTGCCTCAAACTCCTGGTTTTAGGTAGCCATCCTCTGGCCCAACCCTCTCAAAGTGCTGGGATTACAGGTGTGAGCCACCAAGCCCAGCCCTACCCATTATTTTTTACCTACAAAAATGACAATTTCATGTAGTTCAACCTAATATCTCTAATAAGCAGTCCTGTCATGCATAGTTCCATGAATCCTCATTAAGTTTTCTTTTAGGATAAGGCTATCAGTAACTTGTAAACATTATTTGCAAGGTGGCATTAGTAATACTTCATCAAATAAATGAAATTATATTAGAATTATGTAATTGTTTTACTTTAAGAGATAACTAAACTTTTTTTTTTTTTTTTTTTGAGACGGAGTTTCGCTCTTGTTACCCAGGCTGGAGTGCAATGGCGTGATCTAGGCTCACCGCAACCTTCCACCTCCTGGGTTCAGGCAATTCTCCTGTCTCAGCCTCCTGAGTAGCTGGGATTACAGGCACGCACCACCATGCCCAGCTAACTTTTTGTATTTTTAGTAGAGACAGGGTTTCACCTTGTTGACCAGGATGGTCTTGATCTCTTGACCTTGTGATCCACCCGCCTTGGCCTCCCAAAGTGCTGGGATTACAGGCTTGAGCCACCGCGCCCGGCCAACTAAACATTTTTTTTTTTTTTTTTTGAGACAGAGTTTCGCTCTTGTTACCCAGGCTGGAGTGCAATGGCGCGATCTCGGCTCACTGCAACCTCCGCCTCCTGGGTTCAGGCAATTCTCCTGCCTCAGCCTCCTGAGTAGCTGGGATTACAGGCACGAGCCACCATGCCCAGCTAATTTTTTGTATTTTTAGTAGAGACGGGGTTTCACCTTGTTGACCAAGATGGTCTCGATCTCTTGACCTTGTGATCCACCCGCCTCGGCCTCCCAAAGTGCTGGGATTACAGGCTTGAGCCACCGCACCCGGCCCAAATATACCATACTAATGTAAGATGTTCCTAAAAGGGGAAACTAGGTGCAGGGTATATAGGAGCTCTCTGTACTACGCAATTTTTCTGTAACACTAAAATTGTTCTAAAAAACAGTTTTTAAAAAATGATTTCAAGTTTTTAAAAACCAAACTAATCCTCATAAAACTAAAATTTATTACAACAAGAATAAAAGGGAAGAAACAGAGAAAAATTATCTCAAGAATCAAATTCCTCAAGACACATTTCAGCACCCTTTTATGAACATACTGACATCAGATCTGCTAGGAATAAACTGGCAGAGCCCCCAAAGGAAAGGTAAGTTTCAACCTGCCTGAGAAAGGAAAAAGAGCAGTGGCTTGCAAATTGTAACAAACTGGATTGCATTCAAATTAGGTAATGAGTGTCAATATACTTCTAAGCAGTAAACCACTAAGCCAATGTTATTGTTACTGCAGAAAAAGGGAAAAGAAGATTCACTTCTTCTGTACATTAATTTATCCCAAAAACACTCATGAATTTCAGCTCAGTACCAGGAGTCTGCCACAGTGGTACAGAAATGAACAAGACCTACCTTCCTACTTTTGCTAAGAATCAGATGGTGAAGACAGCACCCTGATTAAAGACCAATAGCCACCTGTGAGCCTAGAGTGGAAAGTGACAGAAAGTGAGATAAATTATGTATTTGGCCTGGCGCGGTGGCTCAAGCCTGTAATCCCAGCACTTTGGGAGGCCGAGGCGGGTGGATCACGAGGTCAAGAGATTGAGACCATCCTGGTCAACATGGTTAACCCCGTCTCTACTAAAAATACAAAAAAATTAGCTGGGCATGGTGGCGCGTGCCTGTAATCCCAGCTACTCAGGAGGCTGAGGCAGGAGAATTGCCTGAACCCAGGAGGCTGAGGTTGCGGTGAGCCGAGATGGCGCCATTGCACTCCAGCCTGGGTAACAAGAGTGAAACTCTGTTTCAAAAAAAAAAAAAAAAAAAAATTATGTATTTGGTCGTCTCTCATCTGAAATACTCCAAAAGGAGTATTTAAATAAAGTTTAAAAAAGAAGCACCACCACCACCTAAACTTGGAATAGAGGCAGAAATGCTACAAGGACTTAGATATGGAATGGTATTAAATAATTCGTCACTTAAAGCAAAAACAGAAAAATATTTAAGGACACAAACATTTTATTTCTTGAGGAAGATACTACAGTATAGACATTTGTGTACAGAGACAATTTATGTTTCTTTTTTTTTCTTTTTGAGAGGGAGTCTTGCTCTGTCGCCCAGGCTAGAGTGCAGTCGCACAATCTCGGCTCACTGCAACCTCCACCTTCTGGGTTCAAGCGATTCTCCTGCCTCAGCCTCCTGAGTAGCTGAGATTACAGGCACACACCACCATGCCCAGCGATTTTTTTTTATTTTTTTTATTTTTAGTAGAGATGAAGTTTCACCATGTTGGCCAAGCTGGTCTCGAATGTCTGACCTTGCGATTCACTCACCTTGGCCTCTCAAAGTGCTGGGATTACAGGTGCGAGCCACCGCACCCATTGACAATTTCTATTTCTTTTTTTTTTTTTTTGAGACGGAGTTTCGCTCTTGTTACCCAGGCTGGAGTGCAATGGCGCGGTCTCGGCTCACCGCAACCTCCGCCTCCTGGGTTCAGGCAATTCTCCTGCCTCAGCCTCCTGAGTAGCTGGGATTACAGGTACGTGCCACCATGCCCAGCTATTTTTTTTGTATTTTTAGTAGAGACGGGGTTTCACCATGTTGACCAAGATGGTCTCGATCTCTTGACCTTGTGATCCACCCGCCTCGGCCTCCCAAAGTGCTGGGATTACAGGCTTGAGCCACCGCGCCCGGCCGACAATTTCTATTTCTTATGAAACAAATTAGCATGCAGCTCCTTATTTAAATCTCACGTGGGGCCTCTCTCTGTTGTTCTCCTCCAACCTCTGGCCTCTCCTATTCAATCTCCTTTGCTGCCTTTTCTCATCTCCCCAATATTTAAAGTTTGGAAGCCCCAAGGCTCAGGCTTCAGACCTCTTCTCCATCTCCATTTGTTTCCAAGGTAATCTTAACCAGTTTTTTTTTTTTTTTTTTTTTTTTTTTTTTTTTTTTTTTTTTTAAGACAGAATCTGGCTCTGTCACCCAGGCTGGAATGCAGTGGCATGATCTCAGCTCACTGCAACCTCTGCCTCCTGGGTTCAGGCAATTCTCATGTCTCAGCCTCCCAAGTATCTGGGATTACAAGTGTGCACCACCATGACCAGCTAATTTTTTTGTATTTTTATTAGAGACAGGGTTTCACCAAGGCGGGAGGATCTCCTGAGGCCAGGAGTTCGAGACCAGCCTGGAAACATAGGGAGATCCCATTTCTAAAAAAAAAAAAAAAAAAAAAAAAAATGCTGGCTATGTGGCATGTACCTGCAGTCCCAGCTACTTGGGAGGCTGAGGCAGGAGGGCTGCTTGAGCCAAGGAGTTCGAGGCTGCAGTGAGCTGTGATCACACCACTGCACTCTAGCCTGGGACAAGATGCTCTCTTAAATAAATAAATATCACTTCTCCACATAACACTGGTACTTTTATTTTCCTTACCATGCTTTCTCTGTCCCTATCTATTATGCAATATATCTACCAAAATGCAAATTCCACAAGTGCAAAAGCATTGTTTTATTGAATGCTGCATTCCCAGCTCCTACCTAAAACATACCTTGTTTTATAACAAGTGCTCATTATTACTATTATAGGACGTTAGGTAACATGATCCATATTATCACCAATGGTCTTGCAAAATGCTAACAGCTCTATTAGCCACCTGAAAAGCAAAAAACAGGCTGGGTGTGGTGGCTCATGCCTGTAATCCCAGCACTTTGGGAGGCTGAGGCAGACAGTCAGGAGTTCGAGACCAGCCTGACCAAAGTGGTGAAACCCCATCTCTACTAAAAATACAAAAATTAGTAGGGTGTGGTGGGGTGTGCCTGTAATCCCAGCTATTTGAGAGGCTGAGGCAGGAGAATCACTTGAACCAGGGAGGCAGAGGTTGCAGTGAGCCAAGATTGCACCATTGCACTCCAGCCTGGGCAACAGAGCGAGACTCCATCTCAAAAAAAAAAAAAAGAAAAAGAAAAAGAAAATAAAAGTTGAGGGGGAGGGAGAGATATAACTTATAACCTGGTCAGTGGCAGACCAGTGACTGAATCCCAATCTGATTCCAAATTCTACACCCTCTCCATTACATTAGCTGCCTACTAAAGCATAGACTACAGTCACAGCCCTGTGAGGGGCACTTCCTAAATAGTGAGGAATAATGACACTTATGACTGCAGATTTCTGTTGGAAAAGGAGAAAAGAAAAGTAGAATGTGACTAAAGGAACAGAGGGTGCACTGGTAGCCTTGGTTTTGTTGTGACTTCTATAAATTTGGGAACACCAAGTCTCCTTTCTAAGCTTTCTGGGTAAGATGCTGATCTTAATCCTACCCTCCAATATAACTCCTAGGGCCAATGTAAAGATAATTTCAACCAACGTTTATTAAACCCAAAGGCAATCTAGTCAAGTTATCAAATGCCCTGGGAACAGTTTTCCAGCTCCACCCACTTAGTTGCGGGACTCCAGGCAAATTGCTTTTTCTATGAGTACTCGTTTCTTCATGGGTAAAAAGTGAAGATATAGATAAAACTCGCCCCATAGGATTGTTGGGAAGATTAATTGGGCCTTTGGCAGAGCACGGTGGCTCACGCCTGTAATCCCAGCACTTTAAGAGGCCGAGGGAGGCGGATGACCTGAGGTCAGGAGTTCGAGACCAGCCTGACCAACTTGGAAAAAGCCCCGTCTCTACTAAAAATATAAAATTAGCCGGGCGTGGTGGCGCATGCCTGTAATCCCCGCTATTCGGGAGGCTGAGACAGGAGAATCGCTTGAACCCGGGAGGCAGAGGTTGCAGTGAGCCGAGATCGCATCATTGCACTCCAGCCTGGGCAACAAGAGCAAAACTCTGTCTCAAAAATAAATAAATAAATAGGCCCTTATATGTAATGCATTCAGTAGCACCTGGCAATTTGTGACCATTCCGTACAACGAGCCATCACGTGCTAGATCCTGGGATATACAGATGAAAAGGGCAAGGCATAACGTCTAACGAACGAGCTCACGGTGTCAAAGAGGGGCAGGAAAGGTGCAGCGAATGCAAAAACCGAGAAGCGAATGCAGCTGCGCCTGGAGAAGGCGGCTGAGAAGTGATATTTGAGCAAGGTCCAGAAGAATGGGAGCTCCAGAGTGGGGCGGCAGGTGGGACTGGGCTTTCGGGCAGATCACGTGCAAAGCCGCCAGGGCACAGGGAGCCAGAAGGGTTGGGGGGCGGGAGAGCGCGGCGCCTAGCCCCCACAGCCCGGGACTGGGGCCACTGGACACGAGGGTCGGGAACCCGTCCTTCGGAGCCGACCGGCAGCTTAGCGTGCTGGCGGCAGCGGGAAGCTGAGGCAAGCGGGCCCCGGGTCCTACGACGCGTCCCAGCCCTTCTCTGGGCCTTGGGTTCCCCCCCGGGTAACAAGAGGCCGCTGCCGGAACAGGATTCCCTCAGGTGCCCTAGACGGGCGGGTCTCTGGGCGTCTGACGGTTAACCGGAGCACCTCCCGCCTGCCCCTGAGGCCCCACCTCACCACGCTCCGCTCCGGCAGACGCCCGGCTCGATGCTCAGCACTGGAGCTGCAGCAGCGGCTGCTAAGGCCTTGCCGGGGCCGGGGGCGGGGCTCTGCCACCCCCGAGGGGCAGGCCCCGCCCCCCAAACTCCCGCCTTTGGGAGGGGCCCGCCCCGCCAAGTCCTGCACCTATAGGCAGACTGCGCCGGCGCAGGGCCTCCCGCCATATTAGGTATTGGCAGCCGACTTACTAGAGTAGGCCCAGAAGGAAAGGGCGTATTATTTATAGAATTATAAGATCCCTCGCCAGAAATTAGGACTGTCAGAGTCTCTGGATTCGCGAAAGGGACGTTTCGGAAGCAGAAAAAAGAAATTGCCCTCAATCATCTCCCTTTTTGGCTTCAGAATTACATACAACGCATGTGCAAGGTCCCCGGTTCTAGGTGCGCCTGCGCACAGCTCCACCCACAAACGACTACAATTTACAACTGTGTGAGAAACAGGGGCTCGCTGGTACCGGTTAGCAGCGCGACCAGTTTCTGGGGGTTTCTCACCTTGCTGCTCAGACGCTCAGAACAGCTTCAGGCAGCACAACACTTACAGGCGAGTGACTTACTCAACATTTGGTTTTGTCTACAGGTCTCTGCACAGAGTGTTACCGTTACCTGTAGCAGTTCGTCTGCATAAGCCTGACTTCTTCTAGAGTACCTCTTTTTTCCCTGTAGAACCCATGCGTTATTCCCTTAGCATTTTGTGTATAAATTGTTTAAGCACTTTCTTAGAGTTGTAAACTCCCTTTACCTGCCTCACTCTTGCACTCAGTGGTTCTCAATTTTTAGCAGGAAGAAAAAAAAAATCCAGTCTAGTGCCTTTGGTGATTTTAAAATAATAATAATAATAATAAACAAACAAACAACAACAAAAAAAAACAGGCCGGGCACGATGGCTCATTCCTGTAATCCCAGCATTTTGGGAGGCCGAGGCGGGCGGATCACCTGAGATTGGGGTTCAAGACCAGCCGGACCAACATGGAGAAATCCTGTCTCTACTAAAAATACAAAATTAGCAGGGCATGGTGGTGCATGCCTGTAATCCCAGCTACTGGGGAGGCTGAGGCAGGAGAATCGCTTGAACCTGGGAGGCGAAGGTTTCGGTGAGCCGGGATCGTGCCATTGCACCCCAACCTGGCAACAAGCGCGAAACTCCATCTCAAAAAAATAAAACACACACACACACACACACACACACACACACACACACACACAAAACCCATAAAAGGTAAACGGAGCCGGGCGCGGTGGCTCAAGCCTGTAATCCCAGCACTTTGGGAGGCCGAGGTGGGTAGATCACGAGGTCAAGAGATCAAGACCATCCTGGTCAACATGGTGAAACCCCGTCTCTACTAAAAATATAAAAAATTAGCTGGGCATGGTGGCGCGTGTCTGTAATCTCAGCTACTCAGGAGGCTGAGGCAGGAGAATTGCCTGAACCCAGGAGGCAGAGGTTGCGGTGAGCCGAGATCGCGCCATTGCACTCCAGCCTGGGTAACAAGAGTGAAACTCCGTCTCAAAAAAAAAAAAAAAAAAAAAAATAGGTAAACGGAGACTGTCGGATTCCACCCCCAGAGAATCCGTAGACCAGGAGTGGAGTCCAGGAATCTGCATTTTAGAAAGTACCCAGGGTGATTCTGATATATTGAGAACACATTTTAGGAAGGACTGCGTGAAATTGTTGTGGTGAGCCAAGATCGGGCCACTGCACTTCAGCCTGGGCAACAAGAGCAAAACTCCATCTCAAAAAAAGAAAGAAAGAAAAATAAAAGACTATGAGGAGTAAACAGGTTTCAGATTACCAAGATATACCAATAAAGGATGAATGGAGAAGAGGCTTCAGACCAAACAGTAATCTTTTATGTTTGTAAAGGGGGATTCATTACTTCATTCCCTTATTTATTCTTTCAACCATTCACCCAGTGAACATTTATTGAGCATTGACTATGTTCTAATATTGAATAATAATACAATGTATTAAGGACAAGTTGGAAATTGTATTAAAACATAAAGTAGTACAACTGGATATTGTCTGAGCCAAAACCCAAAGTGGAGTTAGCTGGTGTGTGAAGGAAGAATTGGTGGGGGATGGGCGGGAATGGTTTTGGGATGAGACTTCCACCTTAGATCAACAGGCATTAGATTCTCATGAGTGTGCAACCTAGATCCCTCGCATGCGTAGTTCACAATAGGAATAGCCTCCTATGAGAATCTTATGCTGCTGAACTGACAGGAGGTGGCGCTCAGGTGTTAATGCCTGCTTATCTGCTTAACTCTTGCTGTGTAGCCAGGGTCCTAACAAGCCACAGACCGATAGCAGTCCTGCTGTTCGGCCAGGGTTCTAACAGATCAGCAGCCTGGTGGAGGGGGGGATTGGTGAACCCCTGCCCCAGTCTCTAGGCACAAGACACATCAGCCTTTACACATCCTGCAAATGGCTCGGTACGGTGGCTCACACTTGTAAATTCAGCACTTTGGGAGGCCAAGACAGGTGGATCACTTGAGCCCAGGAGTTGGAGACCAGCTTGGGCAACATAGTGAGACCTTGTATCTACAAAAAAATCAAAAAATGCAGTGGGAGATTTCGCTTGAGCCCAGGAGATCTAGGCTGCAGTGAGCCATGGTGGCCCTATTGCACTCCAGCCTGGGTGATAGGAGTAAGACTTTGTCTCAAAAAAAAAAAAAGAAAAAGAAAAAAATTGGGAAAAATACCCCACATTTTGCAAACTGCAGGGAGCGTTTGAGATGTACAAACAGGTGCTCCGACCCATCACCTGGCTTGGGGCCCAGGAGTCCTAGAAGGACTTAAACCAGGCAGTTCAAGTCTGATCATGTTCAGGCCTGTCTGATGAACCAGACTGGGGGAGTTCTCAAAGGAGGCTGGATTGGAGGGAGAGACAATGGATCAGTTGAAAGAAAATCAGCCCTGGTCCCTGCCAGGTGAGGGGAAGAGTTTCTCCTTTACATCTCCCAAATTCCATCTCTAGAAATATGCCTTATACTCAAACCCTCTCTGAGGGTTATAATATGGATCTTTCCTACATCTAGCCTTTCTTGTTATTTATACATATATTCCTCCTAATCCATGCCAAGAGGCTGTCTGGACTAACTGAATTAAAAAATATATACATGTGAAGTTTCAAAGAGAGGTGCTAAATCACTATATATATATATAAAATTTTAGCCTAAATTCTGTTGTTGTATAAAGTTCCTAAACCCCTTATCCTAATATAAAGGGAGCCACAGGGTAGAGGATAGAGAATTTGTGTGAAGATATTTCTGGTTGTGAGTCTCCATTCCTCCTTAGGGAAGATTGAGGGGACATTACCTTAACCACTCAAACCAAGTGACTGGGAGAGGGGGCTTCCATGAGAATCTGAGGTGCAGAATCCATATCATTGCAGTTAGGGAATACAGTGACTAGGATATACTTCCTGCCTGTGAAATCTAGCAGGAAGAGACAAGCCTGCTGACTACTAGGTCCTGTGCAGTAGGGCCTCCTGGAGGTATAAAGGGACCCCCAGGAACAAGAAGCTGGACAAATGGCCATTGGCAATAGATCCCTTTGCTAAGGGAACTGCAGGAGAGAGGCCAGTAGGGAACCCCTGAAGAGTGTATAAAAGCACCCCATGGATGGACTGGGCATGGTGGCTCACACCTGTAATCCCAGCACTTTGAGAGGCCAAGATGGGCGGATCACCTGAGGTCAGGAGTTCAAGACCAGCTTGACCAACCTGGAGAAACCCCATCTCTACTAAAACTACAAAATTAGCCAGGTGTGGTGGCACATGCTTGTAATCCCACCTTGTGAGCCATTCATTCATTATTTTAAAAATATTGATTGAGCACCTATTATGTGCCAACACTTAGCTAGACACAGGGAGGGACCCAAAGAACAGTAATAAATGAACTTTGGGGCCAGGTGTGTTGGCTCATGCCTGTAATCCCAGCACTTTGGGAGGCTGAGGCAGGTGGATCACGAGGTCAAGAGATCGAGACCATCCTGGTCAACATGGTGAAACCCCGTCTCTACTAAAAATACAAAAAATTAGCTGGGCATGGTGGTGCGTGCCTGTAATCCCAGCTACTCAGGAGGCTGAGGCAGGAGAATTGCCTGAACCCAGGAGGTGGAGGTTGTGGTGAGCCGAGATAGCGCCATTGCACTCCAGCCTGGGTAACGAGCGAAACTCTGTCTCAAAAAAAAAAAAAAAAAAAAAAAAAAAAAAGAACTTTGTCCAGAGCCTCTGTTCACAAACTCACATGGTGGGCAAGCAAGTAAAGAAACAGTTCACACACATACAGTGTAGTAAATTCTATAAAGAGGGAGCAGCTGGCTGCACAGAGGCAGTGCCACTATGACTTGTTTGTGAAGGATAAAAAAGCTAAAATTAGCTGGGCGTGATGGCACACTCCTGAGTCCCAACTATTTGGGAGGCTGAGGCAGGAAGGATCGCTTGAGCCCAGGAGGCTGAGGCTGCAGTGAGCTGTGTTCAAGCCACTGCATTCCAGCCTGGGCAACAGAGCAAGACCCTGTCTCAAAAAAAAAAAAAAGGAGAGAGAAAGAAAAAAGAAATGCAAAGCAGACAAACCAGGCATGGTTGGCATGTGGCTGTAACCTCACCTACTTAGGAGGCTGAGTTGGAAGAACCTCTTGAGCTTAGGAGTTCAAGACCAGTCTGGGCAGCATCGCAAGACCCCATCTCAAAAAAAAAAAAAATGCTAAGCAAAGTGGTGAGGGTAGAGTGGTGATGGGGATTCCAAGCATCGTGTGCAAAGGCACAGCCGCATGTTACAGCATGGGAATGCCAGACACACCTCTTGCTGATGCCACCACTTAATTAAATTGTGTGACTCCCTGGTTGGATTTGCTTTGACAGCTGGATATTTTCTCCTTGGTCCTGACTCCACCTCAGTAGGCCGTGCTTATTCCAGCCCCAAGCTCCCTCTCACTGACCAAGTCAGACTCTAAGTGACCAGCATACCCAAGCTTGAGATTTCTTGAAGTGCAAGACATCTTTTCACTAACACTCAGGGCTTTCAAAATAAAGGATGTTTAGTCACAGTTCCCACAGGACCAGATCCTCTCCTTCCTCAAAAATACGCCCTTGGTCAGGTGTGATGGCTCACGCTTGTAATCCTAGTACTTTGGAGGCGGAGGTGAGCGGATCACTTGAGGCCAGAAGTTTGAGACCAGCCAGGCCAACATGGTAAAACCCTGTCTCTACTAAAAATACAAAACTTGGCCGGGCGCGGTGGCTCAAGCCTGTAATCCCAGCACTTTGGGAGGCCGAGGCGGGTGGATCACGAGGTCGAGAGATCAAGACCATCCTGGTCAACATGGTGAAACCCTGTCTCTACTAAAAATACAAAAAATAAGCGGGGCATGGTGGCACGTGCCTGTAATCCCAGCTACTCAGGAGGCTGAGGCAGGAGAATTGCCTGAACCCAGGAGGCAGAGGTTGCGGTGAGCGGAGATCGCGCCATTGCACTCCAGCCTGGGTAACAAGAGCGAAACTCCGTCTCAAAAAAAAAAAAAAAAAAAAAAAAATACAAAACTTACCTGGGCCTGGAGTCATGCACCTGTGATCACAGCTACTTGGAAGCCTGAGGCACAAAAATCACTTGAACCTGTGAGGAGGAGGCTACTGTGAGCTGAGATTACACCACTGCACTCCAGCCTGGGTGACAGAGTAAGACTCTGTCTCAAAAAAAAAAAAAAAGGAGGGCCCTTAACTATATATATATGTTTTTTGAGACTGTAACTGGGACTACAGGTGTGCGACACCATGTCCTGCTTAACTTATGTTCTTGAACAACCCTCTTTCCCTCTCTGAGCCTCAAATTCCTCAGCTGCAATGTGGGGATAATAATGCTTATCTACTAGGGTTCTTATACACAAAGTGGGAATTGGAATTAGATGGAGGGAAGGAGGAGCTCAAGAATGACAACAAGGATTCCGGTGATTAGAGAGGTTTCCTGGGAGTAGAGATTGGAGTCTAAGGGGCTTTTATTATTACCTTTGTTATTATTTGAATATTTTTACAATGAACATGATATAATTTTGTATTTAAATATATTTGGTATGAATAGCATGCATCAATAAAAAGGTATTTAAAAAAAAATTTTTAGGGCTGGGCCCAGTGGCTCACGCCTGTAATCCCAACAATTTGGGAGGTCAAGGCAGGAGGATCACCTGTCAGGAGTTCGAGACCAGCCTGGCCAACATGGTGAAACCTTGTCTACTAAAAATAAAAAATTAGCCAGGTGACACATGCCTGTAGTTCCAACTACTCAGGAGGCTGAGGCAGGAGAGTCGCTTGAACCCAGGAGGTAGAGGTTGCAGTGAGCCAATACTGTGTCACTGCACTCCAGCCTGGGCAACAGAGACTCCATCTCAAAAAAAAATTTTTTATTTTATAGAAACGGGGTCATGCCACGTTGCTCAGGCTGATCTTGAACTCCTGGGCTCAGGCAATCTTCCTGCTTCAGCCTCCCAAAGTGCTGGGATTACAGGCATGAGCCACTGTGCCCAGCCTAATTAAGTTATGTTGGCTGGGGGTGGAGGCTGACACCTGCAATCCCAGCACTCTGGGAGACTGAGGCAGGTGGATCACCTGGGGTCGGGAGTTTGAGATCAGCCTGACCAACATGGAGAAACCCCATCTTTACTAAAAATACAAAATTAGCTGGGTGTGGTGGCGAATGCCTTTAATCCCAGCTACTCAGGAGGCTGAGGCAGCAGACTTGCTTGAACCCTGCAGTGAGCTGAGATCTTGCTGTTGTACTCCAGCTTGGGCAACAAGAGTGAAACGCTGTCTCATGTCTCAAAAAAAAAAAGCTTATGTTACTATATTGTGTGGAAAATAATCCAGAAGACTGATAAGAGTGGTTGCTGGCCAGGCGTGGTGGCTCATGCCTGTAATCCCAGTGCTTTGGGAGGCCGAGGTAGGTGAATCACAAGGTCAGGAGTTCAAGACCACCCTGACCAACATGGCAAAACCCCGTCTCTACTACAAATACAAAAAATTAGCTGGGTGTGGTGGCACGTGCCTGTAATCCCAGCTACTCAGGAAGCTGGGGCAGGAGAATTGCTTGAACCCGGGAGGCAGAGGTTGCAGTGAGCGGAGATCATGCCACTTCACTCCAGCCTCGGCGACAGAGCAAGACTTGGTCTCAAAAAAAAAAAAATAGCGGCCGGGCGCGGTGGCTCAAGCCTGTAATCCCGCACTTTGGGAGGCCGAGGCAGGTGGATCACAAGGTCAAGAGATCGAGACCATCCTGGTCAACATGGTGAAACCTTGTCTCTACTAAAAATACAAAAAATTAGCTGGGCATGGTGGCATGTGCCTATAATCCCAGCTACTCAGGAGGCTGAGGCAGGAGAATTGCCTGAACCCAGGAGGTGGAGGTTGCGGTGAGCCAAGATCGCGCCATTGCACCACTCCAGCCTGGGTAACAAGAGCGAAACTCTGTCTCAAAAAAAAAAAAAAAAAAAAAAAAAAAAGGTTGCTTCTGAGGAAGACTGAAAGACCCAGGGTCTGGGGTAGGAGAAAGATTTTTCCTTTCACATTCTTTTCTACTGTTCGAATTTTTTAAAATCGTGAATTCATATTAGTACTTTTCTTCCTAATATCTACGACTTTTTAAAAGTTTTTGAATTATTTTAAAAATAGAAACATTTTCTAGAATAAATATGAAAAACATGTGGTTACTTTATTCACACCCCCCTACCCACAACAGACACACATGCAACACTCACACCCAATTTCCATCTTCAGATTGTAGTACAGGTATTTGCAGCCCAGGGAAGGACATTGATTGACCTACGGACCTACTCAACTCTAACAAGGTGCAGCTCCTGAGGAGCTCAGCAGGGGGAGCCGTTGAGAGGGTGCCCTGAGCAGTGGTCGCTGCTGCGGAGTTTAGAAAATAAACCAGGTTTACGGTGGGGTGAGGGTGGGCAGAGGCGGTTCTGCTCTTGTTGGGGCTCTCAGGGCACCCCCGGGTTTGGGCAGCCCAGGCAGGCTCCACAGATTAGAAATAACACAAATGAAAAGGGAAGGAACTCTGGGCTTTTCTCCCAGCCAGCTCCTAACCTGTAGGGTGATCAGTCCTCCCTTTATGGGGGAACGACACTGGACTCAGAATTAGAGGCTTGGGTTGAATTCTAGCTCTGTCGTCTTTAGCTATGTGAACTTGTGCCAGTCTCTTAACTACTCAGAGACTCGATTTCCTCATTTATGAAACAAGGACAATATTGCCGGGCGCGGTGGCTCAAGCCTGTAATCCCAGCACTTTGGGAGTCCGAGGCGGGTGGATCACGAGGTCAAGAGATCGAGACCATCCTGGTCAACATGGTGGAACCCCGTCTCTACTAAAAATACAAAAAATTAGCTGGGCATGGTGGCGCGTGCCTGTAATCCCAGCTACTCAGGAGGCTGAGGCAGGAGAATTGCCTGAACCCAGGAGGCAGAGGTTGCGGTGAGCCGAGATCGGGCCATTGCACTCCAGTCTGGGTAACAAGAGCGAAACTCTGTCTGAAAAAATAAAAGGACAATATTAACAGCAGAATCTTTTTGAAAAAAAAAATCAAAACAAAACAAAACTATAATGTATGATTAGCTGGGTGCAGTGGCTTGCACCTGTAGTCCCAGCTACTCAGGAGGCTGAGATGGGAGGATTGCTTGTGCGCAGGAGTTCGAGCCTGCAGTGAGCAGAGATTGCACCACTGCACTCCAGCCTGGGTGACAGAGTGAGACCCTGTCGCTAAAAAAAAAAAAAAAAGCAATATAATTGATGAAGCATATACTATATATTTTGGTCATCGAAAGAAAGGTGCTTTAATATATAAACATGTTAATTCTTATAACCACTCTGTGATGCAGGTTTTTTTTTTTTTTTTTTTTTTTTTTTTTTTTTTTGAGATGGAGTTTCTCTCTTGTTGCCCAGGCTGGAGTGCAGTGGCAGGGTCTCAGCTCACTGCAAACTCCGCCTCCTGGGTTCAAGTGATTCTCCCTCTTCAGCCTCCTGAGTAGCTGGGATTACAGGTGCCCACCACCACACCCAGCTAATTTTTTTTGTATTTTTAGTAGAGACGGAGTTTCACCATGTTGGCCAAGCTGGTCTCCAACTCCAATGCAGGTGTTTTTGTTCTAGTTTTAGAGGTGAAGAAACAGGTTCAGAGAAGTGATTTTTAAAAAATTTAAATAATAGCTAACAGTTATGTAGTACTGACTCTACATGAGACACTGTTTGAGGAACTTAGCTCACAAACACCTTATAAGGTAGGTATATTGTATGTTTATTTATTTATTGTTTATTTTTTGAGATGGAGTCTCACTCTTGTTTCCCAGGCTAGAGGGCAATGGCGTGATCTCAGCTCACTGCAACCTCCGCCTCCTGAGTTCAAGCAATTCTCCTGCCTCAGCCTCTTGAGTATCTGGGATTACAAGTGCCCTTCACCACTCCCAGCTAATTTTTTTGTATTTGTAGTAGAGATGAGTTTTCACCATGTTGGACAGGTTGGTCTCAAACTCCTGACCTCAAGTGATCTGCCAGCCTCAGCCTCCCAAAGTGCTAGGACTACAGATGTAAGCCACTGCGCCCGGTCTACTTTTTTATTTTTAGAGAGACATGTCTTGCTATGTACCCAGGCTAGTCTTGAACTCCTGGGCTCAAGCAATCCTCACAACGCAACCTCTCAAAGTGCCGAGATTACAGGTGTGAACCAAGTATATTTTTACAGGTATTCTCAGCCAGGTATATTATCATTATTCCCATTTTATACATGAGGAAATGGAGGCAGAGAGAGATTAAATGATTTGCTGGAGATTATATAGCTGATAAATGCGGGGAGCCAGGATTTGACAGTGAGTGGCTTAGCTCTCAATCATTATATCATTACTCTCCTGCTTAAAACATCCCATTGGGTTTCTCAGTGCACCAAAAGTAAAATCCAGGCCAGGCGTGGTGGCTCACATCTGTAATCCCAGCTGAGGTGAGTGGTTCACCTGAGGTCAGGAGTTTGAGACCAACCTGACAAATACGGTGAAACCCTGTCTCTACTAAAAATACAAAAGGTAGCCGGGCATGGTGGCATATGCCTATAATCCCAGCTACTCAGGAGGCTAAAACAGGAGAACTGCTTGAACCCAGGAGGCGGAGGTTGCAGTATGCTGAGATCACGACACTGCATTCCAGCCTGGGCAACAGAGGGAGACTTCATCTTAAAAAAAAAAAAAAAAGAAAAAAAAATCCAACTCCCTTTCCAGGGCTTACAAGGCCATACATGATGTGTTTGCATGATCTGACCTCACCTCCTACAACTGCCCCCTTCACTCACTCTGCTTCAGCCACAGCAGCCCCTCCTTTCCTCAGGTGTACCGAGGGTATTTCTGCCTCAGGGCCTTTGCAATTGCTATTCCCTCCACCTGGATGCTTGCTCTCCAGACTTTAGTGTGGCTCATTCCCTCACTATATCTGGGTCTCTGCCCAAACATCACCTCCTCAAAGGGCATTCCTTTCTAAAATAGACGCCTCTTTGACCCTGCTTAATTTTTCTTCACAGCACTCAGCATTCTCTGAAATTACGTGTTTGTCTGTCTCTTCCACCAGAATGTGAGAAGAGACAAACAAACGTATGAGAGGAATTTCAGACAAACCACTTTGTTCGTCTCATCCACGGCTAGATACCCAGAACTCTGACCCAGGGCCCGTCCTGTAGTAGGTACCCAATAAGTATTTGCTGAATAATTAAGTGAATAAAGAAATGAATACCCAGCACCACCCAACTAGTAAATGGCAGAGCTGGGACTCTGCATTGTCTGGTCCCTGTACCTGTGCTGTCAGCTGCTGTGCTGTGCAGGACTGACTCTTGGAGTGATCTCAGGAGGTTTGAATAGCAACATGAATGGGAAGCCATTTTGAAAATTGACAAGTGCTTGAAAAAAAGGATTATTATTATTATTATTACTCAGTTCACTGTTTGCTCATCTGAGGACATAAAAAAGGGTTAATAATAATCTGGCCTGCTGGGCACAGTGGCTCACGCCTATAATCCCAGCTCTTTGGGAGGCCAAGGCAGGCGGATCACTTGAAGTCAGGAGTTCAAGACCAGCCTGGACAGCATGGTAAAAGCCCATCTCTACTAAAAATACAAAAATTAGCCAGGCGTGGTGACGTTTGCCTGTAATCCCAGCTACTTGGGAGGCTGAGGCAGGAGAATTGCTGGAACCTGGGAGGTGGATGTTGCAGTAAGCCGAGATCATGCCACTGCACTCCAGCCTGGGTGACAGAACTACACTCCATCTCCAAAATAATAATAGTAATAATAAAATAACAAAAAATGATAATCTTGCCTACTGACTTTATAAGGATGTTTTGTGGAATAGCAATGAGATAATGGATGGGGAATCCTAAAAGCCAAAGGCTCTACATGGTAGAAGGGACAGCAGAGATTGCATCCATGACAGTGGCTTCCCAAGGCTCCCATCCTGTCCCTTAAGTTTGACATTAATATTGCTGACAGGAGAGGGGGAGGTTGGGGGACACGAGGGACTCAGGGACACTGTGTCCCAGTAATTAAACATGTCGGGACTGAAGCACTGCCAGCAGCAGCATCTGGTTGCAATTACCAGAGGGAACCAAAGTGATTAGTCACCTTTATAGTGAGAGCCAGGCAGGAACCCTGGGCTCCTCTCTGGAAGGGGCTTCTAACCAAGCTCAGAGTCCCCTTTCCCTGCCCCCACCCCATTTCTGGGAGTTCCCTGGTCCTCAAACAATAGCTCTGGCCCCAAAATTCCTCCATGTCCCCAAAGTCCCAGCCCACTGGGTGAGACGTTGACTGAAAGGAATACTGTCACTTCTCCCAGTGCCCTATTACTTCTAGTGTTTCTAGGGGCCAGATGAGGCTTCTCTGGTATAAAATCGGTTGAAGCCAAAAATTAGATTTAAAAAATAATTTAACATCTCTGAACTTCAATTTATTTATCTTTAAAATGAGGATATTGGGCCAGCCATGGTGGCTAACGCCTGTAATCCCAGCACTTTGGGAGGCCGAGGTGGGCAGATCACTTGAGGTCAGGAGTTCGAGACCAGCCTGGCCAATATGGCGAAACCCTGTCTCTACAAAAATACAAAAAATCAGCCAGGCATCTTGGTGTGCATCTGTAGTCCCAGATACTCGGAAGACTGAGGCAGGAGAATCACTTAAACCCAGGAGGTGGGGCCGGGCGCGGTGGCTCAAGCCTGTAATCCCAGCACTTTGGGAGGCCGAGGCGGGTGGATCACAAGGTCAAGAGATCAAGACCATCCTGGTCAACATGGTGAAACCCCATCTCTACTAAAAATACAAAAAAATTAGCTGGGCATGGCGGCGCGTGCCTGTAATCCCAGCTACTCAGGAGGCTGAGGCAGGAGAATTGCCTGAACCCAGGAGGCGGAGGTTGTGGTGAGCCGAGATCGCACCATTGCACTCCAGCTTGGGTAACAAGAGTGAAACTCTGTCTCAAAAAAAAAAAAAAAAAAAAGACCCAGGAGGTGGAGGTTGTAACGAGTTGAGATCGGGTCACTGCATTCTTCACTTTATTCTGGGTGACAGAGCAAGACTCTGTCACAAAAAACAGGTGGGAATCAAGAGTTACCTGTGGGCCCGGCACAGTGGCTCATGCCTGTAATTCCAGCATTAGGGGAGGCTGAGGTGGGCAGATCACCTGAGGTCAGGAGTTTGGGACTAGCCTAGCCAACATGGCAAAAACCCATCTCTCTAAAAATATCTAAAAATATAAAAATTAATAAAATATATATTAAAAAATAAAACCCATATCTAAAAATATAAAAATCAGCCGGACGTGGTGGTGCACCTGTAATCCCAGCTACTCAGGAGGCTGGAGTGCAGTGGCACGATCTCAACTCACTGCAACCTCCACCTCCGGGGTTCAAGTGATTCTCTTGCCTCAGCCTCCCGAGTAGCTGGGACTACAGGTGGGTGCCACCATGCTCAGCTAATTTTTTGTATTTTTAGTAGAGACAGAGTTTCATAGCCAGGATGGTGAACAGAGGAGAACCCCTTGAACCTGGGAGGTGGAGGTTGCAGTGAGCTGAGATCTCACCACTGCACTCCAGCCTGGGTGACAGAGCGAGACCCCATCTCAAATTAAAAAATAAAAAGGGTTACTTTCGGCCAGGTGTGGTGAGTCACACTTGTAATCCCAGCACTTTGGGAAGCCAAGGCAAGTAGATCACTTGAGTCCAGAAATTTGAGATCAGCCTGGGAAGCACAGTGAGACCCTGTCTCTACAAAAAAATACAAAAATTAGCTGGGCATGGTGGTGTGCACTTGTAGTTTCAGCTACTTGAGAGGGTGAGGTGGGAGGATCATCTGAGCTCAGGATCATGCCATTGCACTCCAACCTGGGCAGCAGGTGAGACCCTGTCTCAAAAACCAACAATGAAAACCAGTACCTTCGTAGCATTATTGTCAAGATAAGTAACACATAAATGCAATGCAGTACAAAAGCCAGAGTCTAGTTGACTGGAGTAAGTGCTTAAAAAAATAGCTATTAATGGCTGGGGGTGGTGGCTCATTCCTGTAATCCCAGCACTTTGGGAGGCTGAGGCAGGTGGATCACAAGGTCAGGAGATCGAGACCATCCTGACTAACATAGTGAAATCCTGTCTTTACTAAAAGTGCAAAAAACTAGCCGGGCATGCTAGTGGTGGCACGTGCCTGCAGTCCCAGCTATTCGGGAGGCTGAGGCAGGAGAATCGCTTGAACCTGGGAGGCAGAGATCACAGTGAGTCCAGGTGGCGCCACTGCACTCCAGCCTGGGGGACAGAGCAAGACTCTCCCCACCCCCCCAAAAAAGCTATTATTAATAGTTGCCATTAATAGTTGATCACTTTATGCAATTTACTTCCATCGACTCTCCAGCAAGAGTCCTGTGAGGTAAGCACTATCATCCCTATTTAGAGTTTCAGAGAGGTTTAGAGGCTTCCCAAGATCACACAATATATAAATAGCAGAACGAAGATTCAAAACCAGGTCTGTTTGTCTCCAGAATCCTTGCTCTTTACCAGGCCACGTACAGAGACGTCATGGTTGTTCAATTCATTCATTTATTCACTCTCTGAGTTTACAAAATGCTTAAGAAGTGGTAAGATAGGCAGGGCGCAGTGATTCATACCTGTAATCCCAGCACTTTGGGAGGCTGAGGTGGGAGGATCATGAGGTCAGGAGTTCAAGACCACCCTGACCAACATGGTGAAACCCCATTTACTACTAAAAATACAAAAATTAGCCAGGTGTGGTGGCACATGCCGGTAATCCCAGCTACTCAGGAGGCTGAGGCAGGAGAATTGCTTGAACCCAAGAGGCGGAGGTTGCAGTGAGCCAACATCACACCACTGCACTCCAGCCTGGGCAACAGAGTCAGACTCCGTCTCAAAAAAAAAAAAGAAGTGATAAGATAATCCTTCTCTTTAAATAACTCATAGTCTAATGGGGAAGGCAGGTTATGTCAACAAATAACTACAACTCAAGGTAGAAATGATGATTTTTGTAAATAAAGGCCAGTTAGAGATTCATTTATTCATACAACACATACTGAGATCTGCTGTGTGCTGGGCCCTATGCCAAGCACTGGGTGTAATTGAAAGATAAATATGGTACAGTTTAGTCATAATCTAATGGGAGAGACAGGTATGTAAAGAAATTATTATAGTTATAAGGAATTAGGTTATGATTTTAAAATATGAAAAAATACAGAGTGGAAGAAATGAACTGTGTTGGCGTAGCAGGCAGAGGCAGAGACTGAATAAACTTTCAGCTGCCAAAAATGTAAAAGGAGCACAGAAAATGTGTCATGGCAGCTGAGGGGGGTATGCCTTTTCTGGGGGATGCAAGAAGGCTTCATGGAGGAGGTGGCACGTGGGTTAGCACTTGCTTGATGGGTAGCTTTTAGTAGAGGGAGAGTAGAACCAGAGAGAGCCTGGAGGCCTAGAAGCCAGTTACAGGGGAGAATCATATAGCAGGACAAGCAGTGAGGAGGACAGGGCAGTGACAGTGGCAATGAGGAGGGAGTGGTGGGAGGGATGCCAGAGAGGACTGGTGCAGTGGGAACAAGTCTATGTTTTTAAATTTTTTATTTTATCAGTATTATTATTATTATTATTATTATTATTTTTTGAATCGGAGTTTTGCTCTTGTTACCCAGGCTGGAGTGCAATGGCACGATCTCGGCTCACTGCAACCTCCGCCTCCTGGGTTCAGGCAATTCTCCTGTCTCAGCCTCCTGAGTAGCTGGGATTACAGGCACGCACCACCATGCCCAGCTAACTTTTTGTATTTTTAGTAGAGACGGGGTTTCACCCTGTTGACCAGGATGGTCTTGATCTCTTGACCTTGTGATCCACCCGCCTCGGCCTCCCAAAATGCTGGGATTACAGGCTTGAGCCACCGCGCCCAGCCTTATCAGTATTATTTATTGGCTGGGCACAGCGGCGCACATCTGTAATCCCAGCACTTTAGGAGGTCCAGGCGGGTAGATCACCTGAGGTCAGGGATTTGAGACCAGCCTGACCAACATGGTGAAACCCCATGTCTACTAAAAATACAAAATTAGCTGGGCGTGGTAGGGCACTCCTGTAATCCCAGCTACTGGGGAGGCTGAGGCAGGAGAATCCCTTGAACCTGGGAGGCAGAAGTTGCAGTGAGCCAAGATCGTGCCATTGCACTCTAGCCTAGGCAACAAGAGTGAAATTCTGTCTCAAGAAAAAAAGGTATTTATTTTGTGTGTGTGACGGACTCTAGCTCTGTCCACCAGGCTGGAGTGCAGTGGAGCAATCTCAGCTCACTGCAAACTTTGCCTCCCCACCCGGCTAACTTTTCATATTTTTAGTTGAGAGGCCTGTAATTCCAGTACTTTGGGGGGTCAAGGTGGGTGGACCACTTGAGGTCAGGAGTTCGAAACCCGGGTGGCCAACGTGGTGAAACTCCCGTCTCTATTAAAAATACAAAAATTAAGGCCGGGCGCGGTGGCTCAAGCCTGTAATCCCAGCACTTTGGGAGGCCGAGGCGGGTGGATCACAAGGTCGAGAGATCGAGACCAACCTGGTCAACATGGTGAAACCCCGTCTCTACTAAAAATACAAAAAATTAGCTGGGCATGGTGGCGTGTGCCTATAATCCCACCTACTTGGGAGGCTGAGGCAGGAGAATTGCCTGAACCCAGGAGGCGGAGGTTGCGGTGAGCCGAGATCGCGCCATTGCACTCCAGCCTGGGTAACAAGAGCGAAACTCCGTCTCAAAAAAAAAAAAAAAAAAAAAAAAAAAAATACAAAAATTAGATGGGCATGGTGGTGCACACTTGTAGGCCCAACTGCTCTGGAGGCTGAGGCAGGAGAGTCATTTGAACCCAGGAGGCGGAGGTTACAGTGAGACAAGATTGCACCACTGTACTCCAGCCTGGAAGACAGAGCAAGATTCCATTTCAAAAAAGAAAAAAAAGAAGGAAGCCTACCTGACTATTGCTTCTCCCCTGCCATCCTTCTCACAGCATAAGTGTTATTGTAATGAAATGTGCAGAGGGAGTAATTGGCTCTGTCTGGGGATCAGGAAACCTTTCCCGAAGGAGGTGAATTTTCAGCTAAACTTCTCAGGATGCGGAGTGCTTCCTCTAGTTGTGGGAGAGAGAGAGGAGGATATTTCAGGTGAAGCGAACAGCTTTCCCCATGGTGGTAAGTTGCTCAAGGGCTCAACGGCACAGGCTCCTAAGAGCAAGGGAGCTTCCATACTTCCATGAGGCACTTTAAGAAACACATGAGTTCAGTTGGAATTCAGACCTTCCACAGCTACCAAAAAAGCCTCGTGTGGGAAATCGCTTTTCCAGCCTCCTGTAGGGGTCGCTGCTGCCCCAGACTCAGCCAGTCTATTCTAAGAAAACTCTTGAGGACGTCTTTGCCAGGGTGGTGGTGGGGTGCACCCTGGACCTGCCACCATCCAAGGAGTGGCTCAAGGGTGGCAGTGCCCCCAAGACTGAAGAATATGCACTCAGTCAATGGCATTTGGGAGTAGGGAGGGGGTGTAGCTGGCACTGATATTTTTCAGTCTCTGGGTCACCACAAGTTTATTAAAATAAAAGAAACTGTGGGTAAATGCTGCCATCTGTGCTGTCCCCACTACTAATACACACAAACAGGCACACACACCCACAGACACACATAAACACACGCGCGCGCACACACACACACACACACCCCAAGTCCCAGACTAGACGCAGGAGTTGAAACTGCTTTAAAAACCCTCTAAGGACTTAACTACAAACCCACACTCCCCATGCTTCTGGGGCTTAAGATCTTTGAGCTCATTCTTCAGCATCTCTCCTCGGGAAGGTGGGGTGGGCTGCTCCACGGGGTGGAGGTGAAGACCCCTGAGTCTGCTCCGTGGAGAGGGAGGCCCCCTAAGCCTAGAGTCCCACTGTGGGGCTCTGTGCCAAGAGCCCCCGTGAGCCATAGCCTCGAAAGGGCAGCGGTGATTTTTTTCACATAAATATATCGCACTTAAATGAGTTTAGACAGCATGACATCAGAGAGTAATTAAATTGGTTTGGGTTGGAATTCCGTTTCCAATTCCTGAGCTCAGGTTTGTAAAAGATTTTTCTGAGCACCTGCAGGCCTGTGTGTGTGTGTGTGTGTGTGTGTGTGTGTGTGTGTGTGTAGTATTTTCACTGGAAAGGATTCAAAACTAGGGGGAAAAAAAACTGGAGCACACGGGCAGTATTACGCCATTCTTCCTTCTTGGAAAAATCCCTCAGCCTTATACAAGCCTCCTTCAAGCCCTCAGTCAGTTGTGCAGGAGAAAGGGGGCGGTCGGCTTTCTCCTTTCAAGAACGAGTTATTTTCAGCCGCTGACTGGAGACGGTGTGCGTCTGGATAGAGAGCATTTCCACTATGGGACTGGGTACAGACACACGCCCGGCAGACTTCAAGAGTCTCAGACTGAGGAGAAAGCCTTTCCTTCTGCTGTTACTGCTGCTGCCGCTGCTTTTGAAAGTCCACTCCTTTCATGGTTTTTCCTGCCAAACCAGAGGCACCTTCGCTGCTGCCGCTGTTCTCTTTGGTGTCATTCAGCGGCTGGCCAGAGGATGAGACTCCCCAAACTCCTCACTTGCTTGCTTTGGTACCTGGCTTGGCTGGACCTGGAATTCATCTGCACTGTGTTGGGTGCCCCTGACTTCGGCCAGAGACCCCAGGGGGCCAGATCCGGATTGGCCAAAGCAGAGGCCAAGGAGAGGCCCCCTCTGGCCCGGAACGTCTTCAGGCCAGGGGGTCACGGCTATGGTGGGGGGTCCACCAATGCCAATGCCAGGGCAAAGGGAGGCACCGGGCAGACAGGAGGCCTGACACAGCCCAAGAAGGATGAACCCAAAAAGCTGCCCCCCAGACCGGGTGGCCCTGAACCCAAGCCAGGACACCCTCCCCAAACAAGGCAGGCTACAGCACGGACTGTGACCCCAAAAGGACAGCTTACCGGGGGCAAGCCACCCTCAAAGGCAGGATCTGTCCCCAGCTCCTTCCTGCTGAAGAAGGCCAGGGAGCCCGGGCCCCCTCGAGAGCCTAAGGAGCCGTTCCGCCCGCCCCCCGTCACACCCCACGAGTACATGCTCTCGCTGTACAGGACGCTGTCCGATGCTGACAGAAAGGGAGCCAACAGCAGCGTGAAGTTGGAGGCTGGCCTGGCCAACACCATCACCAGCTTTATTGACAAAGGGCAAGGTGAGGGGGCGGGGTGGCAGGGGCACGGCTCAGAGGGAGGGGCATCTGCATGAATGGAGGGGCTTTCAGAGCCCTGGCACAGCCCTGGTGGGAGACGCTGTGTGCATCTGGCCCGGGTTGGGGGTCTGGGGACACTGACACATAGCGGATCCCAGGCCGCCTGCACATCAGCGCTGGAGGGCACGTAGGAATCACTAGGTCCTATGCCTGCAAGGTGCAGAGCAGGCACTAAAACTGGAGAGGAGACAAAACCTGCCAGTTGGTGGCAGCGTTGGAGACCAGATTCCAAGACTTGATTACCCAGCTGTGCATCTGTACCTGCTGGGCTGGCCCAACTTTCCAGGTTCCAGGGGTTTGTAGGTAGTCTCAGATGGCAGAGAAAGAAATGAATCTTGAGCTCCCCATGGTTCTGCAACAAAGGGGATAAAGGAGGCGAGATAGGTGCACACAGTAAACGGGGCATCTTGGAGTCATGGAATGACGTTTGGATACATGGGGAGGGAGTAGCCTAGGTTCTGCCTCACAGTGTGACCTTGGGAAAGCCCCTTCTCACTTGAGGTCTCCATTTTCCCATCTGTACACCTACAAGGGGTTGGACAGGGTGGTTTCTGAGAGCCCTTCCAACACAAAAACTTTAGTTCCTGTCCTGAACATGCCTCGTTCTCATTAACCTGGGAGAATACCTGCTCCCCTCTGTCTCTCTCCGCCCACCTGGTGTTACTGTCGCAGCTTTTCCTTTCCACTTGCTGTGGTATCTAAGCAAGTCCCTCCCCATCTCAGGGCCTCAGTTTCTTTCTAGTGTGAAGAGGGAGGTGGGCTATTGGTCGCTTAAGATGCCTGCAGCTCATTTGCTCTTGTTCCGAGTCCTAGGCTGGCAGCGTGGGGGAGGGGTCAGAGGGTGGGAGAGGCTCCTCATTAGAGCTGGCCCGGAGGGGGCTGCCAGGGGGCGGGGGAGGCACAGAGGCAGCAGGTCTGGCTGAGGTGGGGGAGGTGGCCTGGCTGCCTGCCCAACCAGGGAAAGCTGTGACCCCTTGGGGGCTCATAAAATAAGTCCTTGTGCCCCCCAGCACTAAGGAAGCGTGGGGAGGGGGAGATGGGGAGTTTAAAGGCCTAATTAGTCACCTTCTAGAGTACTATATGAAAGTTCCCCAATGCCAAATTGGTATTTAGGAAGGACAGCATGCTGATTCGGAGATACTACTGAGCTTCTCACACACACACACATAGCCTTATGTTTATACTCATGTGCTGAAGCACACACATACACACATACTGAATCACACATGTATGCATGTGCACACACACCTTCTTACATACACACACAAGATCGATTATACACATTATACATCTATGTGCCCTTCAAATAGTCACACAAGCCCAATCATGTATACTCTTTATACTCATACATGAACCCAATCTCACACACACATACGAACTGTCACACACTCACACACTCAGGAGGGTAAACACATAGGCAACAAAATCCTTATACTGGGAAGCCAGGAAGAGTGAGCTGTATGTCAGTGTGGACCAGCTTTATCATTAACTTGCTGTGTGACCTTAGATAAGTCACTCCCTCTCTCTGTGCCTCATCTGTAAAATGACACTAAGATCTCCTTTAAGGGATGGTGGAAAAAGCTGAGAATTGAGTATAAAAAAACTCTAGGCGGTGGCTTACGCCTGTAATCCCAGCACTTTGGGAGGCTGAGGCGGGCAGATCATCTGAGGTCAGGAGTTCAAGACCAGCCTGGCCAACATGGTGAAACGCCGCCTCTGTTAACAATACAAAGAATAGACCAACATCATGGCAGGCGCCTGTAATCCCAGCTACTTGGGAGGCTGACACAGGAGACTCACTTGAACTAGAGGTTGCAGTGAGATGAGATTGCGCCATTGCACTTCAGCCTGAGTGACAGAGCAAGACTCCGTCTCAAAAAAAAAAAAAAAAAAAAAAAGCTCTAGACTAGAGTTCCAATTCTGTTTTTTTCTAGCTGGGTGACCTTGAGCAAGTCATCTAAGTTTTCTGAACCTTGGGATTCTCCTTTGGAAAAAATGTGTAATTCTTTTTGGAGCCAGGGTCTTGCTCTGTTGCCCAGGCTGGAGTGCAGTAGCATGTTCACAGCTCACTGCAGTCTCAGCCTCCCTGGGCTCAGGCAATCCTCCCACCTCAGCCTCCTGAGGATCTGGGACTACATGTGCATGCCACCATGCCCAGCTAATTTTTGTATTTTTTGTAGAGACATGGTGTCACCATGTTTTGCAGGCTGGTTTTGAACTCCTGGCTCAAGCAGTCCACCCACCTCAGTCTCCCAAAGTGCTGGGATTACAGATGTGAGCCACTGTGCCCAGTCAACGGGAGTAATTTTAATGCCCACTCCACCTATCTCGGAAATGAGATATCACGTTAGCTTGTGGCTGGGAGAGAGAGAGATAGAAGGCAGTTACAAGGCTGATAAATCTCTGATACACATAGATCATGACACAAACACCCAGAACCACTCCGATCATTCCCACCCACATCTGCAGATGAACACCCCTACTTGACTGGCTGTGTAGGAAGTGCCCTTATTTTGAAAAAGGCTCTCAGTGGTTTGGTTCTTGGCTTCTGTCAGAATAGGGCAGAGGTGAGAGAAAGCTCTCTGGAGGGAGAGAGAGCTGGGGCCTTCCCCTACAGCCTCGAGGTGACTGGCTGGCTCCCTTGTGAGATTGAAGGGAATGACTTCTGGGTGTTCTCTCTAGATGACCGAGGTCCCGTGGTCAGGAAGCAGAGGTACGTGTTTGACATTAGTGCCCTGGAGAAGGATGGGCTGCTGGGGGCCGAGCTGCGGATCTTGCGGAAGAAGCCCTCGGACACCGCCAAGCCAGCGGCCCCCGGAGGCGGGCGGGCTGCCCAGCTGAAGCTGTCCAGCTGCCCCAGCGGCCGGCAGCCGGCAGCCTTGCTGGATGTGCGCTCCGTGCCAGGTCTGGACGGGTCTGGCTGGGAGGTGTTCGACATCTGGAAGCTCTTCCGAAACTTTAAGAACTCGGCCCAGCTGTGTCTGGAGCTGGAGGCCTGGGAACGGGGCCGGGCCGTGGACCTCCGTGGCCTGGGCTTTGATCGTGCCGCCCGGCAGGTCCACGAAAAGGCCCTGTTCCTGGTGTTCGGCCGCACCAAGAAACGGGACCTGTTCTTTAATGAGATTAAGGCCCGCTCCGGCCAGGATGATAAGACTGTGTACGAGTACCTGTTCAGCCAGCGGCGAAAACGGCGGGCCCCACTGGCCACTCGCCAGGGCAAGCGACCCAGCAAGAACCTCAAGGCTCGCTGCAGTCGGAAGGCCCTGCATGTCAACTTCAAGGACATGGGCTGGGACGACTGGATCATCGCACCCCTTGAGTACGAGGCCTTCCACTGCGAGGGGCTGTGCGAGTTCCCTCTGCGCTCCCACCTGGAGCCCACGAACCATGCAGTCATTCAGACTCTGATGAACTCCATGGACCCTGAGTCCACACCACCCACCTGCTGTGTGCCCACACGGCTGAGTCCCATCAGCATCCTCTTCATTGACTCTGCCAACAACGTGGTGTATAAGCAGTATGAGGACATGGTCGTGGAGTCATGTGGCTGCAGGTAGCAGCACTGGCCCTCTGTCTTCCCGGGTGGCACATCCGGAGAGCCCCTTCCTGCATTCCTGGAATCACAGAGGGGTGGGGAAGCTGCGGCAGGAGCATCTCCACTGCTTGCGTGAAAGGGGATTCCAATAGGCTTGCTCGCTCTCTGAGTGTGCCTTGGGCTAAAGGCCTCCTTTTATCCACAAGTTCCCCTGGCTGAGGATTGCTGCCCGTCTGCTGATGTGACCAGTGGCAGGCCCAGGCCCAGGGAGACAGACTCTGAATGGGACTGAGTCCCAGGAGACAGTGTTTTCCCATTAGACTCAGCCCACCACTTCTCCTCACCTGGGCCTCCTTGGTCTCTGGCATCTCCTAAGCACCTCTCGGGAGAGCCACAGGTGCCACTGCCTCCTCAAATCACCTTTGTGCCTGGTGACTTCCTGTCCCTGCAACAGATGAGAAGCTGATTGGGCAAGGGTGGGAGAGAAGGGGAGAGGGCTTGGACAGGGTTGAGGAGTGTGAGGCTGTTAGACTGTTAGATTAAAATGTATATTGATGAGATAAAAAGCAGAACTGTGCCTAAAACTGTGGCAAATTTCTTGTTTACTCCAGGGGACCCAGTGACCCCATGAAGAATTACTGACCTGGAGTGGGGAGTTTGGTTGCTTCACGTATGAACTCAGTTTTCAGAGCCCCATCCCCACCCCTGCTCCTGGAAACTAACGTGTTTGACATTAGTGAAGCAGAATGGGACAGAGAGTATGGCTTAGCAGGGCCAGGGCTCGCCTCTAACCCCATTCCTGTTCCTTCCAAAGGCCCCTGGGTTTTGAGTTGTATTTGCCCCATTGGGGCCTGGCAACAGAATTAGCTTTTCTTCTTGACATTCCTTAGTCAAGTTAGTTGTCTTCAAAATGGATCCCTAAAAAGGAGCGAAATTGGGCATTTGTTTCTTCTAAAATCATTCCTATTTCATTCACCAATATCTGCCTGCCCCTGCCACCCCCATACTCATAGAATTACCTGGGCACCATTGAAAGAGTTCTCTGCCTGGCTTGGTGGCTCATGCCTGTAATCCCAGCGCTTTGGGAATCTGAGGCGGACAGATCACGAGGTCAGGAGTTTGAGACCAGCCTGGCCAATATGGTGAAACCCCAGCTCTACTAAAAATTACAAGAATTAGCTGGACTTGGTGGTGGTGGGCCCCTGTAGTCCCAGCTACCCGGGAGGCTGAGGTAGGAGAATCACTTGAACCTGGGAGGCAGAGTTTGCAGTGTGCTGAGATAGTGCCACTGCACTCCAGCCTGGGCGACAGAGCAAGACTTCATCTCAAATAAATAAATAAATAGAGTCCTCTGTCTCTCCCCTGGGGAATCTGGGCTGCCAGGGCTCTCCTCCTCCCTGTTGGAGCATTTCCTCTCACCACCGACCACTGTTCCTCAGATGACCTTGCCTGTGACCCTGTTGCCCTCCAGCTTGGCACCCTCACTACTCCTCACTGCTTGCCCATCAGCCCCCAGCTTCCAAAACAGAATTGGAGCCCCTGTCTTTATGTTACATATTATATAAATACATAATTATAAATCAGATAAATAAGCTCCCACTAACCTCAGACAGATCAATGCCAGGCACATCCTGACAATGTTTCCTGCCTGGGGCTTGGCCCAGAGTAAATGCTCAGTTCCTTTTCTCAGCTGGAATGGTAGGGGAGGCACAGGACACAGAGTTTTGGGAGAGGAACACAGCCCTCTGGTGGGGAAACAGGCATCTGGGTGTCTTGGGCTGAGGGCTCGAGTTCTACCTGGCTGAAGAGACACAGGGAGAACCAGGAGCAGGCTAAGCCTCCACTTCCCACACAGAGGGCCTCAGCATTTTCCCCCACCTCTCTCCAGCTGGGTCTTTGATTCCCGGGGCTCCTCGCCAAAGCTGTTTCAACAAGAGGGACTCCTGCCCAGCTATGGGCAGACCTTGTGCACTTTCCCTCTAGGCATGAAGCTTGGGGTTGTCAGGACTTGAACCAAGAGCACAGTGAAGGGGGAGCCTACCTTTGAGCTGCCTCCCTGGGCTGGAGGCCATTACCTGTGTCTGAGGAACCAGACTGAGCCTGGAGCATCCCTTCGCTGGCTGGGCTTCGCTGTGTTTGGCTAGTGGTGGGCCTGGCAGCTCTGGAGGTAAACAAAGGAGCCACCATGGCAGACAGAGCTCTGGTTTGTGTGAGGGGAGAATGGCCTGGAAGGGAGGTGCTGGAGAAGCCAACGAGGGAGCTGGGGATCCAGGGAAAGCAGTGGAGAAGCCGGGGGGCCAGAAATCCAAGGGCAGAGAGACAAGATGAAAGGGTTGTAGGTGGGGCTGGCTCCCACAGGGACTTATCTCCTGGGCTGCGTGTCCCTGGTTTCTTGGAAAGTTCTGACTGAGGCTGGGCACGGTGGCTCATGCCTGTAATCCTAACACTTTGGGAGGCCAAAGTGGGTGGATTGCCTGAGCTCAGGAGTTCAAGTCCAGCCTGGGGAACACGGTGAAACCCCATCTCTACTAAAAATACAAAAAATAAGCCGGGCGTGGCAGCGTGCACCTGTAATCCCAGCTATTCGGGGGGCTGAGGCAGGAGAATCACTTGAACCTGGGAGGTGGAGGTTGCAGTAAGCCGAGTTAGTGCCATTGCATTCCAACCAGGGTGACAAAGTGAGACCCCGTCTCAAAAAAAAAAAAAAAAAAAAAAAAAAAAAAAAAAAGAAGGAAGTTCTGAAACTGGAGCTTCTCTCTGCCTTAGCCCTGTCAGAGAGGTTCGGGTCATCTGAGCCACAGTGCTCCTCCTGCTGAAGGCCTGGGCTTCCAATGGACTGTTTGGATCCACACCCTAGGAGTTTCCTTTACCACCTCAACCTGCCCCAGGGCTCTCTTTCGGACTGTGCAACCTCCTGCCTTTTCCCACCCAGACTCTGGGGATGTGATCTGGGCATCCATGCTAACTGCTGGATCTATTCAACTGCCTTCTTGGAAAACATTCTCCCCCAGCCACCCACCTCCAGCCACAACCACAACAAACTGCAAACTGGTTCTGTTCATTCTTGCCCCAAAGGGTATAAGGCATCTATCATACTTGAGAGTTCACAAATACTCTCCCACCCATGTCTCTCAGCTCTGAAGGACTCAAAAGGCTGTACAGTTTCAAATTTCAGTTCTGTCATTTAGAGTTAGAGGCCTTGAGTAAGTAACTTAATTCCATAAACCTTGGGTTCCTCATTTGTTTAAAAAAAAAAAGAAGAATAAGAAGAAGTCTGGGCATGATGGCTCACGCCTGTAATCCCAGCACTTTGGGAGGCTGAAGCGGGTGGATTATGAGGTCAGGAGATCAAGACCATCCTGGCTAACATGGTGAAACCCTGTCTCTACTAAAATTATGAAAAATTAGCCGAGCATGGTGGCATGTGCCTGTAGTCTAGCTACTCCAAAGGCTGAGGCAGGAGAATTGCTTGAACCTGGGAGGTGGAGGTTGCAGTGAGCTGAAATCACGCCACTGTACTCCAGCTTGGGCAGCAGAACGAATGAGACTCCATCTCAAAAAAAAAAAATAAAGACAAAATAAAGTGAGGGTAAACAATATGCTGCTTATTTCATGGCACTATCTGCAAGAATATGAGAAGCACTCAACACAGAAGCCAGCACAGAGGTGGCACTCAGGAAATGTTAGCTGTTACCATTACCATGCCTCAAATAGTCCTAAGAAGCAGGAAAGGCAAGAACTCCACCCTCACTTTTTACAGATGGGGAAGCTGATACTCAAAAAGGCAGAGTGATAACTACAGGTTCCTGCAGGTCTGCACTCTGCTTCTTTTTTTTCTTTAAAGACAGGGTTGGCTGTGTGCAGTGGCTCAGGCCTGTAATCCCAGCACTTTGGGAGGCCGAGGTGGGCGGATCACAAGGTCAGGAGTTCGGGACCAGCCTGGCCAACATGGTGATACCCTGTCTCTACTAAAAATACAAAAATTAGCTGGGTGTGGTGGTGGGAGCCTGTAGTCCCAGATACTTGGGAGGCTGAGGCAGGAGAATTGCTTGAACCCAAGCTCCAGTGTAGTGAAAGAGCAAGATTCCATCTCAAAAAATAAATAAAGAAAAAGAAAAAGAAAAAAAAAGAAATATGTTTAAGTGTATTTGGTGAATGGGTAAATAAAAGAAAAAAAGAAATATGTAATAGTTTAACTCAGGTAAATAAGAGAAAAAAGATAATTAAATGTTCACATGACAGAGTGGAACAATGGAGAAAATAGTAGGAAGGCTTCACGGAGGATGAGGGACTGAGCTGGGTCCTGAAGATTTAATGAAACTTGGGTGAAGTTTGTCTTGATCCATTTTCTATTGCTGTAACAGAATGCCACAAAATGGGTAATCTGTGATGAGCAGACATTTATTTAGCTCACAGTTCTGGGGGCTGGGAAGTTAAAGAGTGTGGTGCTAGCATCTGGTGAGGGCCTTGTGCTGCTTTATCCCAGGGGCAAAGGGCAGAAGGTGGAAGCGAATATGTGAGATAGAGAGAGACATCAGGGGCTGGATTTGCTTTATAACAACCCATTCTCATAATAACTAACCTGCTTCTGTGGTAACATTAATCCATTCACAATGGCTCTGCCCTCATGACCTAATCACGTTCTTATTAGGGCCCACCTCCCAATTCTATGGTATTGGGGATTAAGTTTCCAACACATGAACTTTTGCAGGACATGCTTAAAATACTCAAGCCATAGCAAGGTTCAAGGAAGACATGTTCAGCATAAGGACTATAGGAGGAAATGAATAACATGAGTTTGTGAAGTGCAGAGGACATATCTTCCCGTCCTTCAAATCATGTTGATGATTGGTTCCACTGACTCTATGAAGGATGGCTTCATCTGGGAGCTGCCAAGTCCCTTAGGTGTGCACTTGAGGCTGTCCACCTGCCTTCTGAGAGGTTGGAGAACAGAGAAAACCCAACAGCCAGGGCCTCAAAAGTCAGACATATCACTTGAGAGTTGGTTCGGAAGGAAAACAGTAGTAAAACCTGCTACCAGGAACTCCATTATATATATAGATGAGAAAGCACATATCCCTCCCCAGCAAGAAGCTGTTTTCTTTTGGGGCCTACAAGTTAAGCTGACAGTAAATACAAGGTGGAATCAATTTCTTCCTTCTTGTTACTCATGGCTGTGTTATTTAAGCAGTTAGGAGGTGGTGGGTGCATGTAAGATGATGGTGGCTGCATGGAAGAACTGGAGTACAATGCTGGGACCTTGATGTTGTTTTAACATGAGCCTCATGTTGCATGGAATACAAACCAAGCAGTTTTGCTATGCAATAATTTCTAATTGATAAATGTCGAAACATGTCAAAGCTTTCCCAACATTTTCCAAGAATACTAACTCAGATGTTCTGTTTCATCTTAGAATTAAAAAAAAAAAAAGATCCCTGAAGACTCTTTAACTCTTTCTTCTGTTAATAAGTTTAGTACAGGTATTGACTGACTTACGACCGATGCAACTTACGACCATTCAACTTTACGACCACAATCGCTAGCCACGACTGCTCTGCATCTGGCAGTGCAAACGTTGCCCAGCTGGGCGTAGGACAGTGCAGACCAGCTTCCGGCAGCACTACCATCTCCGCATGTACCATTTCAACTGTTATCCCAGACTCGGTACAGCAATTTGTGTTTCGTGTCTTGGATATTTTTCATCAAACCCCTCCCAAGATGTCTACCAAGAGGAAATTGTCTTTGTCGACGCCTCAGCCTGCCAAGAAGGAAAGAAAGGCCATCGATCTCCACACGAAAATGAAGGTAATTAAGCAGAACGAAAGAGGAGAGAAAGTGAATGTGATCGCACGTGATACGAAGTTATCACACTCTACTGTGTCGACAATTTTGAAAGATAAAGAAAGAATACTGTACATATAGCCTACTCAACTTACGACCAAATCATGTTATGACCCGTCTGTCGGAACCAATCGTGGTTGTTAAGTTGAGCACTAACTGTATGACCATTTTTCCCTCCAAAAGGAAAATAGTTTCTTTGATTAAGCCTCATATAAGAAGTTGGCTTGCAGGTAGGGGCCATGTTTTAAGAAACATTTATCTTTTTTTTTTTTTTTGAGATGGAGTTTTGCTCTTGTTGCCCAGGCTGGCATGCAGTGGTGCGATCTTGGCTTACTGCAACCTCCGCCTCCCAGGTTTAAGTGATTCTCCTGCTTCAGCCTCCTGAGTAGCTGAGATTAGGTGCTCGCCACCATGACCAGCTAATTTTCGTATTTTTAGTAGAGATGAGGTTTCACTATGTTGACCAGGCTGGTCTCTAATTCCTGACCTCAGGTGATCTTCCCACCTCAGCCCCCAAAGTGCTGGGATTACAGGTGTGAGCCACTGTGCCAGGCCAGAAACATTTGTCTTTAAACAATAGAATCACATTCAGACCAATGAAATGCATACTCTGTGAAGGAGAGAACCAAGACCAGCCATGGAAACAGCACAGATTCATGCTTTCATCTCAGGCACTGCTAGCTGATTCTTCTTTTTCTTTTCTTTTTAAAAAGATTGTGGTAAAAAACACATAACAAAATTTACCATCTTAATCATTTTGAAGTGCATACTTTATGCTGTTAACTATATTCACATTGCTGTGCAACAGATCTCTAGAACTTTTTTATCTTGCAAAACTGACCCTCTATACCCATTGAGCAAGTAAGTCCCCATTTCCCTTTCCCCCCAGACCCTGGCAGCTATCTTTCTACTTTCTATCTTTATGAACGTGACTACTCCAGGTGACTTACATAAGCAGAATCACAGAGTATTTATCCTTCTACTTTTTTTATGTTTTCCCTAAGAAGACAAGTAAGTCAGCCGGGTGCTGTGGCACATGCCTGTAATCCCAGTACTTTGGGAGGTCGAGGTGGGCAGATCACAAGGTCAAGAGATTGAGACCATCCTGGCCAACAACGTGAAACCTTACTAAAAATACAAAAATTATCTGGGCATGGTGGCACGCGCCTGTAGTACCAGCTACTCTGGAGACTGAGGCAGGAGAATTGCTTGATCTCGGCTTGAACCCAGGAGGCGGAGGTTGCAGTGAGCTGAGACCATGCCACTGCACTCCAGCCTGGAGACAGAGTGAGACTCTGTCTCACAAAAAAAAAAAAAAAGAAAGAAAGAAATCAAGTAAGTCAAATGGGTACATAGTGTGACTCCATTGTATTTGTTGAATGAATGGACAATACCTGTCGTCAAAAGGAGTTTACAGTCTAGTTATACAGACAGGCATGCAAACAAATAATTTCCATTGTTTCTTGCTTTTTATTTTAATTTAATTTTATTTTTTTGAGATGAAGCTTCATTCTTGTTGCCCAGGCTGGAGTGTAATGGTGCTGTCTCAGCTCCCTGCAACTTCTGCCTCCCAGGTTCAAGATATTCTCCTGCCTCAGCCTTCCAAGTAGTTAGGGTTACATGTGCCTGTTACCACACCTGGCTAATTTTTTTGCATTTTTAGTAAAGACAGGGTTTCACCATGTTGGGCAGGCTAGTCTTGAACTTCTGACCTCAGGTGATCTGCCTGCTTCAGTCTCCCAAAGTGCTGGGATTGCAGGTGTAAGCCTAGCCATATTTTTATTTTTAATTTTTTGAGTTAGGGTCTCCCTCTGTGGCCCAGGCCGGAGTGCAATGGTGCGATATTGGTTCCCTGTAACCTCTGCATCCTGGGCTCAAGCAATGCTCCCACCTCAGCTTCCCGACTAGCTGAGACCACAGTTGTGTGCCATCATAGCCAACAATTTATCTTATTTTTAGTTTTTTTATTTTTTTTTGTAGAGACAGGGTCTTGCCATGTTGCCCAGGATGGTTTTGAACTCTTAAGCTCAAGTGATATACCATCCAGCACTTTGGGAGGTCGAGGCGGATGGGTCACTTGAGCCCATGAGTTTGAAACCACCTGGCCAACATGGCAAAACCCTTTGTCTACTAAGAATACAAAAATGTGCTGGGTGTGGTGGCTCATGCCTGTAATCCCAGCTACTCAGGAGTCTGGGGCATGAGCCTGGTTTTTTTTTTTAGACGGAGTCCTGCTCTGTCACCCAGGCTGGAGTGCTACAGTGTGATCTCGGCTCACTGCAACCTTACCTCCTGGATTCAAGCGATTCTCCTGCCTCAGCCTTCCAAGTAGCTGGGACTACAGGCATGTACCACCATGCCTGGCTAATCTTTTGTATTTTTATTAGAGTTTCACCATGTTAGCCAGGATGGTCTTGAGCTCCTGACCTCATGAAGTGCCCAACTTGGCCTCCCAAAGTGCTGGGATTACAGGCGTGAGCCACCATGCCCGGCCAAGGCATGAGCCTGGGAAACAGAGGTTACAGTGAGTACAGATTGCACAATTGCACTCCAGCCCAGGCAGCAGAGTGAGCCTCTGTCTCAAAAAAAAAAAAAAAAAAAAAAAAAAGGATTTCATGCCTGCTTGGAAAAGTTTTCAGTATCTTCAATATTGTTCACCCCTTCTTATTTTGCCATGTTTAAGAATTGATTTAAGGCTGGGAGTGGTGGCTCACACCTGTAATCTCAGCACTTTGGAAGGCCGAGGCAGGCAGATGATGAGGTTAAGAGGTTAAGAGATGGCCAACATGGTGAAACCTTGTCTCTACTAAAAAAAAAAAAAAAAAAAAAAAAAAAAAAAAAAAAAAAATTAGCTGGGTGTGGTGGCGTGTACCTGTAATCCCAGCTACTTGGGAAGTTGAGGTAGGAGAATCACTTGAACCCAGGAGGCAGAAGTTGCAGTGGGCCAAGACCATGCTACTGCACTCCAGCCTGGCGACAGAGAGAGACTTGGTTTTAAAAAAAAAAGTTGATTTAAGAGTCTTAGTAAGATACGTAAAATGCAAGACAAGATAAATCAAATGTGAGTCAATAGAAAAAAAAAGTGAAGCGAACAAAGTGAAGCCAAGAATGGGGCTAAAATGTGGATCATAATGATTTATGTCTGCTACAGATGGGGAATATTTAAGCTGTCTAGCAACAAATACAAAGCAAGAAAATAGCTTATTATGCATAGGTCATTGCATCTGAGTTAATCAAGCATTGCTCAGCAGACAAATTGTACAGCCATACTTGAAAACTAATGTAACAAATATCTTCAATTACATTAAACAACAATACGATTCATATATATATACATTTATATATATATATATATATTTTTTTTTGAGACTCTGTCACCCAGGCTGGAGTGCAGTGGTGTGACCTTGGCTCACTGCAACCTTCTCCCAGGTTCAAGAGATTCTTGTGCCACAGTCTCTCAAGTAGATGGGATTACAGGCGCATGCCACCACACCTGGCTAATTTTTGTATTTTTAATAGAGATGGGGTTTCACTATGTTAGTCAGACTAGTCTTGAACTCTTAACCTCAAGTGATCTGGTGACCTCAGCCTCCCAAAGTGCTAAGATTACAGGCATGAACCACTGCACCTGGCTGATAGAATGGTTTCTTAATAAAATTGTTTGCACTGCACTAAGGAGCAAATAAACAATTCTGTGGGGACCAAAAAGACACAGAAACCAGCTATCTGCTGGGTTAATTGGTAGGTAAAGGGCACAGACTGTTTCTTGAAGAGGAACAAACAATACAACTGATCCCATTGGCAAATAATGTCTGTAGTCATAGAGAATATATATTCTGAATGTTCTAGAACAGTTTCAGTATAAAATGCATCTTTTTAAAAAGGTCGTTTGACCAGGCTCAGTGGCTCACTCCTGTAATCCCAACATTTTGGGAGGCCGAGTTAGGCGGATCACTTGAGGTCAGGAATTTGAGACCAGCCTGGCCAACATAGGGAAACCCCGTCTCTACTAAAAATACAAAAATAGCCAGGTGTGGTGGCACGCACCTGTAACTCCAGCTACTTGGGAAGCCGACACAGGAGAATCTCTTGAACACAGAAGGTGGAGGTTGTAGTGAGTGAAGATCATGCCACTGCACTTCAGCTTGGTTGATAGAGTGAGACTCTGCCTCAAAACAACAACAACAAAAAACAAAACAAAACTGTGATCTATGGCTGGGCACAGTGACTCACACCTATAATACCAGCACTTTGGGAAACTCAAGTGGGAAGATTGCTTGTGTCCAGGAATTTGAGACCAGCCTGGGTAACATAGCTAGATCCTATCTCTACAAAAAGTAAAAATAATTAGCTGGGCCTGGTGGCATATGCCTGTGGTTCCAGCTACTTAGGAGGCTGAGACAGGAGGATCACTTGAGCTGGTAGTTTGAGGCTGCAGTGAGTCGTGATCATGCCACTGCACTCAGTGTGAGTAACAGGGAAACCCTATCTCTAAAAAAAAAAGTGATTTATTAAATATTTAACTTTACTAAATATTTTCACATAGATAAATTTATAATTTCTTGATAGACAATGGCTTTTCGTTTTAGGAAAGCACGATCACTTTGTTTGACTGGAGATGGGTACCTTTGGCTTGATTACCTAATCCAATGGGATTGGGACACTGGCCCCCTTCCCTTCTTCTTTCTGGCTTTCTGTAACAGTTTTTTCTCCAGGGAAAGAATGCATCACCTTGCTTCTTCCAGGGAGGGATTCTTGGTCCTTGGCAGTTAACAGAGAATAAAAGAGGTTTCCTTATTTGAAGAAAATTAAAACAACTTGGATAGCTTTCCTGTTTTATATACAGTGAAAGCAAGCTAGAGCAAGTCCCAAAATTGGGGTCGCATTAACATCTCACCTTGCCAAGCCTAGAGAGCATGCTAGAAGTAACCTATGCTATGATCTACAATCTATTCTCTGAAGCCAGCTAAGAGAGCCCTTTTAAAACATGTCACTGCTTTGCTTAAAATAAAATAAAATAAAATGCAAACTCCTTATCATGGACCTTCAAGGCCTCCAAAATCTGGACTCTGCCTGCCTCTCAGACTAATCTTTTATACTGCCACCCTCACTCACTACCTTCCAGTCACGCTGACCTTGACTTTCCTTTTGTCCTCAAAATCATCAAGCCAGTTCTTAGCTCAAAGCCTTTTCATGCCGGGCGCGGTGGCTCAAGCCTGTAATCCCAGCACTTTGGGAGGCCGAGGCGGGTGGATCACAAGGTCGAGAGATCGAGACCAACCTGGTCAACATGGTGAAACCCCGTCTCTACTAAAAATACAAAAAATTAGCTGGGCATGGTGGCGCGTGCCTGTAATCCCAGCTACTCAGGAAGCTGAGACAGGAGAATTGCCTGAACCCAGGAGGTGGAGGTTGCGGTGAGCCGAGATCACGCCATTGCACTCCAGCCTGGGTAACAAGAGCGAAACTCCGTCTCAAAAAAAAAAAAAAAAAAAAAAAATAGCCTTTTCATGTGCTGTCCTTTCTTCCTGAAATGTGCTATCCACATAACTTGCTGATCAAGTCAGTCATAGTAGTCCAGGTGAGAGAAGATGTTAGTTTTATCTAGGAAGGAGGCAGTGGAGATTGGAGATTGGAGCGGAGCAGATAGAATTTATATGTATCAAGAGATCAAACTGGCAGGACTTAGGAAGTGTTAGGATAGACAGAAAGGGAGAAGCAATGTTAAGGGGAGTCTTATGGGTTTGTGGGCTTGGGCAATTGGGTGAATGCTGTGCAAGAAAAAAAAAGCAACACAGAAGAAACAGATTTTGAGAAGATGAAGTCCATGATCAGTTATGAACATGTAAAGTTTGAAGTGCTCTTTAGAGATTAGTACTGGGCACGGTGGCTCACACCTGTAATCCCAGCACTTTGGGAGGCCAGTGTGAGTGGATCATGAGGCCAGAAGATTAAGACTAGCCTGGGTAATACAGTGAAACCTCGTCTCTTCTAAAATGCAAAAAATTAGTCGGGCGTTGTGGCATTCACCTGTAGTCCCAGCTACTCAGGAGGTTGAGGCAGGAGAATCGCTTGAACCTGGGAGGCAGAGGTTGTAGTGAGCCAAGATTGCGCCACTGCACTCCAGTCTGGGTAACAAAGTGAGACTCCATCTCAGAAAAAAAAAAGAGAGAGAGAGGGAGAGAGAGAGAGAGGTTAGCTTTAAATAGGAAAAGCAGAAATTCTTCCATGAAATGAGAAAAGAAAAGGAAGGATAAATTCACATGACAAAAGCAGGTTTGTTGGTTTAGTGGTAAAAAGTTGAGTTTCCTTTTGATGGTTTCTAATTACAATTTTCTCAGTGAAATAATATGGGAAGCCGACAGTTGAGGGACAGTAGGAAGAGGTCAAAGTCAAGGTTTGAGGACTGTGGAAAATGTTCCTGTTATGGGTTGAATTGTGTCCCCGGAAAATATGTTGAAGTCCTAACATCTGGCATCTGGGAATATGACCTTATTTGGATAGGGGTCTTTGCAGATGTAATCAAGTTAAGATGAAGTTATTAGGGTAGACTCCATCCAATGTGACTGGAGTCCTAATAAGAAGAGAAGAGATGGCCAGACATGGGGGCTCACGCCTGTAATCCCAGTACTTTGGGATGCCAAGGTGGGCAGATCACAAGGTCAGGAGGTCGAGACCATCCCGGCTAACAGGGTGAAACCTTGTCTCTATTAAAAATACAAAAAGTTAACCAGGCATGGTGGTATGTGCCTGTAGTCCCAGCTACTTGGGAGGCTGAGGCAGGAGAATTGCCTGAACCCAGAGAATTGCTTGAACCCAGGAGGTGGAGGTTGCAGTGAGCTGAGATCATGCCACTGCACTGCAGCCTGGGTGACTGAGAAGGACTCTGTCTCAAAAAAGTAAATAAATAAATAAAAGAATACAGAGGCAGGCATGGAATAAATAGACAATTGCAGTGTTGAAGTCTTTCTAGGTGGGCAAGATAGGAAGACAATTGAGCAAGGGAGTTAATACTGGCAAGAGAGAAATTAAAATGATAGATGAGTTGGGAGCTAAATGGGAGAAGTAAAGAGAGGAGAGGGTCAACGCACCATAAAGAGAAGAGATAAAAAGTGTAGTGGTCTCAATGGGGTATAATGACAGGTGTACTAGGAATAATGAATGAAAACCAAAACAATAGAATGGTGAGAGCACAGAATGACATAAATTAAAAATTTCAGAATTCAAACAATTCTGGTGATGAGGTCTAAAATTGGCGACGGGAGAGGGTGGGGTGAGACACTTCATAGAAATGGAATAATCCAATAGGTGTCACCTTGTGACTGACTTCTTTCATTTAATGTTTCCGAGGATCATCCATGTCATAGTACATATTAGTACTTCATTTCTTTTTATTGATGCTTAATAATCCATTGTCTGGATATACCATTGTTTATGCCTATTCACTGGTTAATGGACATTTAGGTTGCTTCTACTTTTGGCTATTATGAATAATGCTGTGCTGAACATTTGGGTACAAGTTTTTGTGTGGACACACATTTTCATTTCTCTTGGATATATACCTAGGAATGGAATGGCTGAATCATATGTAACTATGTTTAACATTCATAGAACAGCCAGACTGTTTCCAAACCAGCTGCACCATTTTATACTCCCACTAGCAATATACGAGGGGTCCAGCTTTTCCACATCTTTGGCAGAACTTGATTATAGTCTTCTAGTGGATGTGATGTGATCTCATTGTGTGGGTGTATGTATGTGTTTTGCATTTCCCTAACAACTAATGATGTTGAGCATCTTTTCATTTGTCTATTGGCCATTTGTGTATTTTCTTTGGAGAAATGTCTATTCAAATCCTTTGTTCATTTTTAGTTTTTATTTTTATTTTATTGATTACTTTTTCTTTTTTTTTTTGAGAAAGAGTTTTGCTCTTGTCACCCAGGCTGGAGTGCAATGGTGCGGTCTTGGCTCACCACAACCTCCACCACCTGTGTTCAAGTGATTCTCCTGCCTCAGCCTCTTGAGTGGCTGGGACTACAGGTGCTCACCACAACGTCCCGCTAATTTTTGTATTTTTAGTAGAGACGTGGTTTCGCCATGTTGGTCAGGCTGGTCCTGAACTCCTGATCTCATGCTTCACCCGCTTTGGCCTCCCAAAGTGCTGGAATTACAGGCATGAGCCACATTGTCCAGCCTTACTTTATACTTTTTTTTTTTTTTTTTTTTTTTTTGAGACGGAGTTTCGCTCTTGTTACCCAGGCTGGAGTGCAATGGCGCGATCTCGGCTCACTGCAACCTCCGCCTCCTGGGTTCAGGCAATTCTCCTGTCTCAGCCTCCTGAGTAGCTGGGATTACAGGCACGTGCCACCATGCCCAGCTAATTTTTTGTATTTTTAGTAGAGACGGGGTTTCACCATGTTGACCAGGATGGTCTCGATCTCTCGACCTCGTGATCCACCCGCCTCGGTCTCCCAAAGTGCTGGGATTACAGGCTTGAGCCACCACGCCCGGCCTACTTTATACTTTTTATAAGAGATGGGGTCTCATTATGTTGGCCAGGTTGGTTTTGAACTTCTGGCTTCAAGTGATCCTCCCACCTCAGCCTCCCAAAATGCTGAAATTATAGACATGAGCTATCACGCCTGGCCCCTTTTGTCCATTTATAAGTGGCTGTTTATTTTCTTATTATTGAGTTATAACAATTCTTCAAATATACTGGATACAAGTTGCTTATCAGATATATGCTTTGAAAATAGTTTCCTCTGGCTGGGCACAGTGGCTCATGCCTGTAATCTCAGCACTTTGGAGGCTGAGGTAGGTGGATCATCTGAGGTTAGGAGTTTGAGACCAGCCTGGCCAAAGTGGTGTAAAGCATCTCTACTAAAAATACGAAAATTAGCCCGGCATGGTGGTGGGCACCTGTCGTTCTAGCTACTCGGGAGGCTGAGACGGGAGAATCACTGGAACTCGGGAGGCAGAGGGTGGAGTGAGCTGAGATCGCACCATTGCACTCCAGCCTGGGCAACAAGAATGAAATTCCAACTCAATTAAAAAAAGAAAAAAAAAAGAAAATATATTCTTTCATTCTGTATCTTTTTTTTTTTCTTTTTTTTTTTTGTTCCAGGCAGTGCTGGAGTGCAATAGTATGATCTAAGCTCACTGCAACCTCTGACTCCCAGGTTCAAGTGATTCTGATGCCTCAGCCTCCTGAGTAGCTGGAATTACAGGTGCCCACCACCACATCCAGCTAATTTTTGTATTTTTAGTAGAGATGGCATTTCACCATGTTGGCCAGGCTAGTGTAAGACTCCTGGCCTTGGCCGGGCGAGGTGGCTCAAGCCTGTAATCCCAGCACTTTGGGAGGCCGAGGCAGGTGGATCACGAGGTCAAGAGATCGAGACCATCCTGGTGAACATGGTGAAACCCCGTCTCTACTAAAAATACAAAAAATTATCTGGGCATGGTGGTGCGTGCCTGTAATCCCAGCTACTCAGGAGGCTGAGGCAGGAGAATTGCCTGAGTCCAGGAGGCGGAGGTCGCGGTGAGCTGAGATTGTGCCATTGCACTCCAGCCTGGGTAACAAGAGAGAAACTCTGTCTCAAAAAAAAAAAAAAAAATTAAATAGGAACACCCCTCTTACCCTCTAAATCTTATTCTGAAACAACAACAACAACAACAACAACAAAAATTGGCATTGGCTCCAGGAAAAATACAAAGAAGTAAGACTTGATCTTTACCCTCAAAATATTATAGTTGAGGGGAAGTGGGTTTATAATATATCTTCACAGATTTTATTATAAATACAATAATGGCTGGGTGTGGTGGCTCACGCCTGTAATCCTAGCACTTTGGGAGGCCAAGGTGGGTGGATCATCTGAGGTCAGGAGTTCAAGACCAGCCTAGCCATCAAGGTAAAGCCCCATCTTTTTTTTTTTTTTTTTTTTTTTTTTTTTTTTTTTTTTTTGAGACGGAGTTTCGCTCTTGTTACCCAGGCTGGAGTGCAATGGCACGATCTCGGCTCACCGCAACCTCCGCCTCCCGGGCTCAGGCAATTCTCCTGCCTCAACCTCCTGAGTAGCTGAGATTACAGGCACGCGTCACCATGCCCAGCTAATTTTTTGTATTTTAAGTAGAGACGGGGTTTCACCGTGTTGACAAGGATGGTCTCGATCTCCTGACCTCATGATCCACCCGCCTCAGCCTCCCAAAGTGCTGGGATTACAGGCTTGAGCCACCGCGCCCGGCTTAAGCCCCATCTTTAAAAAAAAAAAAAAAGACAATAATGCTGGACACAGTGGCTTATGCTTGTAATTGCAGGATTTTGGGAGGCCAAGGAGGGCAGATCACTTGGGCTCAAGAGTTCAAGACCAGCCTCTATCTCTCTGCAATCCCAGCACTTTGGAAGGCCAAGGTGAGTGGATCACCTGAGGTCAGGAGTTCAAGACCATCCTGACCAACATGGTGAAACTCTATCTCTACTAAAAACACAGAAATTAGCTGGGCATGGTGGCGGATACCTGTAATCCCAGCTACTTGGGAGGCTGAGACAGGAGAATCACTGGAACTCAGGAGGCAGAGGTTGTGGTGAGCTGAGATCATGCCATTACACTCTAGCCTAGGTGACAGAGGGAGACTTCGTTTCAAAAAAAAAAAAAAAAAAAAAAAGAACAAAAAAAACTTGTTTCTTCATTTTTTATTTTAATTAGTTAATATACATATTTTTTGAGACAGGGTCTCACTCTGCCACCTAGGCTGGAGTGCAGTGGCACGATCACTGCTCACTGCGGCCTCAACCTCCCTAAGCTCAGGTGATCCTCCCATCTCAGCCTCCTGTGTAGCTGGGACCACAGGCCTGTACCACCACACCCAGCTAATTTTTTTGTGTTTTTAGTAGAGCCAGGGTTTTGCCATGTTACCCAGGCTGGTCTCAAACTCCTGGGCTCAAAAGATCTGCTCACTTCGGCCTCCCAAAATGTTGGGATTACAAGTGTGAGCTACCATTCCTGGTCCAAATTCAACTTCTTTTTTGTTTTTCAAAGTCAACTTCTTAAACATGAATTAAGTAGCCCTCCCTACTTAGTATACACCAATAGCTGGGTATGGTGGCTCTCACATATAGTCCCAGCTACTCAGGAGACTGAGGCAAGAGGATCCCTTGATTACAGGAGTTCATGACCATCCTGGGCAACATAAAGAGATCCTGTCTCTTAAAAAATTCCTCAGGTTTGGCACACTGGCTCACATCTGTAATCCCAGCACTTTGGGAGGCCGAGGTGGGCAGATCACAAGGTCAGGTATTGGAGACCAGCCTGCCCAATATAGTGAAACTCCGTCTCTGCTAAAAATTAAAAAAATTAGCCAAGTGTGGTGGCACGTACCTGTAGTCCCAGCTACTTGGGAGGCTGAGGCAGAAGAATTGCTTGAACCCAGGAGGTAGATGTTGCAGTGAGCCGAGATGACGCCATTGCACTCCAGCCTGGGTGACACAGCGATATTCTCTCAAAAAAAAAAAAAAAAAAAAAAAAAAAAAAAATCCTTCAATGGCTTCCTACTAAGAATAAAATGTAGATTTAACCCAGAAGTCCTTGTGTAATTAACTTCTGCCTATCTCTTTATCTAAGTTAATAATTTTAGCACCATACTGGTTTTCTTTGAATTCATTCTTTCTTTTTTTTTTTTTTTTTGAGACGGAGTTTCGCTCTTGTTACCCAGGCTGGAGTGCAATGGTGCGATCTTGGCTCACCGCAACCTCCGCCTCCTGGGTTCAGGCAATTCTCCTGCCTCAGCCTCCTGAGTAGCTGGGATTACAGGCACGCACCACCATGCCCAGCTAATTTTTTGTATTTTGAGTAGAGACGGGGTTTCACCATGTTGACCAGGATGGTCTCGATCTCTTGACCTCGTGATCCACCCGCCTCAGCCTCCTAAAGTGCTGGGATTACAGGCTTGAGCCACCGCGCCCGGCTTCATTCTTTCTTTCTTTCCTTCCCTCCCTCCCTCCCTCCCTCCCTCTCTCTCTCTTTCTTTCTTTCCTTCCTTCTTTCTTTTGTTTTCTTTGAACTTTTGAAATACATTTTCTTGCTTGCTTGCTTGCTTTTTGATGGGGTCTCACTCTGTCACCCAGGTTGGAGTGCAGTGGCTGGATCGAGGCTCACTGCAATCTCTACCTCCTAGGCTCAAGTCATCCTACCACCTCAGCCTCCCAAGTAGCTGGGACCACAGGCACCCACCACCATGCCTGGCCCTTTTTTTGGTAGAGACAGGGTTTGGCCATGTTTCCCAGGCTGAGGGTCTCAGGTGATCCACCCTTGGGCTCTTAAAGTGTTGGGATTACTGTCATGAGCCACTGTACCTGGCCTTAAAATATATTGTTTTCTTTCCCACCTCAAGACTTTTGTTTTGAAATCTTTACCTCTTCCACTTCCAGAATAGCAATTGTACAGATACATAGACCAATAGAAGAGAATAGAGTCCAAAAATAAATCTATGCCTTTATGGTCAATCGATTTTCAAAAAAGGTGCAAAGAACATGTAATGGAGAAGGGGCTGTCTTTACAATAAGTAATGTAGGGACAACTGGATATCTACATGCAGAATGAAATTAGACTCTCATCACCTACCATATGTAAAAATTAAGTGCCAGGTGTTGTGACTTTCACCTTTAATCCCAGCACTTTGAGAGGATGAGATGAGAGGATCATTGAGCATAGAAGTTTAAGACCAGCCTGGGAAACATAGGGAGACCCCTGTACCCTGTCTCTACTAAAAACAAAAAAATTAGCTGGGCATGGTGGCACATGTCTATGACCCAGCTACTCAGGAGGCTGAGGCAGGAGGATCACTTGAGCCCAGGACTTTGAGGCTACAGTAAGCCTTGATTGCACCGCTGCACTCCAGCCTGGGCAACAGCATAAGATCCTGTCTCAAATAAAAATCACTTCAAAATAGATTAAACCCTTAAACACAAGACCTAAACTAAAATTACTAGAAGAAGAAAATATAGGGGAAAGCTACATGACTTAGGTCTGGGCATTGATTTTTTGGACATGACCCCAAAAGTACAGGCAAAAATAGTGAAAAACAGAGAAATAGTGTTATATAAAATTAAGAAACTTCTGCGCAGCAAAGGAAACAATCGATGGAGTGAAGAGACAACCTATGGAATGGGAGAAAATATTTGGAAACCATCTATCTGATGAGGAGCTAATATCCAAATTTTAAAATGGGCAAAATTTATGAATAGACATTTCTCAAAAGAAGACATGCAAATGGCCAACAAGTATATGAAAAAGTGCTTAACATCATTAATCTTTAGGGAAATGCAAACTAAAGCCACAATGAGATATTACCTTGCATCTGTTAGAATGGCTACTATAGGCTGGGTGCAGTGGCTTATGCCTGTAATACCAGCACTTTGGGAGACCAAGGAGGGTGGATCACAATGTCAAGAGATCGAGACCATCCTGGCCAACTTGGTGAAACCCTGTCTCTACTAAAAATACAAAAATTAGCTGGGCATGGTGGTGTGTGCCTTGTAGTCCCAGCTACTTGGGAGGCTGAGGCAGGAGAATCACTTGAACCTAGGAGGTGGAGGTTGCAGTGAGCTGAGATTGTGCCACCGCATTCCAGCCTGGGCAACAGAGAGAGATTCTGTCTCAAAAAAAAAAAAAAAAAGAATGGTGACTATAATAGTGTTCCTGAGGATGTGGAGGAAAGGGAAATCTTGCACACTGTTGGTGGAATGTAAATTAGTACACCCATTGGCCGGGCGCGGTGGCTCAAGCCTGTAATTCCAGCACTTTGGGAGGCCAAGGCGGGTGGATCACAAGGTCAAGAGATCGAGACCATTCTGGTCAACATGGTGAAACCCCATCTCTACTAAAAATGCAAAAATTAGCTGGGCGTGGTGGCGTGCGCCTGTAGTCCCAGCTACTCGGGAGGCTGAGGCAGGAGAATTGCTTGAACCCAGGAGGCGGAGGTTGCGGTGAGCCGAGATTGCGCCATTGCACTCCAGCCTGGGTAACAAGAGCAGAAATCCGTCTCAAAAAAAAAAAAAAAAAAAAAATTAGTACACCCATTATAGAAAACAGTATGGAGGCTCCTCAAACAATTAAAAACAGAACCACCATAGGAGACAGCAATCTCACTACTGGGTATACATTCAAAGAAGATGAAATCAGTATGCTGAAGAGGCATCTGTACTAACATGCACCACTATGCACAACAGCCAAGATATGGAATTAACCTAGGTGTCCAACAGTGGATGAACAGATAAAGAAAATGTGGTGGCCAGGTGCTGTGGCTTGCCCCTGTAATCCCAGTATTTTGGGAGGCTGAGGTGGACAGATCACTTGAGGCCAGGAGTTCAAGACCAGCCTGGTCAACATGGCAAAACCCTGTCTCTACTAAAAATACAAAAATTAGCCGGACATGGTGGCATGCACCTGTAGTTCCAGCTACACGGGTGACTGAGGCACAAGAATCACTTGAATCCAGGAAGTACAGGCTGCAGTGAGCTGGGATTGTGTCACTGCACTCCAGCCTGGGTGACAGAGCAAGACTCTGTCTCAAAAAAAAAAAAAAAAAAGTTATTTATATATATAATGGAATACCATTCAACCATAAAGAAGAAGGAAATGCTGACATCTACGACAACATGGATGAACTGGGAAGACATTATGTTAAGAAAAGTAAATGAGGCACAGAAAGACAAATACTGCTTGATTTATCCTACATGTGGAACCTAAAAAAGTCAAACTCATAGAAGTAGAGAGTAGAATGGTGGTTACTAAGGGCTGGGGAGATGTTCATCAAAGGATACAAAATTTCAGTTAGGAGGGATAAGTTCAAGAGATCTATTGTATAACATGGTGACTGTAGCTACTATACATTTGTATTGTATTGTATTTTTTTTTTTTTTTTTTTTTGAGATGAGTTTTGCTCTTGTTGCCCAGGCTGAAGTGCAATGGCATGATTTTGGCTCACTGCAACCTACACTTCCCGGGTTCAAGCAATTCTCCTGCCTCAGCCTCCTGAGTAGCTGGGATTACTGGAATGCACCACCATTCCTCGGTAATTTTGTGGTTTTTTTTTTTGTTTTGTTTTGTTTTTTTTAGACGGAGTTTCGCTCTTGTTACCCAGGCTGGAGTGCAATGGCGCGATCTCGGCTCACCGCAACCTCCGCCTCCTGGGTTCAGGCAATTCTCCTGCCTCAGCCTCCTGAGTAGCTGGGATTATAGGCACGTGCCACCATGCCCAGCTAATTTTTTGTATTTTTAGGAGAGACGGGGTTTCACCATGTTGACCAGGATGGTTTCGATCTCTTGATTTCGTGATCCACCCGCCTCGGCCTCCCAAACTGCTAGGATTACAGGCTAGAGCCGCCGAGCCCGGCCGGTAATTTTGTATTTTTAGTAGAGACAAGGTTTCACTATGTTAGCCAGGCTCGTCTCAAACTCCCGACCTCAGATAATCCACCCACCTTGGCCTTCTAAAGTGCTCGGAATACAGGCGTGAGCCACCCTGCCCAGCCTGTATTGTATTCTTCAAAATTGCTTAAAGAACATATTTTAAGCATTTCCAGCAAAACGAGGTAATGCTTTTTTTTTTTTTGAGACGGAGTCTTGCTCTGTTGCCTAGGCTGGAGTGCAGTGGCATGAGCTCAGCTCACTGCACCCTCCACATCCCAGGTTCAAGTGATTCTCCTGATTCAGCCTCCTGAGTAGCTGGGATTACAGGCATGCACCACCACGCCTGGCTAATTTTTGTATTTTTAGTAGAGACGGGGGTTTCATCATGTCGGCCAGGATGGTCTTAAACTCTTGACCTAGTGATCTGCCTGCCTCAGCCTCCAAAGTGCTGGGATTATAGGCATGAACCACCACACCTGGCCGAGGTAATGCATATTCTTCTTAGCTTGATTTAGCCATTCCACAATGTATACATATTTTAAAACATCCTGGCCAGGGGTGTGGTGGCTCACTCCTGTAATCCCAGCCCTTTGGGAGGCCAAGGTGGGCGGATCACGAGGTCAGGAGTTTGAGATCAGCCTGGCTAGCAGGGTGAAATCCTATCTCTACTAAAAATACAAAAATTAGCAGGATGTGGTAGCGTGCGCCTGTAATCCCAGCTACTCAGGAGGCTGAGGCAGGAGAATCATTTGAACCCAGGAGGCAAAGGTTACAGTGAGCTGAGTTGTGCCACTGCACCCCAGCCTGGGTGACAGAGACGGACACTGTCACAAACAAACAACAAACAAAAAAGAAACCATACTGTTGTATACAATATGTAGTTTTTTTGGTAGATTAATAAAAAGCAATAAATTTAATTAAAAAAAGAATAGTAGAGTGAAGTTATTTCCCATGGTTAGCTTTTCCTCTTCCTTTAGATTTCATCTTACACGTCACTTCCTTGGAGAGGCCTTACCGACCTAACTAAAGCAGTTCTCCAGTTTCTATTTTTTTCACTGGGTTCCTATGCTTTCCCCACCAGTCTAAGAACTCCGTGAAGTCAGTATGTTTTGTATTCAGTACATAGGCAAGACTCAGTAGATTTCTGTTGACTGAATGAAATGAAAGAAGTCCTTTGACATCCTGCCCCTCTGCTCCCTCAACCCCCAAAGTACCAGCACTTTGTCCTCTCTTCTTCTCTTGGGATACAATGGAAGAGGAGTCTTCTACCAAGGCCGTTCTCTGCCACTTTCCTCAGGAAGCTCCTTGCATCCTTGATTCTCTATTGTATACTCTTTACTAATCCTTTCCTATCAATATTCAAAAATGTTCCCCTTAAACAACCAACCAACCAACCACAAATCCCAAAAGTTTCTTCCCAAAGGTTTCAGATCGGCACATGACCACTTTCTTCCCTTGACTTTCAGGATTCTGCTGTCCCCTGTATGCCTCTTATAGCCTCCTTCTCTGGCTAATTTTTCTCTTTTTTTGAGACAGAGTACTGCTCTGCCACCCAGGCTGGAGTGCGGTGGCGTGATCTCGGTCCACTGCAACCTCTGCCTCGTGAGTAGCTGGGATTACGGGAACACACTACCATGCCCGGCTAATTTTTTTGTATTTTTAGTGGAAACGGGGGTTGCACCGTGTTTGCCAGGCTGGTCTCGAACCCCTGACATCAGGTGATCCGCCCAGCTCGGCCTCCTAAAGTGCTAGAATTACAGGCAGGAGCCACCGCGCCCGACCCGCTGGCTCGGTTTAAAGATTGGGATTTCCCAAGGTCCCGTTCTTTTCAACCTCCATTGAAAACTGCTGGGGTGGAGTGTGGGAAGGAGGGGCTGAGGAGTGAGGCTGGGTTAGGTGGGGAATAAGAGACGGATATGAAAAGCACCGAGGTCTGGGGCCAAGGAGCCGGGCGGAGGGGAATGATTTGAGCAACTGTGACGTGTAGTTGGAGAGACAGCGGGGATGCGAGTCCCGTGCACTACAACCTCGCACACAGCCAGAGTACAAGAGCGCGTGCGCACACCAACTCTCTGCGCCTGCGCCGTTCTTGCCCGTGTTTCGCCAGTAAAAAGAGGACGTAGAAAAGGGGTGGTCGCGGCGGGGACACCGGAAGCTCACTCTTCACCCGGAAATGGTTATTGAGGAACATGGCGTTGCTCGTGCGAGTCCTTGTGAGTGGAGTAATTTTCTATGGTAGCCCTCTGGGTCCTGGGTTGGAGTTCGGCAAGGCAGGGCGGGAGGAATTGGAAGGAAGTGCAGGAGGGGAACCTGTGTTGTAGCTAGGCTGCGTGGCCGCTTTTCCTTGGGGAAACTGAGGCAGCTTCCTACCTCTTTCTACCCCCGTTTTGACCTTAGCTCCTCCCTCCTTCGAGGAAGGGAAGAGTGACATCTGGCCTTTATTTGATGGAGTGTGCTTTTCCTTCCTTCCCCCGTGTAACTGGTTCCCCTCAGGGAGAGGAGCACGTAGGACATTGCTTTTCAGGAGACCTGGGTTCCAGTCCTTGTCTGTCAGTGATGCACAGAGTGACTTTGAGCAAGTCACTGTTGGACCTCATTGTCCCCATGTGAAAAACGAGGAGATTTATCTCCTGCAGTCCCTTTAGATTCTGAAATTCTCTGAGTTTCTTTCATAGGTCGTAAGTCAGTTTTTAACTGTATCAGTTAAATGAAATTTAGATTATTAGATTGAAAGTCGCGTGAGAATTGGAGCCATGTCTGTCTCGGTCGTTTTCACTTTGCTTCGCATGGTGTATGGCACATCATAGGTGTTAAGTGATTACTTGTTGAATAAATGAATGAAGTAAGGAAAGACCGCTAGGCTCTTTGGCACCCGTGTATGGAACTACTGCATCTCTTGAGATTCAGTCCTGATCCTTCTAGCATGCTTTTTCCTCTAGGAGTTAAAGGAGAAAAGAAAGTGGCAGCAGAAAAAACATTAGGGTACAGAGCTTGGTTTTTTATCATGGAGGGATGGGAGAGTTTATAATTTTAGCGAGTCTTCAAAAACTGAGTCAAAGACGTTTTTCATAGTAGACATGGTCTATTCCTGCCTCTGGGTATTTTTTGAATTGTTATTTTACATTTGTGTTTTTGATCTTTTTATATGTGGCTTGCAAGGATAACAGTTTTACTTCTTGTATTCCTTGCCAGCCTAGCAGAGTGAGATACCCTTGATTGCTGTTCAATAAATATTTGTTTGTAGAATAGCCCCTATAACTGCCAGAAAGATTCATTTGGTGAAGTGTTTGATTTCAGGGCAGAAATTGATTCAGAAGTGAGGACTGTTGGGAAAGTAGCAATTAGGATGTTCTGAATTTAGTTTCTTTTTTCCTCCCCACTTTAGTTTTTTTTTTTTTTTTTTTTGAGACGGAGTTTCGCTCTTGTTACCCAGGCTGGAGTGCAATGGCACGATCTCGGCTCACCGCAGCCTCCGCCTCCTGGGTTCAGGCAATTCTCCTGCCTCAGCCTCCTGCGTAGCTGGGATTACAGGCACGCGCCACCATGCCCAGCTAATTTTTTGTATTTTTAGGAGAGACGGGGTTTCACCTTATTGACCAGGATGGTCTTGATCTCCTGACCTTGTGATCCACCCGCCTCAGCCTCCCAAAGTGCTGGGATTACAGGCTTGAGCCACCGCGCCCGGCTTTTTTTTTTTTTTTTGAGATGGAGTCTTGCTCTGTTTCTGAAGCTGGAATGCAGTGGCAGGATCTCCGCTCATGGCAATTTCCGCCTCCCAGGTTCAAGTGATTCTCCTGCATCAGCCTCCCAAGTAGCTGGAATGACAGGCATGCAACACCACACCCGACTAATTTTTGTATTTTTAGTAGTGACAGGGTTTCACCATGTTGGCCAGGCTGGTCTTGAACTCTGACCTCATGATCCACCTTCCTCAGCCTCCCAAAGTGCTGGGATTTAAGGTGTGAGCCACATTTTATAGGGCACTTACCATGTGCTAAGCACTTTAGAACACTTTATAAATGTGAATTTACCTAAACCTTACAACATCCTTTTGGAAAGGAGAGCATGTTATTTCCTCTATTTTACAGATAAGAAAATCGAAGCAGGCCGGGCGCGGTAGCTCAAGCCTGTAATCCCAGCACTTTGGGAGGCCAAGGCGGGTGGATCATGAGGTCAAGAGATAGAGACCATCCTGGTCAACATGGTGAAACACCGTCTCTACTAAAAATACAAAAAAGTAGCTGGGCATGGTGGCACATGCCTGTAATCCGAGCTACTCAGGAGGCTGAGGCAGGAGAATTGCCTGAACCCAGGAGGCGGAGGTTGCGGTGAGCCGAGATCGCGCCATTGCACTCCAACCTGGGTAACAAGAGCGAAACTCCGTCTAAAAAAATTAAGCCAGGCACAGTGGCTCACGCCTGTAATCCCAGCACTTTGGGAGGCCGAGGCTGGTGGATCACGAGGTCAAGAGATCGAGACCATCCTGGTCAACATGGTGAAACCCCATCTCTACTAATACACAAAAAATCAGCTGGGCATGGTGGCTCCTGCCTGTAATCCCAGCTACTCAGGAGGCTGAGGCAGGAGAATTGCCTGAACCCAGGAGCTGGAGGTTGTGGTGAGCCGAGATCGCGCCATTGCACTCCAACCTGGGTAACAAGAGCGAAACTCCATCTCAAAAAAAGAAGTCGAAGCATAGGGTAATATTCCTGGCTAGATGCAGTGGCTCACTCCTGCAATCCCAGCACATTGGGAGGCCAAGGCAGATCACCTGAGGTCAGGAGTTCAATACCAGCCTGGCCAACATGGTGAAACCCCATCTCTACAAAAAATACAAAAATTAGCTGGGCTTGGTAATGGGTACCTGTAATTCTTGCTACTTGGGAGGCTGAGGCAGAATTACTTGAACCTGGGACGTGGAGGTTACAGTGAGCTGAGATAGTGCTGCTGCACTCCAGCCTGGGTGAAAGTGAAACTGTCTCAAAAAAAAAAAAAAGTATTTCTGAAACATTCTTTTTTTTTTTTTTTTGAGACGGGGTTTTGCTCTTGTTACCCAGGCTGGAGTGCAATGGCGCGATCTCGGCTCACCGCAACCTCCACCTCCTGGGTTCAGGCAATTCTCCTGCCTCAGCCTCCTGAGTAGCTGGGATTACAGGCACGCGCCACCATGCCCAGCTAATTTTTTGTATTTTTAGTAGAGACGGGGTTTCACCATGTTGACCAGGATGGTCTCAATCTCTTGACCTTGTGATCCACCCGCCTCGGCCTCCCAAAGTGCTGGGATTACAGGCTTGAGCCACCGCGCCCAGTCTCTGAAACATTCTTGTTAGTCTTGCCTTATTTTTTCCTCTTTTTGTCTTGTCAGCCAATATTTTCCCTTCTCTAGTGATGGATTTGGGAAGGAGGAGGAAACTGAAACGCTGCTATTGTTGAGTGACTGCAGCAGAGAGACTGGACATTTGATCAGTGGAACTGAACATGGTTATGGTTTTATGAGTTGTCCTGGACATTTGGTCATCATTTTTGCTTTTCTTTGGAAATAGTAAAAATTGTAGAAAGCTACCCTGTACTTTAGAAAATTAGAAAAAAAATTGTGGTAAGATACATATAATGAAATTTACCTTTTAAACTTTTTAAGTGTACAGTTCTGTGGTATTGAGTGCATTTACATTCTTGTGCCATTTTTACCACCCTCATCCACAGAATTTGTTTCATTCTATAAAACTGAAACTCTTAGGGCCAGGTGTGGTGACTCATGCCTATAATCCCAGCACTTTGGGAGGCTGAGGTGTGTGGATCACGAGATCAGGAGTTCGAGACCAGCTTGGCTAACATGGTGAAACCCCGTCTCTACTAAAAATAGAAAAAGTTAGCCATGAACCTGTAATCCCAGCTACTTGGGAGGCTGAGGCAGGAGAATCACTTGAACCAGGGAGGCAGAGGTTGCAGTGAGCCGAGATTGCACCACTGCACTCCAGCCTGGGTGACAGGGCAAAACTCTCTCTCTCTCTCTCTCAAAAAAAAAAACCAAAAACCAAAAAAATAAAAATATGAAACTCCGAACCTATTAACTCTCGAGTCTTTTCTCCCCAACCCCTGGCAGCCACCGTTCTACTTTCTGTCTCTGTGAGTTTTAACTACTCTGTGTACCTCATGTAAGTGGAATCATACAGTATTTGACTCTTATGACTGCTTATTTCATTTAGCATAATGTCCTCAAGGTTCATCCATGTAGCATGTGTCAGAATTTTCTGTCTTTTTTTTTGGAGACAGGGCCTTGCTTTGTCACGCAGGCTGGAGTGTAGTGGCTCAATCATAGCTCACTGCAGCCTTGACCTCATGGGCTCAAGCGATCCTCCCACCTCAGCCTTCTGAGTAGATGGGACCACAGGGATGCACCACCACACCAGGCGAGTTTTTTTTTCTTCTTTGTAGAGATGGGGTCTCCTTATGTTGCCCAGGCTGGTGTTGAACTCCTGGGCTCAAGCAGTCCTGTTGTCCTGGCCTCCCAAAGTGCTGGGATTACAGGCATGAGTCACTGTGTCTAGCCTGTTTAATTTGTGAGGAATTGTCCTACTGTTTTCCACAGCAGATATACTGTTTTACATTCTCACCAGCAGTGCACAAGGGTTCCAGTTTCACTACATCCTTGAAACACTTGTTATTTTCTGGTTTTTGTTTGTTTTTGAGACAAAATCTTGCTCTGTCACCCAGGCTGGAGTGCAGTGGCCCAATCACAGCTCACTGCAACCTCAACTTCTGGGCTCAGTGATCCTCTCATCTTAGCCTCCCAAGTTGCTGGGAGTACAGGTGTGTGCCACCACACCCAGCTAATTTTTAAAATTTTTAGTAGAGAGGAGGTCTTGCTTTGTTGCCCAGGCTGGTCTCAAAATTCTGAGCACAAGTGATCCTCCTGCCTTGGCCTCTAGAAGTAGTAGGATTATACACGTATGAATCACCACACATAGCCTTATTTTCTCTTTTTTGACAATAGACATTCTAATGGGTATGAAGTTGTATCTCATTATAGTATTGATTTACATTTCTCTAGTGACTAGTGATATTGGGCATCTTTTCATGTTCTTAATAGCCATTTGTATATTTTCTTTGGAGAAGTGTCCAAGGTACAAGTCCTTTGCCTGTTTTTCAAGCGAGTTTTTGGTAATCAAGTTGTAGTTGTTCTATATATATGTATATACATACACGAATATATATAAAGAACTATATATATATATGTGTGTGTGTATATATATATGTAAGTATATGTGTATATATGTGTGTATGTGTATATATATATATGTATATATACACATAAACATTTTTATTTTTATTTTTTGAGACGGGATTTTGCTGTCACTCAAGCTGGAGTGTGGTGGCACGATCTCAGCCTGCTGCAGCCTCTGCCTCTGTGGTTCACGTGGTTCTCCTGCCTCAGTCTCCTGAGTAGCTTGAATCATAGGTGTGTACTCCCCACGCCCAGCTAATTTTTGTATTTTTAGTAGAGATGGAGATTTGCCATGTTGGCCAGGCTGGTCTTGAACTCTTGACCTCAGGTGATCCACCTGCCTCTGCCTCCAGAAATGCAGGGATTATAGGAATGAGCCACCACACTTGGCAAGTTTTAAAATATATTTTGAATATCAATCCCTCATCAGATATAGGATTTGCATGTATTGTTTCTATCCTAGGGGTTGCTTTTTCACTCTGTTGATACCATTCTTCTTCTTATTTTTTTTTTTTTTTTGAGGTGGAGTTTTGCTCTTGTTGTCCATGTTGGAGTGCAATGGTGTGATCTTGGCTCACCGCAACCTCTACTTCCCAGGTTCAAGCTGTTCTCCTGCCTCAGCCTCCCGAACAGCTGGGATTGCAGGCATGTGCCACCATGCCTGGCTAATTTTTTGTGTTTTTAGTAGAGACGGGGTTTCTCCATAGTGGTCGTGCTGGTCTCGAACTCCCAACCTCAGGTGATCTGCCCGCCTGGGCCTCCCAAAGTGCTGGGATTTTAGTTGTGAGCCACAGCACCTGGCTGATACTATTCTTTGGTACACAAAAGTTTTTAATTTTGATGAAGTCCAACCTATTTTTTTCTTTTATTGCCTACTCTTTTTTTTTTTTTTTTTGAGAGAGTGTCTTGTTTTGTCATGTAGGCTGGAGTGCAGTGGCACAATTTAGATTCACTACAGCTTCTGCGTCCTGGGTTCAAGCAGTTCTCCTACCTCAGTAGAAGAACTGAACCTACTGCTCCTAAGTAGCTGGGATTATAGGCATGTACTGGCTAATTTTTGTATTTTTCGTAGAGAAGGAGTTTTGCCATGTTGGCCAGGCTGGTCTCGAACTCCTGGCCTCAAGTGATCCGCCTGCCTCAGCCTTCCAAAGTGCTGGGATTACAGGTGTGAGCCACCGTGCCTGGCCTATTGTCTACTTTTTAAATGTTATAGCCAATAAATCATTGCAAAATCCAATGTCGTGAAGCCATTCCCTTAAGTTTTCTTTTAAAAGTTTTATTTTAGATCCTACATTACGGTCTTTTACTCATTTCGAGTTAATTTGTGTACATGTTAAAAGATTTTACTATATTTTGCCGGGCACGGTGGCTCAAGCCTGTAATCCCAGCACTTTGGGAGGCCGAGGCGGGTGGATCACAAGGTCAAGAGATCGAGACCATCCTGGTCAACATGGTGAAACCCCGTCTCTACTAAAAATACAAAAAATTAGCTGGGCATGGTGGCGCATGCCTGTAATCTCAGCTACTCAGGAGGCTGAGGCAGGAGAATTGCCTGAACCCAGGATGCAGAGGTTGCGGTGAGCCGAGATCACGCCGTTGCACTCCAGCCTGGGTAACAAGAGCGAAACTCTGTCTCAAAAAAAAAAAAAAATATATATATATATATATATATATATATATTTTACTGTATTTTATCAGCTGTTTTCTTTGTGGCTGCCCTGGGATTACAGTGAACATCTTAATTCATTAACAGTCTTGTTTGGATTAATACCAACTTGATTTCAGTAATATGTAGACTTTCTTTCTGTATAACTCTGTTCCTTCCCCAACATTGTGGTGTTATTGCCATCTAAATTATATCTTTATACGTTATATGCCTACCAATGTAGATTTATGATTATTTCTTCTTGTAGTTGTCTTTTAAATTAGAAAAATAAAAAGAATTACAAATAAAAAGTCCATTTATACTGTACTTTTTTCTTTTCTTTTCTTTTTGAGATGTAGTCTTGCTCTGTATCCTAGGCTGGAGTGCAGTGGCACGATCTTGCTCACTGCAATCTCTGCCTCCCAGGTCCCGGTTCAAGCAATTCTTCTACCTCAGCCTCCCAAGTAGCTGGGATTACAGGCATGAGCCACCATACCCAGGTAATTTTTGTATTTTTTAGTAGAGACGGGGTTTTACCATGTTGGCCAGTCTGGTCTTGAACTCCTGACCTCATGATCTGCCTGCCTCAGCCTCCCAAAGTGCTGGGATTACAGTCGTGAGCCACCGTGCCCAGCCTATACTGTACTTTTTATTTACCTAAGCAGTTACCTTTACCAGTCTACTTTATTTCTTCATGTAGATTTAGTTATTCTTTAGTTTTAACTTTCATTTCAGCCGGAAGGTCTTCCCTTATTCTTGCAGGGCAGGTCTGCTATTAACAAATTCTTTCCATTTTGTTTATCTGGGAAGTCTTCATTTTTTTTTTTTTCTTCACTTTTGAATAATAGTTTTGCTGGATATAGAATTCTTGTTTGAAAATCTTTGTCTTTTTGCGTTTTCACATTTTTCTGGCTGCTACAGTTTCTGAGAAGAAATCAGCTGTTAATGTTCTTCTGGGTGCCTTGTATGTGATGAGTTTTTTTTTTTTTTTTTTTTTGAGACAGAGTTTCGCTGTTGTTACCCAGGCTGGAGTGCAATGGCACGATCTCGGCTCACCGCAACCTCCGCCTCCTGGGTTCAAGCAATTCTCCTGCCTCAGCCTCCCGAGTAGCTGGGACTACAGGCACGTGCCACCATGCCCAGCTAATTTTTGTGTTTTTAGTAGAGACAGGGTTTCACCATGCTGACCAGGATAGTCTCGATCTCTTGACCTCGTGATCCACCTGCCTCAGCCTCCCAAAGTGCTGGGATTATAGGCGTGAGCCACCGCGCCCGGCGTGATGAGTTTTTCTCTTGCTCCTTTAAAGAATCTGTCTTTGTTTCTTGGCGGCTTGCGTATGATGTGTCTGTGGCTCCCTTTGTGTTTATTGTATTTGGAATTAGTAGATCTTTTTGGATTCCTAAATTACTATTTTCCGTTATGTTTGGGATGTTTTCTGCCATTATTCAAATATTTTTCTGTTATTTTCTTTCCTTCTGAGACTCTCATTATATGTGTATTGGTATGTTTGATGGTGTCCCATAATCTGAGGCTGTTAAATTTGTTCTTTTTTTTTTTCTTTTCATTTTGAGGCTGTTAATTTCTTTATTGTTTTTTCTTTCCATTTCTCAGACTGGATAATCTAAATTGATCTGTTTTCAAGACCACTGATTTTTTTTGTTTGTTTTTTGTTTTATAAGAGGGAGTCTCACTCTGTTACCCAAGCTGGAGTGCAATGGCATGGTGTCCACTCACTACAACCTCTGCCTCCTGGGTTCAAGTGATTCTCCTGCCTCAGCCTCACAAGTAGTTGGGTAGTTGGGACTATAGGGATGTACCACTACACCCAGCTAATTTTTGTATTTTTGGTAGAGATGGGGTTTCACTATGTTGGCTAGGCTGGTCTCGAATTCCTAACCTTGTGATCCACCTTCCTCAGCCTCCCAAAGTGCTGGTATCATAGGCAGGAGCCACTGTACCTGGCCTAAGACCACTGATTCTTTTCTTCTGCCCGTTCAAATCTGCTGTTGAGCCCCTCTAATGAATTTATTATTTTATTTTATTTTATTTTTTAATTTTGTCTTTAAAATTTATTTTCATAATTCTCTTTTCTGTTTTTTTATTTTTACTGGCAAGGACAAATGAATTTTTAATTTTAGTTATTGGACTTTTCAGTTCTAGAATTAGTTTATTCTGTCTTTAAAAAAATAACTTCTCTTTCTGTTGATACTCTCTTTGGTGAGATGTTGTTCTCATACTTTCCTTTTTTGTTGTTGAAAACTGGACATTTAAAATAATGTGGCAACTCTGGAAATCAAATTGTTTCCCTTCCCAAGGTTGTTGTATTTTTGTTTAGTGACTTCTCTGAATTGATTCTGTAGTCTGTATTCTTTGTTGTTTGTGGCCACCGAAGTCTCTGCTTACATGGCTTAGTGGTCAGGTAATGATTTAACTAATTTCTTTAAATTTCTTGAAATTTGACTCTCCCTGCCTGGAAGCAGTGAGTATCCCAGTTTTTGCTGTGGGCCTCGGTGTGCGTGTTGGGATGCACCTGTAACACTCTGCCAGGCATTTGACAGCTCTACCTTAATCTTCACTTCCTGCTGTGCAGAACCTCAAGGTCAACCACAAGTAAGAGATGTTTTTAGGTCTTTCCTGAGGATGTGCACAGCTTTGGGTATGTGCACAGACCTGGGTATGTTCATGGGTTCCTAGACGCCCAGGAATATGTTGAGGCCTTTCTTTTTTTTTTTTTTTTTTTGAGACAGAGTTTCGCTCTTGTTACCCAGGCTGGAGTGCAATGGCGCGACCTCGGCTCACCGCAACCTCCGCCTCCTGGGTTCAGGCAATTCTCCTGCCTCAGCCTCCTGAGTAGCTGGGATTACAGGCACGTGCCACCATGCCCAGCTAATTTTTTTGTATTTTTAGTAGAGACGGGGTTTCACCATGTTGACCAGGATGGTCTCGATCTCTCGACCTCGTGATCCACCCGCCTCGGCCTCCCAAAGTGCTGGGATTACAGGCTTGAGCCACCGCGCCCGGCCTTGTTGAGGCCTTTCTAACCACCTGTGGACATCTCATTCCCCAGGTTTTCCTTTAAAGCTTTTTGGTTAGCTTTTTGTTTTCTCCACCTGTTATTCACTGCATGAAGTCAAACAGTTACCTCTATTTGTTTTCAACTTGTGCTGCTGGGGAAAAGATTTTCTCATACTGGGTGAGTTCTAAGACAGTCTTGAAATAGGGCCTTCTAAAGAATTATCAGGCAGATCAAATAATGCCAGTTCTTTGTAAGACTTTGATGAACATTATCCCCATTCTGGAGTCAACTTTTCTCCCAGAGGAGACTAGTTCCTTTTAGTGGTTGCTGCTATTTAGAAACCAGATCTGGGTGCTACATGTGCTCATTGCTACTGGAGTGTCAAGGTCTACAGGCCCTATCAGGATGCGGGTAGGATATATATCTGTGTCTATATATACACATAAACATGCCTGTATCTTTTGCTTTATATATTAAAAGCCCACACCAGTTATTCTTAATCCATTCTAATACCACTGTGGAAATATCCTTTTGCATTATAGTATGCCACTTTGTAACTGGAAGGAAAATTTGTTACCAGAGTATCAAACTGTTGTTTGGACTATGGATTTGAATTAGTATCCATGACGTTCAGAATACAGGCACCACTGGTGATTATATACAGTGGATTTCATGTTTATAATTGATTTTCATTTTTCACAGATTCTATATTTGTGAACTCACCTAGTTGCTAAAATTTATTTGAAACCCCAAAATCAATACTCATGGCACTTTTGTAGTCATTTGTGGAGATTTGCAGAGGGGTGAGAGATTTGAGCTGCCAATGTGCATGTTCCTAGCTGAGATGGGATAACAGTCTGCCTTCTTGTTTTAGTTTTTTTTTTTGTTTGTTTTTTTTAGACAGTCTTGCACTGTTGCCTGGGCTGGAGTGCAATGGCATGATCTCTGCCCACTGCAACATCCACCTCCCAGGTTCAAGTGATTCTCCTTGCCTGAGCCTCCCAAGTAGCTGGAATTACAGGTGCCCGCCACCACGCCCAGCTAATCTTTTTGTATTTTTAGTAGAGATGGGGTTTCACTATCTTGGCCAGGTTGGTCTTGAACTTCTGACCTCATGATCTGCTAGCCTCAGCGTCCCAAAGTGCTGGGATTACAGGTGTGAGCCACTGAGCTCAGCCTTCAGTTTTCATACTGTAAACAAGTATTCTTTTCATGGTCTTTTTAGTGGATATTTTTCATATTTTTGTGCTTCAGTTGGTGAACCCCTTCTTTAAAATGTCCTCCAACTGTAGTATGAAAATGTTGTCTAGCATTGCTGAGTACAAGAAGGCCACAATGTACCTTATGGAAAAATATTTATTAAATTTTGTTAAGGAGTGAGTTATCATGTTGTTGGCTGTCAGTTGTGTTAATGTATCAACAATGTATATTAAATAGGATGTCTTTCCGCAGAAACCCATAAAACAAGGTCATATATTGATTGCTTGATGAATGCTGTGACCAGAGGCTTGTAGGAACCTAAGACTGGCATTTTCTTTAGAAGCAATGGTTTCATATTTGCTAACTCAGTGTTTGTGGTGATTTTATGGTGAATAACTAGAATCCACTACACCTGTAAATCTTTTTCTAGCTCATGAATGAGCCAAGGAAAATACTATGTATCTTACAAAACCGCATGTAAAAACACGCCTTTCAGTGGACTGATTAAAGGTTGGTCAATCCAAGAGGTGGTATGTCAAATCACTGCAATTAACAAATGCATGGGAAACAAAAACATGAAGCCTCTCTTAAAAATTTTGGTTTTGAAGTGTTGACAAGGCAAAATGACAATAAAACGAGTTCCCACTTAGTAACAGTGCATTTATCCTAAGATAAAGGAATGTTTTTTGCCATTGGAAATGGCTATAAATGTTTTTTGACCTTGGGAGAAGTTGAGGTGTGCTAATTGTTTTATAGGCCTAATATATTAATACCTTAAGAGAGAGATAAGTACTTCCACAGATTTATATTTATAGATGAAGTGTTGGAAGAGGTGGAAAAGAAAAAGGACTGAATAGAGGCTGACATGGTGGCTCATGCCTGTAATCCCAGCACTTTGGAAGGCTGTGGCAGGCAGATCATCTGAGTACCAGCCTGGCCAACATGTTGAAACCCGTCTCTACTGAAAATACAAAAATTAGCTGGGCATGGCAGCTATTGCCTGTAATCCCAGCTATTCAGCAGGCTGAGGCAGGAGAATTGCTTGAACCTGGGAGGCAGAGGTTGCAGTGAGCAGAGATTACACCACTGCACTCCAGCGTGGGTAACAGAGAGAGACTCTGTCTCAAAAAATATATATATTTCTAGAGGCCAGCTTCCGGTTCTACTGACTCTACCCAGTCTTTTTTTTCTTTTGAGACGGAGTCTGTGTTGCCCAGGCTGGAGTGCAGTGGCACAGTCTTGGCTCACTGCAACCTCCATCTCCCAAGTTTAAGCAATTCTCCTGCCTCAGCCTCCTTAGTACCTGGGATTACAGGCACCTGCCCCCATGCCTGGCTAATTTTTGTATTTTTAGTAGAGATGAGGTTTAACCATGTTGGCCAGGCTCGTTCAAACTCCTGACCTCAGGTGATCTGCCAGCCTTGATTTCCCAAAAGGCTGGGATTACAGACCTGAGCCACCTTGCCTGGCCTAGAGAGATTTCTTGAAGCTCTTAAGTTTTTGGTTTGAGTTGGAGTGAAGAGGAGAGTCCCAGAGGAAATTGCCTCAAGGCAGTTAGCTTGTATGGAGTGGAGCAGTGATTCCCAAACCAGAGAATCTGAGTCAGGTTTTTGAAATTGCTAAGTGGGGAACACAGTAAGTATTATGAGTTTAGAGGGGTCCAGTTGTTAAAGACCCGTAAGGATTAGGGGTTTAGGTTTCAATGAAGAGGTCCTTGGAACTACTGCAAGCTTTTGAGAAAGGGAATGAATGCTAGGTTCCAAACAATATTTTAAGAAAATGGTTCTTGCTTCTCTGACAGTTTGCTGGGGAAAGTGGGGCTTGCACAATTTGGTAACAGTTGTTCATAACAATGATGCCTTTGTGTATGATTTTCTGTTATCAAAGTGGTTTTAGAAACGTTCCTGGGAACACTCCTGTGAGATATGTTTTATTATTCCCATTTTTCATAAATGAAAATGGAGGCCCAGATTGTTGAGTAACCAGTTCACTGCTATTTGATGGAAGATTTGGGATTACAGTTTCTGCTACACTTTAGCGGTTTCAATTAAGAATTTGGACAAGAATTGTCGTAGGATTGGAGAAGGAAAGAACAGCTGATTGTTCCTTTCGTCTAGTAAGAACTGATTTAAAAGTATTGGCGTAAGACCAACGGGGGCCAAAATTACAGAGAAAAATTTTGTTGACATTGGAAATAATAACATGATGAAATTCTTCAGAAAATCTTGCAAAAGTGTGCATTGTTTCAACTTGTAATTTCCTCTTGCCCCCGCAGCCCTCCCACCCCCTGCCTTTGGCCCTGAATCTGAAGCTGTTTCCTCCTATTCCATACTTAACATTTTTAGGACAGGAACATCTGACATTGAATGATTCTGGCAAATCTGTCAGTGTTGGTAAAACAAAACACCAGTGACTGTCTCTCATTTGGAAAACCATTTCAACCGATCAAACCTCAGCTCAAATAAAATATTTTTAGCTCCACTTTTCATTTGAAATGTAAGATGCTGTAAGTGGCAATTATACAGTTTTAGAACCGTGAGACACTGTAGAAAGCATCTGTAGGTTTAAAAATCGAATGCCTTTTTCCACCCCACCTCTACTTGTTTCTGACTACTCAAAGAAATGGAGATTCAGATTCAGCTTAATATTGTGCTGAATGTACTGCAAGGTACATTTGTTAATTTTAAGGAAAATCCTGAGAAATAGGGATTTTGTCTTTATTTTTGATAAAAAGAGAAAACCAAGGCTCACAGAGGTGTTCAATACGTAGATTCTGAACAGTGCTTTCTGCCTGTAAGTGTGTGGCACTTTCCACAATATGCTGTTTTAATTGGTTCCAGACTAGGTCATACAGTGTTAGAACTAGAGGGTACCTTGCAGATACTCTCTTTAGCCTTTCATCCTATAAATGAGCATGGATTCTAGAGTTGGGTTGCCTGGGTTCTTGTCTTAATACTGCTGTTAGAACTATGTGACTTTGCGAGGTTGCTTATCCTCTCCATACTTCAGTTTCCTTTTTTTGTGTAAATGGAATAATTGTATATCTAGGTCATTAGTGGTGATTGTGAAGTTTAAGTGAGTTCATATATGTAACGTACCAGAAAAGTGCCTGCTATCAAGTGCTTATTAGGTATTACTGATCATTGCTGTGAGGAAACTGAATGTCATAGAGGTTAAATTACTTGAAAAGATAAATTAGAGTAGCTGAATTTAAACTCCTAGTACAGTTGTCCCTGTTGTCCCTCAGTGTCCCTGGGGGATTGGTTCCAGGACCTCCCTTGGATACCAAAATCCATGGATGCTCAAGTCCTTGATAGGAGGTGGCATAGTATGTGCATATAACCTATATGTATCCTCCCATGTACTTTAAATAATCTCCAGATTACTTACATTTAATATAATGTAGGTGCTATGTAAATAGTTGTTATACTGTATTATTTAGGGAATAATGACAAGAAAAAAAAGTCTACATGTTTAGTATGGCTTTTTTTTTTTTTTTTTTTTTTTTGAAACAGAGTCTGTTGCCCAGGCTGGAGTGCAGTGGCACAGTCTCTGCTCATTTGCAACCTTTGCCTCCTGGGTTCAAGCAAGTCTTGTGCTTTAGCCTCCTGAGTATCTGGGACTGCAGGTATATGCCACCATGCCTGGCATATTTTTTCCTGAATATTTTAATCTGTGGGTGGCCGAATCCATGGATGCAGAACCCATAGCTATGGAGGGCCGACTGTATTGTACATTATACTTGGCAAAGGATTTTCAAGCAATTTAATCCGGTCCTCATTATGGTCCTATAACATCTACAGGTCAAGTGAAGAAAACCCTCAGATCCCTAGAGTTGGTTCCTAAAATAAAAATTTCCAGTGCTATGTATATGGCTATCATTTATACAGTGGAATGTATTTCAGATTCATAAAATAAAGCAAATTCATAAAATAAAGCAGACTTCTCATTTAGCAAGACAGAGCTCTCAGCCTAGCCTCTCACTTTGGCCAAGAGACCTTTCTGAAGTGAGCTTCTGTTAGAGGGAAAATGTGAATCTCAGTTTTAGCTTGAACAGTCATTTAATCTCTTTTGTCTTGGAAATCAAGTTGCCCATGTGTGTTTTCCCACTGTAAAACTTCTCCCCTAGTTTCCTCTTCATTTTGGGGATGATGATGATTCCAGCATTGCTTACTATAAAGGGATTCTGTGAAGATCAGGTAAGTCAGTGTTTATGAAAACACACTGTAGCCTGGGCGTGGTGGCTCACCCCTGTAATCCTAGCACTTTGGGACGCCAAGGTGGGTGGATCACCTGAGGTCAGGAGTTCAAGACCAGCCTTGCCAACTTGGAGAAACCGTGTCTCTACTAAAAATACAAAATTAGCTGGATATGGTAGCACGTGCTCGTAGTCCCAGCTATTTGGGAGACTGAGGCAGAAGAATCACTTGAACCTGGGAGGAGAAGGTTGCAGTGAGCCAAGATCATTGAACTTCAGCCTGGGCAACAAGAGTGAAACTCCATCTCAAAAATAAAAAAGGAAAGAAAGGAAAACACATTGTAAGCCAGGCACAGCATTGCAAGCCCAGGCATCAGGCATTTGAGGCTGTAGTGTTAGCACCATGACTAGGCACTGCACTCCAGCAGCCTGGGCAACATAGTGAAACCCTGTCTCTTTAAAAAAAAAAAAAAAAAGGATGGGCACAGTGGCTTACATCTATAATCCCAGCACTTTGAGAGGCCGAGGTGGGTGGATAGCTGAGGTCAGCAGTTTGAGACCAGCCTGGCCAACATGGTAAAACCCTGTCTTTAATAAAAATACAAAAATTAGACAGGTGTGGTGGCTCACTCCTATAGTCACAAGGATTGTTTGAACCCGGGAGGTGGAGGTTTCAGTGAGCCGAGGTTGTACCACTGCATTCATGTCTAGGCAACAGAGCAAGCAAGACTCAGCCTCAAAAAAAGAAAAAAAAAAGACATTGCAAACTGTAACTTGAATTATAATCTAATTGTAAAGTGCCAGAAGTCTGCTTATTTTGTTTCTCTTCCCAGAAGGAGTCCATGGCCACTGCTTGAGTCACCTATTACCAGAATTATTTTAGTCTGTGGAACCAGTAGTAGGCAGTGGTATATCTTATCTTTGGAGAGATGAGCATGTGGAGACTTGGTCTTGGTCCCATTTTGGAAGTTCTTCATTCATGTGATACCCCATTCTGGCAGGATTTCTAAACTTAGATACTAAAGACCAGGTCTGGAATGGTCCTGAGTGCAGTCGCTTCTGTCCTTGTGGAATTAGAGTGTGCCACCCTCCTGGCATGTGGCTGCAACCCAGCTACGATATTGTGAGAGAAGAAATATATATTTGGTCCTTATCCCTGGTTCCTGGCACAAAGCTCTTTTTTTTTTTCGAGACAGAGTTTCACTCTTGTTACCCAGGCTGGAGTGCAATGGCGCGATCTTGGCTCACCACAACCTCTGCCTCCTGGGTTCAGGCAATTCTCCTGCCTCAACCTCCTGAGTAGCTGGGATTACAGGCACGCGCCACCATGCCCAGCTAATTTTTTGTATTTTTAGTAGAGACGGGGTTTCACCATGTTGATCAGGATGGTCTCGATCTCTTGACCTGGTGATCCACCAGCGTTGGCCTCCCAAAGTGCTAGGATTACAGGCTTGAGCCACTGTGCCCGGCCTTGCACAGAGCTCTTGAAACCCTTGCAGAGTGATAGGGGTGAGAGGAGTGTCTTTTGTTATTTATAATAAGTCCCTTTCAACCATACCTGAGTTTATGGGTGTTTTTTTTTTTTTGTATAGTTGGGGGTCTCACTTTGTTGCCCAGGCTGGTTTTGACCTCCTGGGTTCAAGCAATCCTGCTTTGGCCTCTCAGAAGTGCTGAGATAATAGGACTTGATTAGTGCTGATTAGGCCTCTCAGAAGTGCTGAGATAATAGGACTTGAAGGCAGGAGCTTCTATGCCCTGCTGTGAGTTTTTGTTAATGAGGTGACTTAGAGATACTGAAGGTACTTAGGTACTAAAGGCCAGGTCTGGAATGGTCTTTGGAGGGTAGAGGCTGGTTGCTGGAGGAATAAATATGTATGAGTAGAAGGTTGGAACTTTTAGCTTCTCCCACTCCTTCCTAACTTTTGGAAGGGGAGAGGGGCTGGAGATTGAGCTAATCACCAATGGTTAGTGATAGCCAATCATATCTATGTAATGAAGCCTCCATAGAAATCCTTGGGTTTGGAGAGCTTCTGGGTTGGTAAACATATCGAAATGTAGGGAGGTTGGCACACCCGGAGACCAAGCTCTCACCCCATACCTCATCTTTTGCATCACTTCCATTTGGCTGTTCCTGAAGTGTATCCTTTGTAATAAACTGGTAAGTTCTTCATTCATGTGGTACCCCATTCTGGCAGGATTTCTAAAGTTAGGTGCTAAAGACCAAGTCTGGAATGGTCCTGAGTGCAGTTGTTTCTGTCCCTGTGGAATTAGAGTGTGCCACCCTCCTGGCATGTTGGCTGCAACCCAGATATGATATTATGAGAGAAGAAATATATAATTGATCTTTATCCCTGGCTCCTGGCACAGAGCTCTTGAAACCCTTGCAGAGTGATAGGGGTTAGAGGAGGTAAGTAAGTGCCTCCCTGAGTTGTTGTGCCATTCTAGCAAATTACTGAATCTGAGGAGGCAGTTGTGGGAATCCCCAATTTATAGACAAGTTGGACAAAAGTGTGAATAACCTGGGGATTCACTACTTGTGATTGGAGTCTGAAGTAGGGGACAGGCACGCGCCTGTAATCCAGCTACTTGGGAGGCTGAGGCAGGAGAATCGCTTGAACCCGGGATGTGGAGATTGTGGTGAGCTGAGATTGCGCCATTGCATTCCAGCCTGGGCAACAAGAGCAAAACTCCATCTCCAAAAAAAAAAGAAGTGTGGGACAATCCTGTTGGAGCTGTGAGGCCTCTGCTGTCTCCAGGCAGTTAGTGTAAGAATTAAGTTAAATTGTAGGACACCCAGTTGGTGTCTGCAGAGAATTGGAGAATTGCTTGGTGTGGGGACCCCCTGCCCCTGGTGTCAGAAGTGGAGTGTTGAGTATAGAAAAAAGATTTTTTCATCTTTACCAGAAGTTCTCTGAACCCTGTCGTTTAGAATTTTTATGGAGGCTTATTGTTGGCATGATTGATTAAATCATTGGGTACTGGTGATTGGCTCAGTCTCTAATCCCTCTAGTCTCCTGGAGGTGGGGATGCCGTGAGGGAGTTCTAACCCTCTACTCCTGTGGTTGGTCCCTCTGGCAACCAGCCTCCATCCTGCATGAATCACCTTATTAGCGTAAACTCAGGTATGGTTGACAGGGGCTTATTATGAGTTACAGACACCCCCATCACTCAGAAATTCCAAGGGTTTTAGGAGCTCTGTGCCAGGAACTAAAGATGAAGACCAAATATGTATTTCTAATTATATTACAATGTCACAGGTACGTTGTATCCTTTATACATGCCTTCCATGTAGGATTTAGTATGATTTACATTCCTGACAGATTATTTCTTTCTTTCCCTAGAGGAATCAGACTAGCATATCCCAGTGGGTTCCAGTATGCAGCCGATTGTTACCTGTGTCTCCTACTCAAGGACAGTGGGGCAGGGCTCTGTCTGGCACTCCCCAGGTAAGATTTGTTGCTCTTTGGCTTAGTATTTTCAAAAGAAAACCTGAATGTTTATGTGCAAATGTCATGTATTTATAGATTAGCCAACCAAATTGTGTGATGGAAAAAAACCTCATGAGACCACTCTGGGTCTCTGTGGTGTCAGCTTAGGACTGATTCCTAAAGTATGGTGTCTAGGGCGTTGCTTCTAAATACCCTAGCAGTGGAACTTAGCCTAGGATACCATGCTACAGTCTGATGATTTTTACTGTTAGGGAGTTTTTCCAGATATTCATCTCAGAGTTAACCTTTTTCAGTTTTCTTTTTGTAGCCACCTTGTGCTGCTTTTATCTGTGCGTGAGAATTATTTCTTTTTCCTTTATATGAATATAAAATCCAAGAAACAATTATTTGAAATATTCATTTACCATTGACAACCTAATTCATTATAATGTAGTTTACCTTGGACCTTGCATGAGAAGTTTTTTCCCTCCTGATTTTTGTTAATACTTTTAGTAATAAGGGAAATAAAAATCACCTACAACTTCAAATATGAAAACATATTTTCTTTTTTTTTTTGAGACGGAGTTTCACTCTTGTTACCCAGGCTGGAGTGCAATGGCGCGATCTCGGCTCACCGCAACCTCCGCCTCCTGGGTTCAGGCAATTCTCCTGCCTCAGCCTCCTGAGTAGGTCGGATTACAGGCATGTGCCACCATGCCCAGCTACTTTTTTGTATTTTTAGTAAGGACGGGGTTTCACCATGTTGACCAGGATGGTCTCGATCTCTTGACCCTGTGATCCACCCGCCTCGGCCTCCCAAAGTGCTGGGATTACAGGCTTGAGCCACCGTGCCCGGCCCATGAAAACATATTTTCATCTCTGCTAGTACTTTTTCAGCCCTCGTGTGGGGGTGTGGATGTGGATGTGTGGACGTGTAATTTTATTCCTGGAGTACCCTAACAAATGGCCACAGAATTTTATATTCTGGTACCTTTTCATTTATTAGAATGGACATTATTCATATTGTTTCGATAGATTCGTAAATAAAAATTTAGTGGCCACATATTTTACTTACTTAGCCTTTGACATGAAAATCATTTCTTTTTTTTTTTTTTTTTGGCCATTGTAAGCTTTACTTTTCTTACCATTGTCTTAGCACATACTTTTTTCTTAATTTTATTTTTTATTTTTTGAGGTGGAGTCTTGCTCTGTTGCCCAGGCTGGAGTGCAATGGCATAATTTTGGCTCACCGCAACCTCCACCTCCTGGGTTCAAGCAATTCTCCTCTTGAGTAGCTGGGACTACAGGTACATGTCACCATGCCTGGCTAATTTTTTATATTTTTAGTAGAGACGAGGTTTCACCGTGTTAGCCAAGATGATTTCGATCTCTTGACCTCATGATCCCCCTACTCAGCCTCCTAAAGTGCTGGGATTACAGGTGTGAGCCATTGTACCCCACCTTTTTCTTACTTTTAATTATCTATTAAATCCCTTTTCTCCCCCACCCCATTAAATTCCTAGGAAGGCATACTTTGGGTTAAAAGAGTGTGAGCAATTTGCCTCTTCAAAAGGTTGTTTTAATTTATGCTGCCACCAGCAATGTATATATAACTAGTTTTTCATTATTACCTCCCTCAATGAGTTTTTTTTTTTAACTTAAATAAATGGATAGAAGATGTTACCTTGTTTTACCTTGTATTTCTTTGTTTAGCTCTCAGGGCTATACATTTTTTCTGTGTTGATCAGTTGTTTTCAGTTTGTGAAAATTGTATGCTTATAGCATTTCTCCATTCATCTATTGGGAACTCATTTTTCTTACCAATTTATGATTTTTACCTGTAGCCTTTAACTTTCTTTTTCATATTTGATGCAATTAAAAATGTTTGCTGCCGGGTGCGGTGGCTCAAGCCTGTAATCCCAGCACTTTGGGAGGCCGAGGCGGGCGGATCACGAGGTCAAGAGATCGAGACCATCCTGGTCAACATGGTGAAACACTGTCTCTACTAAAAATACAAAAAATTAGCTGGGCATGGTGGCGCGTGCCTGTAATCCCAGCTACTCAGGAGGCTGAGGCAGGAGAATTGCCTGAACCCAGGAGGCGGAGGTTGCAGTGAGCCAAGATCGCGCCATTGCACTCCAGCCTGGGTAACAAGAGCGAAACTCCGTCTCAAAAAAAAAAAAAAAAAATGTTTGCTATATGTAATTGTATGTATTATGTAATTTATTTATGTAACTTATATGTAAAATCTACCTTCAAATTCCCTCCAATTAATGTGTAAGCCTTGCCCTTCTGAGGATGTCTTGTTTTTTTCCTGTATTTCCTGGTCTTTTCACTATGCCTGGCACACTGTAGTCACTAAGTGTATGTTGAATGAATGGAGAATATGCATGCAGAAGAGGCATCTACTTTGGGTAGTTATGCAGGTATTTCTTTTCAGAGTTGGGGCTGTGTTCTGTTATTTTTTTGTATAAAATTTTAATTTATTTGTGTGTGCGTAGATGGTAGGGGAAAAGAAGTCGTTATATGAATCTCTGACCTGTGTCCTACTCTTTGGGTCAGTAAATGTTTCTTGAGTACCTAATATGTACTGGGTACTATATTAGCCTCTGGTACAACATTATAGCAAAGCATTTATGTAAATAACTCAAGGTGATTTATCTCATGCTGACCAGATGTAATTTTAGTCATTGTAAATAAACTGGATCTTTTGTCATATCAACTGTAACTTACTGGAGTATCTTCCAAATCTTTGAGGTCCCCTGGTTGGAAACTTCTGCTTCAGAATGGCATCCTCAGGCATATATCTCACATGGAGGAACATTTGGCTCAGAATGAGGAATAATTTTATTAATTAGAATTGTGTGTAATGGGATGTGTGGGCTGCATTTTCACATAGTAAATTTACTCTTACTAGAAATATTCAGGCAGTGGTGGGATGAATGTATGTCAAGGTCCTGACATAAAGGAATCCTTCCTTGGACGAGTGGTAGTATCAGGTATCTGTAAGATAATGTCCAATGCTATAATCCTATTATTGTTTTCAAAGAGCTAACAATATTGTATTTGTAGCTTTGTCTTTTCTATTTTTTCTTTTTTTTGGTTTGTGTCTGCAGCTTTGTCTTAAATAGCCTCTTGAAGTTCTGTCTACTTAAAAAATATTTTTTAAATTTTGAAATAATTTTAGACAGAGTTGTGAAAGTAGTAGCATTCCCAAATAGCCTTCATCTGGCTTCCCCTAATGTTAACATCTTACATAACCATGGTGCAGTTAATGAAACCAGGAAATTAACATTGAAATAATACTATTAATTAGTCTATTTGTTCCAATTTTGCCAAGTTTTTTTTCATAAAGGTCCTTTTTTGGTCTGTGATAACAAATCCACTTGTCATATGTTCTTAGTCTTCTCTGATCTGTTACATTTTAATCTTTTTTTAAGACAAGAATTTCACTCTGTTGTCCACGCTGGAGTGTAGTGGCACTATCTTGGCTCACTGAAACCTCTGCCTCCTGGGTTCAAGTGATCCTCTCACCTCAGCTTCCCAAGTAGCTGGGATTACACATGTGTGCCACCACACACCTGGCTGAGTTTTGTATTTTTAGTACAGATGGGGTTTTACCATTTGGTGAACAGGCTGGTCTCAAACTCCTGACTTCAAGTGATCCACCCATCTTGGCCTCCCAAAGTGCTGGGAATATAGGCATGAACCACTGTGCCTGGCCACATTTTCTTATTCTTTTTATTCTTAAGATTTAGACACTTTTGAAGAGTTGGTTATTTGTAGAATGTTTCTCAGTTTAGTTTGTGTAATATTTTCTTTTTTCTTTATTTTATTTTATTATTTATTTATTTATTTGAGACAAGAGTTTCACTTTGTCACCCATGCTGGAGTGCAGGGTGCGATCTCAGCTCACTGCAACCTCTGCCGCCTGTTCAAGTGATTCTTTTGCATCGCCTCCCAAGTAACTGGGAGTACAGATGCCTGTCACCACACCTAGCTAATTTTTGCTTTATTTTTTTGAGATGGAATTCTCGCTTTATCACCAGGCTGGAGCGCAGTGGTGCGATCTCGGCTCACTGCACCTTCACCTCCTGGGTTCAAGTGATTCCCTTGCCTCAGCCTTCCAAGTAGCTGGGACTACTGGTGCGCGCCACCATGCCTGGCTAATTTTTTGTATTTTAGTAGAGACCGGGTTTCGCCGTATTGGCTAGGATGGTCTCAACCTCCTGACCTCGTGATCTGCATGCCTCGACCGCCCAAAGTGCTGGGATTATAGGTGTGAGCCATCACACCAGCCCTCCTATTTCATCTTGCTCTGTTGCCAAGACTGGAGTACGTGGTGTGGTAATGGCCCACTGCAACCTTGACCTCCTAGGCTCAAGAGATCCTCCTGTGGGGGATCCAACAGAGCAGCCGGGACCACAAAGATCCAGCTACTCTGGATTTTTTGTAGAGATGGGGTCTCATTATGTTGCTTAGGCTGATCTCAAATTCCTGGCCTCAAACGATCCTCCCACCTTGGCCTCCAAAAGTGTTGAGATTACAGGCGTGAGCCACTGTGCCTGGGCTATTTGTTCCTATTTTAGAAATTAGGACACAAAGGCTCAAAGAAGTAAAGTTCATTAAGGACTAGAATATGCACTCAAAGCTATGTTCTATTCCCTATATCAAGCTTCCTTCAAAAGCCTGAGTAGAGTTCAACAATAGGCTTATGCACGCTGGTACCCAGAGATCTTGATTTCTAAATACTACTCTCCAATAAAAGGAATCAGGGCCAGGCACAGTGGCTCACACCTGTAATCCCAACACTCTGGGAGGCCAAAGTGGGCAGATCACGAGGTCAAGAGATTGAGACCATCCTGGCCAACATGGTGAAACCCTGTCTCTACTAAAAATACAAAAATTAGCTGGGCGTGGTGGTGAGCACCTGTAGTCCCAGCTAGTCAGGAGGCTGAGGCAGGAGAATTGCTTGAACCTGGGAGGTGAAAGTTGCAGTGAGCCCAGATAGTGCCACTACACTCCACCCTGTTGAGAGAACAAGACTCTGTCTCAAAAAAAAACCCAAAAATCCAGAATGTATATATAAAATAGAAGAGTATGCAGCCTTAAGAAAAGAAGGAAATCCTGTCATGTGCTACAACATAGATGAACCTTGAGGACATTATGCTAAGTGAAATAAGCATAAGCCAGTTATAAAAGAACAAAAATGTATGATTCCACTCACATGAAATATCCTAAAGTAGTCAGAATCATAGAAACAAGGCTGGGGGCAGTGGCTCACACCTGTAATCCCAGCACTCTGGTAGGCCAAGTTGGGCAGATCACTTGAGGTCATAAGTTTGAGACCAGCTTGGCCAACATAGTGAAACCCCCTCTCTACTAAAAATACAAAAGTTAGCCAGGCATGGTGGTGAGCACCTGTGATCCCAGCTACTTGGGAGGCTAATGCAGAATTGCTTAAACCTGGGAGTGGAGGTTGCAGTGAGCGGAGATCACACCACTGCACTCCAGCCTGGGTGACAGAGTGAAACTCCATCTGAAAAAAAAAAAAATTACAGAAACAGAAAGTAGAAAAGTGGGATGAGAAGAGAATTAATGTTTAGCATAGTTTTGTAATATGAAAAAGTTTCTAGAGATCTCTTGCAAAACAATATGGATATACTTAGCATTACTGAACTGTACACTTTAAAACAGTTATTACAATAAATTTAATGGTATATATTTATTACCACAATTAAAATATTTATTTTTATTTATATCATTTTAAAAAAACCAATGATTGCTAAAATTAGTAAGCAAAAGTATAGTGAGAAATAGATATTTGCACAGTCTCCAAGTATCTCCTGACAAGATACTTACTAATTACAAAGGGAAAATACTAACTTTAGAGCACAGGAACCCGACAAATACCGATTTAGCCAAGTAGCAAAAGTTGTAAGACCTACTAGCATTATGTATCCCCTGATATGATGCACCAAGAAGGGAATAACAACATTTTTGCCAAAAATGCATAACCTCAATCTCCTAAGAAAATATTAGAAAGGCCTGGCATGGTGGCTTATGCCTATAACCCCAGCATTTTGGGAGGCCAAGGCGGGCGGATCACCTGAGGTCAGGAGTTTGAGACCAGCCTGGCTGACATGGTGAAACCCTGGCTCGCACTTTTGGAGGCTAAGGTGGGAGGATCGTTTGAGGCCAGGAATTTGAGACCAGCCAAAGCAACATAGTGAGACCCAATCTCTACAAAAATCCAGAGTAGCTGGATCTTTGTGGTCCCAGCTACTCTGTGGGATCTCCCACAGGAGGATCCCTTGAGCCTGGGAGGTCAAGGTTGCAGTGGGCCATGACCACACCACGTATTCCAGTCTTGGCAACAGAGCAAGACCCTGTCTCCAAAAAAATAAAAAATGAAATGGGAGGGCTGGTGTGGTGGCTCATGCCTGTAATGCCAGCACTTTGGGAGGCTGAGGCAGGCTGATCACTTGAGGTCAGGAGTTTGAGACTAGCCTGGCCAAGATGGTCAAACCCCATCTCTCCTAAAGAAATATAAAAAATTCTGCAGCCAGTTAAGCCGACTGGCTTCCTTTCGTCATAGGGGCCCAGTGTGCAATGGCTGCAAACAGCAGCTTCCTTGGTAGTGTAATGCAGCCTGTTTCTTGTATGGGTTGCTCTAAGGGATTTTAGAGACAAGACTTTCAGACGTATGTTCATGTCTCTGACCTTGTACTACCCCAGTGTAGGCTCTAAACAGGCATGCAAGGTGCCTTTGGAAAACCACAGGGCACTGTGGCCAAGGTTCACAATGGCCAAGTTATCATGTCCAACTGGGTGCACAAAGCTGCAGAACAAGGAGCATGTGATTGAGGCTCTGCACAGGGCCAAGTTCAAGTTCCCTGGCTGCCAGAAGATCCACATTTCAAAGAGGTGGGGATTCACCAAGTTCAATACCGATGAATTTGAAGACATGGTGGCTGAGAAGCGGCTCATCCCAGATGGCTGTGGGGTTAAGTACATCCCCAATTGTGGCCCTCTGGACAAGTGGCAGGCCCTGCATTCATGAGGGCTTCCACTGTGCTGCCCCATCTTAATATTCACCAGTAAATTTACTTACTGTCAAAAAAAAAAACAAAACAAAAATTAGCTGGTGTGGTGGCACTTGTCTGTAATCCCAGCTATTTGGGAGGCTGAGGCAGGAGAATTACTTGAACTCAGGAGGTGAAGGTTGCAGTGAGCCGAGGTCATGCCACTGCACTCCAGCCTGGGCAACAGTGAGACTCCATCTAAAAAAAAATAGAAGAAAATATAGTATCTATAAGATTGTCATGAGATAACATAAGTAAAACACCAAGCATGTAGGTAGGTACTGGGCATATAGGAGATCTTCAGTAGGTTGCAACTGCTGTTTTTGTTGCTATTTATGTTCCTGTTACTTGGGAAAGTTTCTTCTCCTTGCTGTATGAAACGAAACTAAAAAAAAAAAAAATTTGGTGTCCTAAAATTACCTTTACCAAGTAGCAACCTCTCCCTTGGTCTTAGTTTCCTCATCTGTGAAGTGAAAAGGTTGGACCAGAATATCTTTGAGATTTCTTCCAACTTAAGTGTTGTTATTCTGAGTTACTCTTTAGTTCTTCAGTTGCCTTTTCTCCAAGCTAAACAGCCTAAATTCCTTTTGACCTTTCCACTAGGACCTTTTATTCATCCCTTTGATCATTCCTGTGGTTCTTTTTTTGGACCTTCTCCAAAGTTGTCTTCTTTGAAAAAAAAAAATCCACCTAGTTTTTATTGAGTAGTGAGTTCCTGCCCAGAATGATCTTGAGCGTTGGAACAGAAAATGAAAGATGGAGAAGATGGGCTGTCTCCTCTTGGAGCTTACAGTTGCTAAAAGGACCAGACGCACACACCTGTGGTATTCAAGGATTGCTTGAATTCCTCCCAGCACCCCCTTTCTACTTCTCTGCCTCTGTCATTCTTTTTTATCTTTATTTTTATATTTTGAGACAGAGTCTTGCTCTATCACCCAGGCTGGAGTGCAGTGGCGCGATCTCGGCTTACTGCAATGTCTGCTTCCTGGGTTCAAGAGATTTCTCCTACCTCAGCCTCCTGAGTAGCTGGGATTACAGGCATATACCACCATGTCTGGCTAAGTTTTGTATTTTTAGTAGAGATGGGGTTTTAACCATGTTGGCCAGACTCGTCTTGAACTCTTGTCCTCAAGTGATCTACCTACCTCGGCCTACAAAAGTGTTGGGATTACAGGTGTGAGCCACTGTGCCCAGGCCATGTTGTTTTTATAGTAATAGTTTATTCGTTTTCCTTGTTGTATAGTATTTTATTATGTGAATATACCACAGTTCCTTTATCTGTTAATTCTCTTGATGAATATTTGAATTGTTTGAGGCTTTTATGAATAGTATTGCTATGAACATTCTTGTATGTGTTTTTTTGGTGAGGATATGTACACATTTCTATTGGGATATGTACTTAGAAATGGAATTGCTGAGTCTTATAGGATGTATATACATTCAGCTTTGGTAGATACTGCCAAATATTCTTCCAAAGTGATTGTACCATTTTATACTACTATGAGCAGTGTGTGAGTTATCATAGGCTTACATCCTTGCTAATACTGGGGTTGTGTTTGTTTGTTTATTTGTGGTGAGTGACCTTTTCAGCATTTTTAGAATGTGACATTCAGTTCTTTTTCTTGTGTGGTAAATCTTCTTTCTCTTCTTCACAAGATTATGAGCTCCTTGAGAAAAGGGATTCTGTTTGTATCCCAAAACCTGACACAAGGGCTGGCATATTGTGGGCATTAAGTAGAGGTTGGCTGAATGAAGCATACGTGTGTGGACAAGAACAGAGAGGAAATAATCAAAGAAAAATTGTACAGGTTAGGGTGCAGTGCACTATACTTGGTAATATACCTAATTCTTAATCCTCATGTATCATTTTGGTAGTGGTGATAGAAATAAGCAATAATTAAATACATAATTATAAATTATAATGAATACCCTGAAGTTAAGTGAACAGGCTACCTCTGTGGTAGAGAATAATGGAACGATAACCTATTTTTAGAGAAAGCCTCTTTGAAAAGGTGACATTTGAGTATTTCAGAGTATTTTTTCTCTTTTACAAAAATTTATTTATTTTATTGAGACAGGATCTTGCTGTTGCCCACGTGGGAGTGCAGTGGTGCAGTCTTGGCTCACTGCAACCTCCACCTCCTGGGCTCAAGCAATCTTCCAAGTTCAGTCTCTCAAGTAGCCGGGATTACTCAGGCACAGACCACCATGCTGGGCTAATTTTTGTTTAGGTTTTTGGGTAGAGACGGGGGTTTGCCATGTTGGCCAGGCTAGTCTGTAACTCTTGGGCTCTGGCAACCCACCCACCTCAGCCTCCCAAAGTATTGGGAGTGCAGGCGTAAGCCACCACGCCCAGGCTATTGATATTTTTTAATCTAAGCAAAGGAAAAATTGAGGTCTTTAAGGGCTGAGTGAATTTTCTGTGTGAAGTGCAAGGGCAAGAATGAGTAGTATAAAAAAGTAAATGTGTGTGTTCATAAGTGTGTAGGTGTGGAGAAATTAGATGTACTTGATACTGGATACATAGGTACTTCAGTAGTTCAATATAGTGTGAAATGTTACAAACCACAGTGCTTCAAAAAAAAAAAAAAAATCTATAGTATGAAATGTTAGCTCATGAATAGTGGCAGGATAGAGATAGAGTAGATGGTAGGACAACCACAGAAGGTTACTCCTGGAGCTGTGGGGAAAAAGAAGGATCTAATAGAACCTAATAGAAGAGGATCCAGCCCAAAGCACAGCTTGTGGAAACTGCTGTTGGTTGTGTTCTTTGAACCAGTTTAAATGCTTTGTGTTTTAGATGGACCATTACATTGATGTATGTGATGTAATGGGGAGGTGTTCTGTGTTTAGTCTATGTTTTACAAAGCCTTCTTGATACTTATGAATTAAAGCATAAGTGTCCTTGGGACTGACCAGAAGAATCCTGACTGATCTTTTAATATCCTTGTTTGGAAAGAAAAGTAAATAGTAACATTCCACAATTCGAAATTCTATTTTTCTTCGTTAGGGTTAAAGAAAAAAAATCATTTTCATTCCATGTGTTCCATTTCTTCTTGGAATAAAGCAGAATTGAAGGGTCAGTCCTCTTCTTGCTCCTTTCCACCCCTTTTTATTGTAAAGGTAATATAGCATTACTGAGAGTTTGGAAACTAGATTCTTCTTTTTTCTTTTTTTTTTTGCCAGTTATTTTAGCTATAGATTCTTAAACTTAACCATAATTCTAACTTAAGAAAATAACCCTTTGGTTTCTTGTGTGTTCCTTCTAGATTTGCCCATATGTAGTCATGTTTTTATCTATAATTTTAGACATATTATAAGCATTTTTTTACATTGTTAAAAATAATTTCTAGTGTAAATTGTGCACTCTGAGTGAAGATGATGTGTCAGTGTAGGTTCATTCTTTGTATCAAATGCGTGATCCTGGTATGGGATGTTGATGGTTGGGGAGGCTGTGCTTGTTGGGGAAGGGGTAGTGGGAACTGTGCCCTTTCCAGGCAGTTTTGCTATAAGCCTAAAACTGCTGTAAAAAAAAGTAGTCTAGTGACAAAAATCTCAGCCAGGCACCGTGGCTCATGCCTGTAATTCCAGCATTTCGAGAGTTCAAGGCAGGAGGGTCACTTGAGCCTGGGAGTTTGAGGCCGGCCTGGGCAACATAGGGAGACACTGTCTCTACAAAAATACAAAAATCAGCAGGGTGTGATGACAGGTGCCTGTAGTCCCAGCAACTCAGGAGGCTGAGGCATGAGAACTGCTTGAGCCTGGGAGGTGGAGGTTGCAGTGAGCTGAGGTTGTGCCACTGCACTCCAGCCTGGACAGTAGAGCCAGACCTTGTCTCAAAAACAAAAACAAAAACAAAAACAAAACACTGACAACAAAAAACAAACCTCAATGGATACCTGATTTTCCATTGAGTGACTATAATTAGCCATTTCCTTAATGGACTTTCCTCTGGTTTTCATACTGTATAGGTATCTGGCACATAATTATAAATAATGGCTATTTTATTGCCAAATTGCTTTGAAATGCAATGTGGACATAAAAAAGGTGGTGATTGTGATCAAACATAGTGTTGATGAAGAAAGTGATGATGGAAACTTCTGCTATTTATTGAGTACCTATTTTGTGAAAGGCACTTTATATATCTTCTTTCATCCTTACTGCAGCTGAGGTTCAGTAAGTTTTCTATGGCCACTGAGCTTATAGGTGGCAGAAGCAGGTTTTAAACATAAAAGTGACTGGAGTCTTTTTTCCCCCCATATACTGCACTGCTGCCTATATTTAAATAGTTGCTTACTGCAATTCTGTTTCCTAGAATTGACTTAGATGTAGTTCCAGGTTTCCAGGGCTGAATTTTTTTTTTTTCTTTGAGACGGAGTCTTGCTGTGTTTCCTAGGCTGGAGTGCAGCGGCATGATAATCAGTTCACTGCAACCTTTACCTCCTCAAGCGATTCTCCTGCCTCAGCCTCCCGAGTAACTGGGATTACAGGTGTGTGCCACCACACCTGGCTAACTTTTTGTATGTTTAGTAGAGATGGGGTTTCACCATGTTGGTCAGGCTGGTTTCAAACTCTTAACCTCAAGTGATCTACCCACCGTGGCCTTCCAAAGTGCTGGGATTACAGGTGTGAGCCACCATGCCTGGCCTTTGAGTTGTTTTTTTTTTTTTTTTTTCCAGACAGGGTCTTGCTCTTGCTCTGTCGCCCAGGCTGAAGTGCAGTGGTGTGATCATAGCTCCCTGCAGCCTCGATTTCCTGGGTCAAGTGATCCTCCCACCTCAGCCTCTGAGCAACTAGGACTATAGGCATGCACCACCACACCTAGCCAATTAAAAAAAATTTTTTTTTTAGAAATGGAGTCTTGCTGTATTGCCCAGGGTGGTCTTAAACCCCTGGCCTCAAGCAATCCTCTCACCTTGACCTCCCAAAGTATTGTAATTACAGGTGTGAGGTATTGTGCCTGGCCCAAATTATTTTATTTCTTCAAATATTCAATAGCTATTTATTGGGCATCTACCATTTGCTAGATACCCTTCTAGGTGTTGGTCTTGGATCTTCTTTGTGAGCTGATCACTGGGAACTGGGCTAAGTAAGGTTGGAAAGATCCAATAGTCTTTACTCTGAAAATAGCTTTGCTCAGATTAACCCTCTAAGTGCTCAGTGTTGCTTACATCTGTGTTTTTATCCTTTAGTGGCCCCGGATAAGCCAGTCCCGAGCATGTGGTGGATCTGAACAGATTCCTGGAATAGACATACAGCTGAGTAGGAAGTATCACGACACACATAAGGTGAGAGTTATCAGTGCATTCTATGTTTATAAAGTGCTTTCACACAGGATCTCAACAAAATTGTTAGCTAGGTGAGCTATAGCGAATGCAGAAGGCAAGGCTCAGGGAGTAAAGTGACTTGCCCAAGGTCACAAGGATGATAAGTAAGTGGCAGACCAAATGAATTTTGTTTTTCAGGGACAAGGTCTTGCTCTGTTACCCAGGCTAGAGTACAGTGGTGCCATCATAACTCATTGTAGCCTCGAGCTCCCAGGCTCAAGCTATCTTCCTGCCTCAGCGTCCTGAGTAGCTGAGACTTACAGGTATGCACCACTGTGTCCTGCTAATTTTTAATTTTTTTTTTTTTTTTTGAGATGGAGTCTTGCTCTGTCTCCCAGGCTGGAGTGCAGTGGCATGATCTTGGCTCACTGCAACCTCCACCTCCTGGATTCAAGCGATTCTTCTGTCTCAGCCTCCTGAGTAGCTGGGACTGTAAGTGTGTGCCACCATGCCCAGCTAATTTTTGTATTTTTTGTAGAGACATGGTTTCATCATATTGGCCTGGCTGTTCTCAAACTTCTGACCTCATGATCCGCCCGCCTCGTCTTCCCAGAGTGCTGGGATTATAGGTGTGAGCCACCGTGCCTGGCCAATTTTTAAATTTTTATAGAGACCAGGGTCTTGTTTTGTTGCCCAGGCTGGCCTCAAACTCATGGCTTCAAGTGATCCTCCTGTCTCAGCCTCCTTAAGTACTGGAATTGTTTAAAAAATTTTTTTTTAACAGATGAGGTCTTGGCTCTGTTGCCCTGGTGGAGTGCAGTGGCACAATCATGGCTTACTACAGCCTTGAACTTCTGGGCTGAAGTGATCCTCCCACCTTGGCCTCCCAAAGTACTGGGATTACTGAGATCATAGGTGTGAGCCACCACGCCAGCCTGAATATTTGGACCTAAGCCTTCTGAGCCTCTGTCCTGTGTTTCTTCCATTGTCTTGCTTGGAACATAAGAGGAAGAAGTATGAATTTTTTATGTGTTAAAAATAAAGTGATATTTAAGTTCTGGAGAATTTTTTATTGGTTAGATAGCTTGCCTTTGTTTGGAGAGGTTAACATTAGAGCAGACTTTCCTTGGAGGTTATTTGCAAGTACAAGACTTATTTTCTGTAGTCATTAATAAAATTTGTGATACCTTTACTAAAAAATGCAAGAGTTTAAAAATATTTATTCAGTGCTTGATTGCAGTTTTGAATGACTTTTGACTGCTTGCAGACAATATTTTTTTCCCCTTTTCCGGTTACATCAATAAGCATAGAATGTTTTACTTCTCAGAATTGTTCTTTGAGAGATGGGGGTCAAGATTTCCTTTTATTTATTTATTTTTACCTGTACATGTCAAGGAAAGGATTTCCTTTTAAAAGTCCTCTTGTTGATAGAACTTTTGTTCTAATACCTCAGAACTGTCATCTGCTAGATATGGGTTAATAGACTTATAGTCAATGAGATAGGCATGTCTTGCTCTGAAATTTGGAAGATATCTATTAGGTACAGTTCCAAATGTGTTTTTACTGAATGATAAGATACCTAAAAAAAAAAAAAGAAAATTAAAAATTGTAGGTGATGACAAAAATCTAAGCAATAAAAATGCCCTTAGCCCAAGCATGGTGGCTCACACATGTAATCCCAGCATTTGAGGAGGCTGAAGCAGGAAGATTGCTTGAGGCCAGGAGTTTGAGACCAGCCTGAGCAACAAGCTGTGGATCCCTTCTCTCCACAGGACAACAGGCTGTGGCTCCCACTCCATAGAAAATTTTAAAAATTGACTTGGCCTGATGGCGTGCACCTATAATCCTAGCTACCTGGGAGGCTGAGGCAGAAAGATCACTTGAGTCCAGAAGTTTGAGGCTGCAGTGAGCTATGATTGTGCCACTGCACTCCAGCCTGGGTGAAAGGAGGACATCATGACTGTATTTTTAAAAAAACACTCTCAGACCTGATGAGGAACAAACCATTCTATTCAAATTTTTTTGCAACTGATTTTAGTTTCTTTCTTTTTGGTTAATCAGCTTTCGACTACCAAAGATTCCCCACAGCCTGTTGAGGAGAAGGTTGGTGCTCTCACAAAGATAATAGAAGCCATGGGATTCACTGGACCTTTGAAATACAGTAAATGGGTAAAGTCCTTTAAGTTCTTCTCATTTTTCCTTTTGAGTGTTGTGCTTTCTGCTCCTCATAAATTTTTTAAAGCTTCTGCTTTGCTTTAATGGAATTCATAGATTATTTTAGATGTGAGGATGATCTGGCTGTGACATCTGTTATCCCATTGATTGCCAGGGTTGATCTGGCTGATCTGGCTGGATAGGCAGGTGTCCCCTTCCTCCTGACCACTCCATGTGCTGCCCTTGTGAAGCTGTGTTCTTGGTTGAAGAGGATGATCTTCTCTAATAGAGGAGGACCATTCTTTGATCAAGAATATATCAGTAGCTGCACTCTCCTGCCAGAACCTCCAAGTAAGCTCTCAAGGTCCATATGTTATTTTGAGAACTTCAGAGTGTCCCTGCCCACATGCCACAACCCCTTGCTGCTTCCAGTCTGATCTGTACAACATGTGGGGCTGAACGAGTCCCTCCACCTGGTTCTTTAGAAGCATCTCATGGTAGCAGGCATGGCAACAAGACTGGGCTTTTCCAGGCCCTTGCTGCATGGTGTGCCATATAGATGACTTCTGATGAGTCAGATGGGCCAAATACTCTGATGGGCAACACCTTAAGGAAGCATTACTCTCTGATTAACCCATATTTTGTAAGGGATTTTCACTAAAATTTTACTAATCAGCCTGTTTTTATTAACTAAGTAAGCCCATGGTTTATTGTAATTCTTATTATGGAGGAATATTTGTTAAGCTGTGTCACTCCCAGTCAACTCTTGGCCTACAGCACATTATTTGTTATAATAGTAGTGGCCGTAAATGAATGAATATCCTCTCTGCCTCAGATGCATTCTGCCCCTGGGCTTTTATAAGAATACCTCTGACCAATAAAAAAGAAAAAAACCAAAAAACAAATAACAACAACAACAACAACAAAAAAGAATACCTCTAACCAATTATGGAAATCAAACATCAAGTGGGCTTCTTCTCAGCCCACTTACCTCCTAGAACGGGTTGAGCATCATAAATGGGAAAATTTGAAATCCAAAATCTAAAGTGTTTGGAGTTTTTAAACATGATGCCCAATGCTAATTGAAGCATTTTAGATTTTTGAATTTGGGATGCTCAGCTGGTAAGCATAATGCAAAGATTCCAAAATGCCCCAAGATCCAAAATTCTCAAAACACTTCTGGTTCCACACATTTCAGATGAGAAGTAGTCAACCTTTACTACTATTTATTTCTATTGCTACAGCAGAATTACCTTTTAACGCCTTTTAGGGTTGCTAGAATGTTGGGTAAGCCTAATCAGTCTTAAGTCAAAGCAAGCTCACTCAAAGCAGTAGGGAAAATTTTTTCTAGAAAATATGAAAGCTTTACTCCCCAAGTAATGCCAATTACACCATTTTAACAAGTCGGATTCAAATTAGAATTTCAATTTCATTATGGACTTCTACTTGTGGTTTCTTCTTATGGTGTCAGGTTCTCTTTTGAACAATTCTCACTACAGCAAATATAAGCTTATCACTATAATCACTATTTTACTTGAATTCTGAAGAGTCAGCAGTAATTCCACACACATTTTGTTTTTAACGGGCTTTGAAGGAATATAGAAAGAACACAAATACTGATAATGATGTTCTTGAGACCCTAAGGTTATGAAGTACCTTCTTAATTGTCAGTGAAATATTAGTTATGTTCTTTAAAGTGGTATTTTTTTAGATCTTAATTTTTTGAGGCTTGATAATTGTTGGTATATTTGGTTTTAACCAAAACCTTTTCCCCTATTAAAAAAATGTTGTGCTTATGGCATTTGGATTTACAGACTTAAAGGATGTGTTTTGTTTGAAAATTAGAAATTAAGAGGCAAGTCAGAGCAGAAAGAAAGAAAAGAGAAACATTTACAGTGTTATTCTTTTCTTGGTGATTGGGTTCCATTTGGTTGCTACCATATGCTTTGTCTAGGCTGTTTTTTTGTGATTGTAGAGGGAAAATTGGCTACCATTTGGAGGATTACTAAATCATCAGGAAAATTCCTTCACTCTTTTTTTTTTTTTTTTTTTTTTGAGATGGAGTTTTGCTCTCGTTACCCAGGCTGGAGTGCAATGGCGTGATCTTGGCTCACCGCAACCTCCACCTCCTGGGCTCAGGCAATTCTCCTGCCTCAGCCTCCTGAGTAGCTGGGATTACAGGCACGCGCCACCACGCCCAGCTAATTTTTTGTATTTTTAGTAGAGACGGGGTTTCACCATGTTGACCAGGATGGTTTCGATCTCTTGACCTCATGATCCACCCGTCTCGGCCTCCCAAAGTGCTGGGATTACAGGCTTGAGCCACCGCGCCCAGCTCCTTCACTCTTTTAACCTAAGTTAGCCTCGGATTTTTCTTTGTTCCCTTGTGACCTCAACTAAATCTCTGATGTTTGCATTTTAAAAAACTTTTGTGATGTGGTAGTGTCTACTTTCTATAACTTCATTTTATTTTATATATATATATGTGTGTGTATATATATATATATATATATTTTTTTTTTTTTTTTTTTTTTTTTTTTTTGAGATAGAGTCTCACTCTGTCACCCAGGCTGGAGTGCAGTAGAGTGATCTCAACTCACTGTAACTTCTGCTTCCTGGGTTCAAGCGATTCTCCTGCCTCAACCTCCCAAGTAGTTGGGATTAAAGGCACATGCCACCATACCTGGCTGACTTCTGTATTTTTAGTAGAGATGGGGTTTCACCATGTTGGCCAGGCTGGTCTCGAACTCCTGACTTCAAGTGATCCGCCTGCCTAGGCGTCCCAAAAAGCTGGGATTATAGGCGTGAACCACTGTGCCTGGCCTATAATCTTCATTTTAAAATTTGTTACATCAAAATATCGAAAGTATAACATTCTAGTGTAATTGAAATGAGAAAATCTCTTTTCATTTTGAAAAACTGAGAACCATTTTCAGCAATGTTGACTCAAATCAATACACTTGTATTGGATTGCACTGGCAAAATTATTTGTTTTGTGTTTTCACATGTATTTGATTATGGAGCAAAATACCTGCATGTCTGTCCACATCAGCAGTATTAACTATCTTTTCTTTCTTTTTCTTTAATGTTTTCATGTATTATTCCTATGTTTCTTCTATAATCATATTTAGGATCTTAAATATAGCTTTTCCTTATTTAAGTATCCTGGAATCATCAGTATTAAAAATTATTTTTATATGCAATATCAGGTGAGATAAGGACAACATTTACCCAACTCAGCCACATACCGTAGAATAGGTTTCCATATTAGCATTAAGCCAAAAAATTATTCCTGTTCTGAAGGACACTGACAAACTGGGATGTATTCAGAGATAGACAGTGAGCCTTGTGAAAGCTTCAGAAACTGTTGAATAAAGAAATGTTGGAGGAAATAGGGATTCTTAGCCTGGAAAAGAGAAGACAGGGTGATTCTTCTCAGGTATTTGAGGGGCAAATGTGAAAAAAAGAAGATATTTCAGTGGGCAAAATAATGTTCAATGAATATTACATGAAGCATATTTTAAGTTTAGCAAAACAAGAATCTAACAGGAATTGTCCTCTGGTGGGATAGGTAGCCTTACAAGGTCATTGGTCTTGTTTGAACAGAGGCCGAGATGGTTGACTGTGAATCAAGAATGTTGTAGAAGGATTTCTAGTAGACAATAGAAGGTTTGAATAACTAAAAAGACCCTTCTAAATCTTTTTTTTTGGATCAGAGTCTCGCTCTGTCACCAGGCTGGAGTGTAATGGCGCAATCTTGGCTCACTGCAACCTCCGTCTCCTGGGTTCAAGCAGTTCTTCTGCCTCAGCCTCCCGAGTAGCTGGGATTACAGGCACCCGCCACCATGCCCGGCTAATTTTTGTATTTTTAGTAGAGATGAGGTTTCACCTTATTGGTCAGGCTGGTCTTTGGCCAGGCTGCTCTTGAACTCCTGACCTCGTGATCTCCCCGTCTTGGCCTTCTAAAGTGCTGGGATTACTCGCGTGAGCCACCGCACCTGGTTTCTTCTAACTCTTACATACCTGTTAATGCGAGCCTTTTACTAGATTTGTTTTTCATCCTAAGATGTAAAAAATGCATCAGTTCGTGGAAGAGCAGATTTTCATTTCCTGAAGCTGTTCACGGTGCTTCTCTTTTACTCAAGTAGACTGTTGAAGTCTTCTAAAGTTAAAATGAAATAAATATGAAGTCATCCAAGGACCAGAACAGCTTGTATTGACTGGCCGGAAATTCAGTCCCTCTACCTCATTAACTTATATCAGTGCATGATTCTTGAAGAGGTTCTTTCTTCAAGTTGTTGTTTTCAGTTCTGTGTGATGGTCTTAAGGGACTTGCTTTAGACATTTGTCCAGAAAAATAGCTCACCCAAGTGTAAAGCCTTGGCCTTGCAGCAGGAAAAATGAAGAACTATCAAATGCCCCTGATTGCCATAGCATGAGCACTGACAAAATACTCTGGCCCATCTGGTGAAGTTTTCATTATTTGTAATGAATGCATTTTCACAAATGTGTTTTTGGGGAAGCTTCCTTCTCAAGGAAAGACTTGGGGCTTGGACCTTGAAGGCAAGTCTGCCTTTCCTCAGGCAGGGCGATTAATTATGAACCCAGAGGACTTCATATATAGGAATCTGAAGGAGACTACAAGGTAAAAAAATAAGAAAAAAAATCAAGAAACAAGTGATTAGAAATTTTAAAGTTACATACTCATCTATAGCTGAACTGGGCCATAAGCTCTGTAAGAGCAGAGATTTTTGTCTGTTTTGTCTACTGCTCTATTCTCAGCATCTAGATTAGTGCCAGGTACTGAGTTGTATACTCAATGAATGATTGGATGAAGTGAGGAGCTAGGCCAGATGTACTGAACTCCCTGTCTTCAGGATAGGAGTAGGCCTATCAAGGCTAAATTATTAGGATCATGATATTGTTAGCTTATAGTTAGTTTGGTCATGGCACTGACCAATGCTTTCCAAGATGTATGTGTTCTGTAGTCAAATACTTCCTAGAACTGCAAGAATTAGCAAAATTAAAGACTTATTTTTCTTTTCTTTTTTTTTGTCTGTTGATATGGTGAAACTGATTGATTTGCCAGTGTTGAATCATCTTTGCATTCCTGGGATAAATTTCACTTGATTATGATATCTTATTCTCTTAATAATATTGCTGGATTTAATTTTAAAATATTTTGTTAAGGAATTTTGCATCTATATTCATGAAAGCTATTGTTCTGTGGTTTTGTTTTCTCCTAGTAAGTTTGGTTTTGATATTAGGATAATGTTGGCCTCATTGAATGAGCTGGGAGATATCCTTTCCTCTTGTTTCTGGCAGAGTTTGTGTAGATTTGGTAACATTTCTTTAGATGTTGGATACAGTTCTCTAGTGATGTTATTTGGGTCTGCAGTTTGCATTGTGGGAAGGTTTTTAACCACAAATCCAATTTCTTTAATATATATATGACTATTCATGTTACTTATTTATTTATTTTATGTGAACTTTGATAGTTTGTATCTTTCAAGGAATTTGTCCATTTCATCTAAGTAATCACATTCATTGGCCTAAAGTTGTTCATAGTATTTCCTTACTATCCTATTAACATCTTTAGAATATGTAGTGATATCTGCCCTCTGATTCCTGATACTGAAAATTTGTATCTTCTCCATTTGGGGCCTTTTTTTCCTTGATAACTCTTACAGGTTCTCTGTTTTATTGATCTTGCTTTGTCACCCAGGCTGGAGTGCAGTGGTACCATCTCGGCTCACTGTAACCTCCGCCTCCTAGGTTCAGGTGATTCTCCTGTCTCAGCCTCCTGAGTAGCTGGAATTATAGGAGCCTACCACCACACCTTGCTAATTTTTGTATTTTTAATAGAGACGGGGTTTCTATTAAACCAGTCTCTGTTGGCCAGACTGGTCTCAAACTCTTGACCTCTGTTGATCCTCCTGCCTCAGCCTCCCAGTGTTGAGATTACAGATGTTAGCCACAGTGCCCGGCCTAATTTTATTGATGTTTTAAAAGAAACATCTGTGACTTTGATTTTCCTTTTTTTTTTCTTCTTGAGACAAGGTCTGGCTTTGTCACTCAGACTGGAGTACAGTGGTGTGATCTCAGCTTGCTGTAACTTCTGCCTTCTGGGCTCAGCCTCCCACCTCAGCCTCCTGAGTAGGTGGGACTACAGGCATGCACCACCATGGCCAGTTAATTTTGGTATTTTTGGTAGAGATGGCAGTGTTTCGCTATGTCTCCCAGGATGGTCTCCAACTCCTGGGCTCGGGCAATCTGTCTGCCTCAGCCTGGGATTACAGGCATGAGCCACCGCACCTAACCTTGCTTTGATTTTTTATATTTTATTTTTCTGTTTCAATTTTGTTGATTTCTGCTCTTTATGATATCATTCTTTTTGCTTGCTTTTAGGTTTAATTTGCTTTTTTTTAGTGTTTTACCATGGGTTTTGTTTAAATGTGGGCTTCTAATGCTGATTTATTCCCCAGATAGGTGTATCTGATTTCTGTTTGTCTATTTCTATATGTTGTATTTTTCCCAGTATGAACTTTAGACTGGAAGCTCTTAAAAACACACCAGATCTCAAGTTAGCAAATAAAAAATCTTAATTACAATAAGAGATGCAGTCTTTTTTTAATTTGTTACGGGTATTTCTACCCATCAGAGATACTTGTTTTAACTCTCGAGAATATAGAAAAATATGAACATTATATAGTTTAGGGTATAGTATGCCCTTGGTGACTGTAAACCTTAATATCATAGCTCTGCTAAACTCTAGATTGGTTTTTCTTCAGTTGCTGTGTCATTCTCAGCCTGTACACATTTGTTTTTAGTCTATGCATATTTGAATTTGTAACTTTCCCTGCTGTTTTAAGGAAAAATAAGCTTCTAGAAGCCTTGTTGATGTGCTCATTTATTTAGTTATATCTTTAATGAAATGTTTTGAAAGATCTTAAAATGCTTGTCCCTATAGTGCTGAGTTGGTCTTTAGACCTATAAGTTAACTCTTAAATAATTTATTTTTAGATTTATTTTTATTAAGGCATAATTTATATACAGTATAATATACAAAATCTTAAGATGCAGCTCCGTGAATAAATTAAAACCACCACTCATATTAAAAGTGAGAGAGAATTTCTAGTGCTTTGGGAATAATAAAAGATTGATTCTTATATTGCATTTTACACTCGTTAGGAACTCTTATTTATAGACACAGTGTTAATCAGCAAACTATAAAACTAAAGAAAATCTGAAATAAAGATACCTCTTACTCCATCCCCCAAAGATTTATAGAATAGGTAGTAGTGCCTCTGAGGAAAGATTAAAGGCTTGAGAGTTTTGTTTGTTTGATTGATTTTGACCAGAAGAATGGGTCAATTTTTACTATAAAGGATTTCAGATTGTAAAGGATTTCAGATTCTAAAGAGTTAACGTGGATAATGCTTAACAGTGATTTAGAGGCACAAATGTGGTGAAGTAGGTTGGAATTAAGTGAGAGATCTTATTTGAATATTGGAAAAGCCTTTCTGACATTTTCATGCTGAAGTCCACAAATGTGGTGAAGTAGGTTGGAATTAAATGAGAGATTTCATTTAAATATTGGAAAAGCCTTTCTGACATTTTCATGCTAAAGTCCTAAAATGTGAAAATTATGTGAAGTCTGTATGAATGGCTAAGCTCTAAGAAAATAAAAAAATATTTATATTGGTTTAAATTACCTAGAGAGAGGTTTGGACCCTTCCTTCTAGTTGAAGAAATATGATCCTGTGACCCATGTCTAATGGCAGTAGAACATCCACTTGGTCATGTCTTGAGTTTGGTTTTGTTCTCTTTGTCTAGAAGATTAAGATTGCGGCCCTGCGCATGTATACTAGCTGTGTGGAGAAAACTGACTTCGAGGAATTCTTTCTAAGTAAGTTATTGTTTGATAGTACTGAAAAGGAGAACAAATCTACATTTCATTTTCATGGTTGTGTTTTAATAGGATCTTTTTTTTTTTTTTCAGTACCTAAACAGTTTTTCCTGCATAAAGCATGTAATCCAAATTGTCTATTTTTCTCTTTTAAAAAATTTTTGTAGGCCGGGCGCGGTGGCTCAAGCCTGTAATCCCAGCACTTTGGGAGGCCGAGGCGGGTGGATCACGAGGTCAAGAGATCGAGACCATCCTGGTCAACATGGTGAAACCCTGTCTCTACTAAAAATACAAAAAAATTAGCTGGGCATGGTGGCGTGTGCCTGTAATCCCAGCTACTCAGGAGGCTGAGGCAGGAGAATTGCCTGAACCCAGGAGGCGGAGGTTGCGGTGAGCCGAGATCATGCCATTGCACTCTAGCCTGGCTAACAAGAGTGAAACTCTGTCTCAAAAAAAAAAAAAAATTTTTTTTTGTATATATTTCTTTAGAGACAGGGTCTTGCTCTATTGCCCAGGTTGGCCTCAAACTGCTGGGCTCAAGCAGCCCTCCCACCTCAGCCTCCTGAATAGTAGCTGGGACTACAGACACATAGCACTGTGCCCAGCTGTTTTTCTTTTTTAATAGAGTAAACAAAGAGCAAAAGAATTCTATAAATAAAACATTTTGGTTAATTAAAAAAATAAAAATAAAAAAGTACTTTGACATTATCTCCCTTGTCCACACATGCATCTTTTTACATAAGAGTATTCATAGTAAACATATTCTGTTTTACAGTCTGGATTTTTTTTTTTTTTTTTTTTTGAGATAGAGTCTTGCTGTGTTGCCCAGGCTGGAGTACAGTGGTGCTGTCTTGGCTCACTGTAACTTCCACCTCTCTTACCTTCCAGGTTCAAGCAATTCTACTGCTTCAGCCTCCCTAATAGCTGGGATTAAAGGCATGTGCCACCACCACACTCAGCTAATTTTTGTATTTTTAGTTGAGATGGAGTTTTACCATGTTGGCTAGGCTGGTCTCAAGACTCCTGACCTCACATGATCTGATCTCTTTAGCCTCCCAAAGTGCCGGGATTACAGGCGTGAGCCACAGCGCCTGGCCCATTCTAGTTGTTTTACTTAGCATTTTGACATGGACTTCTGGGCAGTTATTCCTCTTCTGTTTTAAATTTTTAATTGTTTTAATTAATCCTGGGTTAATTATGATTTTTCTCATGTTAAAAGACTATTGGGTCAAAAGGCATATATAATTTTATTATGTATACTTCATTGATAAATTGCTTTCCAAAAGGGTTTTGCTGGTTTAGACTGTCAGAAGCAGTTGATTGTTATCACAGTATTAATTTTGATGCTGTAAACAGTTGTATTATTAACAAAGTTAATTAAAGCAGGTACTTGTAATTGGGAGAGATTAAACCATTTCCAGTTGCACAGATTTTGGAAGGAAGTGTATGCTGTGTACTTCTGCTGTAATAGTCATATCCTCAAAGCAGCATACACCTAAGTGTATACATTTGATATTTTTCTTTAGCAGCAAATATTTACATATAATTATGTTCACAACAATGAAGAAAGCTGGATGCAGTTTTGGTTATTTAATAACTATCTTTTTGTTTCGTCTTGTTTTTTGAGACTTGCTTTGAGTCTTGCTGTGTTGCCCAGATAGGAGTGCAGTGGCGCCATCTTGGTTCACTGCTACCTCCACCTCCCAGGTTCTAGTGATTCTTGTGCCTCAGCCTCCCGAGTAGCTGGGACTATAGGTGTGTGCCACCATGCCCAGCTAATTTTTATGTTTCTTTAGTAGAGACAGAGTTTGGCTATGTTGGCCAGGCTGGTCTCAAACTCTTGGCCTCCCAAAGTCATGGATTAAGGAGTGAGCCATGGTGCCTGGCCTATTTTGGTTTTTAAAAATCAAATAAATACAAGATGTTTTGTTTATTTTACTGTCTCAGCACATTGATACCAGAAACTAAAATATCAGACTGAATTATAATTCCAATTTAGTGTCCACCTTTCATTTCTTCTTTATTCATAGCCTGGAAAGAATCCTCCTTCTTTGTTAGTCTTCTAACAGTTTCTCATTTTAGGGCAAATTAGTCCAGATGGAAAAAATATTTTTTCTCTACCTGATGAAGCTGTTAATATTAGAAATAGATTTTTCCTTTTTCTTTTTTTTAGAGACCATCTTGCTCTGTCGCCTAGGCTGGATTAAGTGACTCCAGCCCTTTTACTGCATCCTTTTACTCCTGGGCCCAAGCAATCCTCCCACCTCAGCCTCCTGAGTAGCTGAGACTACAAGGACATGCAATCATGCCTGGGTGTTTTTTTTATTTTTATTTTTTGTAGAGGCAGGGTCTCACTGTATTGCCTAGGCTGATCTTGAACTCCTGGTCTTAGGCCTTAAGCAGTCCTGCCTCAGCTTCCCAAAGTGCAGGGATTACAGGCATGAACCACCATGCCCAGCCTGTTTTTTTTCTTTAAGTGCCTTATTGAATTCATGTGTGAAGTATTTTTCATCGTATCTTTTTAAAACTTCATCCTCAGGTCAGGCGCGGTGGCTCATGCCTGTAATCCCAGCACTTTGGGTGGCGAAGGTGGGTAGATTACTTGAAGTCAGGAGTTTGAGACCAGCCTGGCCAATGTGGTGAAATCCCCTCTCTACTAAAAAAAAAAAAAAAAAAAATTGGCTTAGTGTGGTACCGGGTACCTGTAATTCCATCTACTTGGGAAGCCAAGACAGGAAAATCACTTGAACCCAGGAGGCAGAGGGTACAGTGAGCCAAGACTGCACCACTGTACTTCAGCCTGGGTGACAGCAAGATTCTGTCTCAAAAACAAAGACAAAAACCCTCATCTTCAGATGTCTATTTAATATTTGATTCAATAAATAACTCAGAAATTTCTTATAATTATTTTGAAAGGATGTTTACTAGATATCTTTGTCTCAGCCAGCTGTTCATTACTGAAAGTTCTTGAGTTAATATTAATGTTATAGTATTGAATAATAAGGCTTTTTATTTAACATATCATGTTTCAATTCATAGACTGTTGTAAACTACTTATAAAACTTAAGAAAAGTTTATAAAAGTTGTAACTGTTTTATACTAGTAGCTCACATCGTATGCTTTTACACTTGTCTCACTTAGGAGTTACAAAATATTGTGGGCTAGAAAGGACTTGTATTATTGTTTTTGTTTTATTTTGTTTTCAGAAACAATTGAGGCTTAAAGAGGCTAAGTGACTCACCCAGGGTTGCTTAGCCAAGCCTTGAGCCTGTGTTGTCTGGTTTAAAATCCAGGGATTTTTCCACTATAACATATTGCCTGTTAATGAATATAATTACAAATTAGAAAATGTAATCCATTTAAATTTTTTTTGTATTTTATTATATTTAAATGCAAACTACCTCTGTGAGATGTTCTATTAGTACTGGAAACTGATGTTTATACTAACTATAGTGTGTACCTGTTGGTGAGCTTTGTCCTAGCTTAGTCTTTGAAGTAGGTACGTAGGGAGGAAGTAAATTTTTCAGTAATGCCACTCTTACTTGAGGTTTTCTGAGACTCAATTTGAGAATTTTCTTTTGAGACCTATAGCATGTTCATTTGTGTTATGTTCTATTGTGGCCCATCTTTGTTATTTGTGGGTAGATTATGTTTTCAAATCAAACCAAAGTAGTTCCAAACTGTGGCTAGTGAATAAAAAGGGAGCAAATCTGGAATATACCATCTGGAGGCAGGAAATTACAAATATCTTTAGAATAACTACACTGACTTTCCTGTGGCTTGAATTCTAAAGAATAGGCCAGACAGGTTTGAAATCAGAGAAAGGGGCTGGGTGCAGTGGCTCACACCTGTAATCCCAGCAATTTGGGAGGCCAAGGCAGGAGGATTTCTTGAGCCGAGGAGTTCGAGACTAGCCTGGCAAAAAAACAAAAACAAAAACAAAAAACCAAACCAAACCAAAACAAAAAGCTGAAATGAAACCAGAGAAAGCAGTATATATATTCCTTCCTAAGATTGTACTTTTTAAAGTGGTCATTGCTTACTTGGACTTGTGATATTTATTTTAGGGCTTAACTTTTGGAGTCCTGAGAATTCAGCTTCCTGCTGTTGTTTCTTAGATATTTTGAGTATGTCATTTGTCTAAGCATGTTGCACCGCTGAATACGCAGCGGTTTGCTGGCAGGTCTTTTAAAGATGTTCTACCGTGAAGAGCACTTTGGAGTAGAGGTGGTCAGTCAGTAGAGCTCCTGTTTAATTCCACAGTGTTGTCTGTAGACTGCTTTGTCTTTAACCCTTAAGAGACTGGAGACCTTGGAGAAGAGGTTCCTTAATGAATACATTCTGAGTCTGTGATTGAGGTTTGTCATTTTACTGATACAATCTGAAATAATTAGTGAGGTTTTTCAAAGATAATTTCAATTCTGCTACTTAAATAATTTGCTGAAAACCAACAATAGTGAAGATTTATTGAGTACCTACTAACTTAATACTAACCATTTTGCTAAACATTTTACAGGCCTTATCTCATTCTCACAAAAATCTTACAAGGTCAGTTACCTGGTTTTTCTCATTTCTACAGAGAAGAAAATTGAGTAATTTTACCCAGTGTCACAATGTGAGTGAGAGCTAGAGTTAAGGTATGGAATCAGGCAGTCTGACCCCATGTTAAATGTACAGCTGTGTCATGCTGCCTCCCCACAACAGTAATGAACTACGTATTTAATTGTATCCAACATTATGTCAAGAAAGAAAGTGCCTAGCTTCACAAACTAAAGCACTGAATGTACACTGGAGCAAGAGTGTGATCATGGCAAAATACTACAGCAGGTTTTAACTTTGAAGTGTTTAAACGCATTTCATTGAACTAAAGACTGCTGTATTTTTGTGAAGTTCACAGTCAGCATTCGTTGGTGTTACTTTTTAGGGTTTTACCCTGTGGGTTTCTGTTCTGACACCAGTGGGTATAGGGACTCAATATATGCCAGCACTTTTCCCACCTTCAGCCCTGAGGTGACCCCAGAAGGGGAAATTGTGACCCAAGTCCAGCTGCTGGCCTGTCTGTCTGTCTGTGCTTTCCAGCCCAAGAACTGATTCCTTCTCTGAGAAAATTGGAAAGGCTCCTGGAGGCTGCTGAGGAGCTTTGATGTAGAGGTAGCAATTGAACAGATTGTCCTTTAGAAGCAGCCAAATTTCATTTTCCAGATTGAAAGACAGACTTCCAAGAAAACTTTTCTTTTTAATGTTTTGTTCTAGCATCCAAAAAAGACCCAACGTCAGATCCGGGCTTGAGAGTTTCTCAGGGCTATTCTTGTCTAGGTGGAGGGTGGTTGGCCCATTCTCAGATGGCATGTGTCTTAATAGCTGTATGGCTGGCCAGGCCAGCCTTCAGCTCCCTCCTGCTGGGCTCTGAGAGGAAGTCCACTTGACAGCTGCTAGGCACCTCCCAGTAAGCTCACCAGAGTATTTTGGTGTCATTTGTGACAGACTTGTATTCAAACCCCAGCCCTGCCACTAGCTTGTTAATATTGTGGGCTGCCCACAAGTTTCTTAGTTTGAGTTTGTTTCCTTATCTCTAAAATGAGGATTATAATGCTTCCCTCCAGTGTTAAAGTGAGGATTGAGTGAGATAATGTGTTGACTTGGCTTGCAGGAGACCTGGTATGCAGATGGACCCTTAGCGTTAATTTCTGATAGTGTTAGAGAGGCTGTTAGAGCAGGATTAAGAACACAGTGTTTGGAATCAAGTAGATCTGAATTTGATCTCAGGTGTCTCTTTTCATTGTTGTATGACCTTGAGCAGCAATTGTCTTGGTCTCTCTGAGTCAGTTTTCTTACCTGTTAAGTGGGGATAATATCAATGCCCACCTCAGGGTTGTTGGGAGGATTCACTGAGCTTATGGATGTAAAGAACCCAGTAGAACGTCTGGCATATTGCAAGCCTGCAGTGAATTACAGCTCTTTTATTATTGATGGCTTTAATGTACCTCACGGGGATCCAGACCTGTGTTTTATCTCCTAGTGACCCCTCTTTGTTATCATTTAGTACATCATGTACCCCTATGATTGCTGAAAGGCAGAGGAGAGCATTTCTTTGTTGAGTCATTGCCCCAAAGGACAAATTCTACCATAAGGGCCCAAATTCCCTGCTTATTCTCTTTTTGCATCTTCCTCTTGCTCTGGCTTTTCTCCCCGTCATGTAGTAAGGAGGGCACATTCAGTCGAGGACCCCTTGTTCAGCCAGAGGGATTTCTTAGCTGTGTGAGAGTTGAGAGGCTTTGATGTCTGAGCACAGAACTAATTTGATGGATCTGAAACTAAGGAGAAGTCCTTCCCAGTTTTGTCATTTCTGGGGGGTGATGAACAGCCTTTCACTAGACACAGTATGCTTTCTTACTTAGCTGCAGCTCCCTAGACCCCTGCTTTCTTTTTCTTTTTTCTCTTTCTTGAGATAGGGTCTTGCTCTGTCACTCAGGCTGCAGTACAGTGACATGATCTTGGCTCACTGCAACCTCCGCCTCCCTGGCTCAAGCAATCATCCCACCTCAGCCTCCCAAGTAGCTGGGACTACAGGTGCATGCCACCATGCCCAGCTAATTTTTGTATTTTTTTTTTTATAGAGACGGGGTCTCACTGTGTTTCCCAGGCTAGTCTCAAACTCCTGGGCGTAAGCAGTCTACTGCCTCAACCTTCCTAAGTGCTGGGATTACAGGTGTGAGCCACTGCACCCAGCTCCTGGTGATTTGTTTTGGGCAAATCATTTAGCACACCCATGCCCATAGCACAATGGGTACTTTACAGAAAGAAGACAGGAAAAGGATACTAGAAAAACTTAAGCTTCTCAGTGGAGCCCAACTGAAAAAAGTGAGGGAATGTTTGCCTAGCTTTTCAGAATTCAAGCCCATGGAGGGAAAATACTGTAGAATCACACCGAAGCTGGAAGGAACTGTAGAGATCATCTTGGCCACATGCTGCAAAATGAGAAAACCAAGACTCAGAGGGGAGAAGTGATTTGTCCAAGGCCATATAACAAGCTGGAACTAGAAGGCTGGTGGTCTGACTGAATTCAGTGGGTTTTTTTTTTTTTCTTTTACTCCTGGTGCACTATGATTCAATGTTCTTTTAGTCCATAGTCTTGCCCTATTGTTCTACTGGCCTTTTCTGCAATAGCATAATCAGAGGGCACTGTAAGTGCCATGCCTGCCAGTATTTAAAATATAGTCAATGTGCCTCCTTCAAACCCTCACATACTTATAACTTATTGTTATTTTCTAGGGTGTCAGATGCCCGATACATTCAATTCATGGTTTCTTATAACCCTGCTCCACGTCTGGTAAGTGAGCAATTTAAATGAAGTCACCAAATGTATTTTTTTTAAACACTGCTGACTTGTAAGGTATAGCCTTCAGCAGGGCTGATTATATGAAATGGCGTTCAGGTGTTAAAAACTGTTCCTTTCATTTTAATAACTGGTGTCTTGAAGCACATTTTTATTAAAGGTCAAAGCATAGGCCCAGAAGGAAACTAATATTTGTAGGATTTTTTTTCAAAGAACACCTAACCCAGTGAACAATGCTATCAGTATCTCTTAAGAGACTCCATGAGCTTGGATGGAAAGTTTTCTCTCCCTTGGCTGTTTTAGGAAAGTTCACATTTACGTAAAAGTGGTTTGAATTGTGAGAATCCGTGGTCATTTTCATTGCTGGTCATCAGAAACCTATAACAAATTATAGCACTGACATTTACGCCTGTACCTCTAAAATGTGCATACAAGTTAGCTTCATGCCAGGTTTGTTGCATGTAAAAATATTTAACACCTTAAACAGTATATTTTTTCTTCAGCTGTGAAATAAGTAGCCAAAAAAAATCAATTTTTCATCTAATGTTACACAGTATTAAAGGTCAGAAGGATATAGGAGAGTCGTTGAAGTGGGGGCTGGGGAATGTATTTATTGAACTGCCAGATCTTGGGAAAGTAAATTCTGGAGAACTAAGTTTACTACTTTGACCATAGTGAGTATCTGAGGAACTTGGGAATGGCTGCCCTGTCAAAAGGACCCTTGTTTGAGACTGCCTTCAGCTGAGCCTTTGCATCACACAACTGACTACTATATACTTTTTGGTTTTGATCACCTCTGAAATGTTTCTTCCTCTATACTCATACAGTTACACTGAGTTTGGCTTAGGGGCCTAAGGTGGCAGTTTATTTTATGCTTTTTTTTCCCCTTTTTTTTTTTTTAGATGTAGTCTTACTCTGTTGCCTAGGCTGGAGTGCAGTGGTAAAATTGCAGCTTTCTACAACCTTCGCCTCCCGGGTTCAAGTGATTCTTGTGCCTCAGCCCCCCAAGTAGCTGGGTTTCCAGGTGCCCACCACCACGCCTGGATTTTTTTTTGTATTTTTAGTAGAGATGGGTATTCACTGTGTTGGCCAGGCTGTACTCAATCTCCTGACCTCAAGTGATCCTCCTACCTCAGCCTCCCAAAGTTTTGGAATTACAGGTGTGAGCCACGATGCCCAGCCTATGTTAATCTTTTTCTAAGTAGTAGTTTATTAAGTGTGCACCATGTCTTGGGTACTTTGTGGGAACTAGGGAATAGTTCTCAAGAAGCTCTCAGTCTAGTAAGGGAGATAAGATGTGTAAAATGGTCAGTTATAGGCTGGGTGCGGTGGCTCATGCCTGTCCTGTGATCCCAGCACTTAGGGAGGCTGAGGCGGGCAGATTATGAGGTTGAGAAATTGAGACCATCCTGGCTAATACAGTGAAACTCCGTCTCTACTAAAAATACAACAATTAGCTAGGTGTGTTGGCACGCGCCTGTAGTCCCAGCTACTCGGGAGGCTGAGGCAGGAGAATTGATTAAGTCCAGGAGGTATGAGTTGCAGGGAGCCAAGATCGTGCCACTGCACTCCAGCCTGGGTGACAGAACAAGACTTTGTCTCAAAAAAAGAAAAAGTCAATCATTAATCAGAATGCCTAAGTTATGTAATAAATATGAGTAAGAATTACTTATAGGATCACAAAAGAAGCTGCAAGTATCAAAACCCTTACTATCTTCTACCTGTTAGTTCTTTGAAATGTGCCATGCATCAGGTAGCTGCCTTCTTATTGTCTTAGAAGGTTAGGGAACAGCATTCAGGGAGAGAAGTTGGATATCCTGAGGGGAAAAAGTGCTTTTTCAGGAGAGGAGGACTGCAGAGGTGGCACTGTAGAATTACTCTCTGGAAAGGTGGGAGGTTTGCAAGAAGGCTAGGCTGTTCCCAGAGGAGCTCAAAGATAATATTCAGAACCTGTATGAAAGACTCTTTATTGCCCATATAGCCAGAGGTATCAGTGTTAGAGGGAGTGGATGGCAAAATAAAATATATAATCCCTGTGACCACATCCCAAGGTCAATACCCAACTAACAGCAGCTGGGAGAACCTTGAAACTACTTATAGTTCTTTAAAGTTTCCAAACTGTGCTTGCTGAATCCCTTACTGAGGTTGGTTAAATTTCTGAGGAATAGGGTATACCACCCCCAGTTAAGTCAAGAGAGGAAGGTTGTCTGCTTCAAATCTACACTTGATTCCCCTTCCACTCTTTCTCTCCCCTAGTTCTGGTGATCTGCAGGTTTTGGTGGAAAGAATCTGTAGCTTTTCAGTTTGAATCAGTACACTCTTCTTGAGGACCTCCTGTGTGTTCAGGACCATGGGATGTTGGAGAGAAGAGTAAGGCATGTGTTCATTTCTGGTCATTTCTTTTGGGCACGTCAGATACAGATTGTCTGTATCTTCATGAAACTAAAGTCTAGTGGAAAACAGACATAAAGCACAATTGCCTGTAAAGCATGACAGTGAAAGAAATGCTGTGCCCAAGACACAGGCAGATGCTGGGAAGCACAAAGTGGTGTAACTAAATTCAGATTTGATGATGGGGTGGAGTATTGGATTAAGAGTGGCTTTGCGATAGAGGTGACATTTGAGATGCACCATGAAGGTTGACTAGAATTTCTGTCAGAGAAAGGGTGAGGATTTTAGATTGAGGGAATATTAGGAGCAAAGGACAGAACGTGTACAAGAACATGAAGTATTTGAGGACAACCAGTTGCTTGATGTGCCTGGGGCAGGTTTGTTGAGGAATGTAGTGGAAGGGTCATCAAGAAAGTAGTGAGTTTGGGGCTCAGTTTTGCTGTGATCTTCCAAGAATTGGAGAAATCTTTATTCTAATGGATGAGGGTGGGGGGTGTTAGGAGGAATGATGGATCCACCCCATGTCTGTGGGGAAGCCATGATCTCTCGGCCTTGCTGTCTTACCCTGAAGCTCCAGGAGGGTAGCCAAAGGATAGCCACATCAAGGTTACGGGACTCAGTGGACTTGCTGGAGGTGTAGGGATTGAAGCACCTCTTGGAGGTGGTAGTGTGGGGTGGGGGAGGAGGCTTAGAAAACAGTCAGAAAACCTCCTTCCCCAAACAAAACCAAAACCAAGCAAACTCCGAATAAATAAAAATACTCTGGTGGCTGACATTTCAGAAGGTTTGCTCAGGTTCCCAAGGGTGAGGATTCCCTGTTGGCTCTTAGAATAAGGACAGGATTTCTGACATCCTGTTAGTTCCCCAGAGGAAATAGTGTTTCACTTATCCTGTCTGCTTTTTTTAGTTTCACAGTTTTTCTGTGGTTTGGGATTTAGGACGGGACGCCCTCCAGCTCCTAGAGGACTCTTATCAGTTCTGTATTCACTTGAGCTTGCAGCTGCAATGACTATGTGTTCATTGTCTTTGCTGAACAAGATTAGTATTGACTGTGGCTGCTGGAAAAATGCTGAGAGAGGCCGCTATCTGCGCTGTCCAGCATGCCGGCTTGGACTTGATAAAAGCAGGCCTCCTCCCCTATTCCCTATCTTGACCAGTGGCATCATGCCCACACCAGCAACCTGGGAGGCCTCCTTGTCTCTTCCCTCACCCCTTCACCTGCTCAGTCACCTAACTCAAACTATTTTTGACTCTGACCCACAGTAACAAATGCACGTTACTTTGTGACCAGAATGGGCACATGAATCTGATACAAAAATTCTGTAAAATTATCCTTACAATGTCAGGTAATCTCTGATATTTTCTTTTTTCTTTTTCTTTTCTTTTCTTTTTTTTAAGTTTTAAGGATTAGGGAGTTTAATAGGCAAGAAAGAAGGGGAAAGGAAGAAAGAAGAAGCTCCTTTGTACAGAGACAGAGGGAGGGGTGCTCCAAGGCTGAGAGAGGGAATCCCCTATATTTTCTATTCCATGTGAATTCATTTTAAACAGACAATGAAGTTGTCACCCACTAAATTGATTTCACTGAGTTGCAACCAGCAGTACTTGAAAAGTGGTCTTTGGTCTATAGCTTCCCTATACCTCCATTCCATTGGCCTTCTCAGTACAAATGGGGTCAGTACACACAGACACATACACATAAGTACGCACATGCACTCACTCCTTAATGTTCTCCATTGTTCTCAGAATAAAATACAAGTTTTGGCCAGGCATGGTGGCTCACGCTTATAATCCCAGCACTTTGGGAGGCCGAGGTGGGCAGATCACTGGAGGTTAAGAGTTCGAGACCAGCCTGGCTACCATGGTGAAAACCTATCTCTACTAAAAATACAAAAAAATTAGCCAGGCATGGTGGTGGGCGCCTGTAGTCTCAGCTACTCAGGAGGCTAAAGCACGAGAATCACTTGAACCCAGAAGGTGGAAGTTGCAGTGAGCTGAGATCATGCCACTGCACTCCAGCCTGAGCGACAAGAGTGAGACTCCACCTCAAAAAAAAAAAAAAAAAAATACAAGTTTCGTATCATGGCGTTCATATCTGATCAAATGTGACTTATGGTGCCTTTACTAGTCTCCTTTGTTGCTACTCTAGGCACCATTACCATCACTACTCCCTTTTCTGCAAGAAAAAGCAAAACTTTGTAGTAGAAATATCAAGTCTTCTGTACAGAGTTTCTTCTGTGTAAGCCCTTCCCCCTCCTCTCCAGCTGGCAATTTCCTGTTTTTCCTTCGGTATCCAATTCAGGTATTATTATTATCTCTTTCCCTTTCTTCTGGGTGGAGGGATTTCTGTCGTTGAAATTTGTGTTGGCATTGTGTTAACAGATTTGTAGAGACTCCCCTTTTCAAATTGTCATGGAGCACTAGTACCTTCTCAATGCAGAAATTAATTTTATAAAATGGAATGGAACAAATAAAATTAGAACATACCTGTGATGGAGGTAGGATGGAGTGGGAGTAAAATATAGTCTGTTTTTAAAGATTATTTTAAAGTCAGGTATTTCATAAATATAATTACTACTAGATGTTTTATATATATTATCATTTATTTATATACATTGTTTTACAAATGCTCACAACTGCTTTATTCTCATTTACATATGAGGTATCAGGGGCTTAGAAAAGTCAGAGAACATTCTCAAAGAACTGGTTAGAATGCGGTGGAGAGGAAATTCAAGTGCTGCTCTGGCTAACTCAAAGCATTAAGTTGCTTTCCTCTTTAGTAATTATAACTACTAAAGTAACTAAGTACTTAAATTAATATTAATGAATACTTAAGTACCTACTTATTCTTAAACATAGATTCATAAAATTAGGGCATTTATTCTCTTGGTTGAAGGTACGGTGTACAGCAGACAGATTTATTTCCTGCCCTCTTACGGCTTAGATGAGAAGAGAGACATTAAACAAATTGCTAATAAAATATAACTGTGATAGGTGCCATAAGAGGAAGTGACAAGGCTATGTGGGAGAAGCAGGACACCTAATTTAGGGGTGGGTCAGTCAGCGAAGACTTCACTGAAGAGGACATTTACACTGACACCTCAAGAGTGAGTGGAAGTTAGCAAGTGAAGAGTGGATGAAAAACCTTCCAGGTAGAGGGATCTGGTGGTTTTCAAACTTTTTATCAGCAGAGTCCTTTTTAAAAACGAACTCTTACGCTCAGCCACCATATATGATATATATGATTAAAGGAGGTGGGAATTACCTGCTTGCTTCACATCTTCACAACATGCCACCTAAAAAACACCCTTAAGTAGCTCCATGGAAACTCAGAATGCGGTTGAAAAAGTACGGATCTAGTCCAGTTCTCTCATTTTGCAAATGGGGAGACAGTTTTGGCAATTTTTAGGGAATCATCTCAGGCCACTTACTCAGTAGTGGAGGACCTGAGACAACTCTGAAATTAACTAAAGTTACCTGCCCCTCCTAAACTCTTTCCTTTCTTTGTGATTGTTCTGTCTTGTGGTCAGGGGATAGGGGTCTCTTCCCGGGTATGAACATTTCATGTGAGCATAGCAAACATTTACGGATCACCAGCCATATGCTGGGCACCGTGTTTCTTGGTGCTCACTATCTGTGTCCCAGGAGAGGCCCCACAGGTAAACCTGAAACTAGCACAGGGTGGTGTACATGGGGGCAGGGGGGTTGCCTGGGGCTGGTCAAGGAAAGCAGCTGCCTTGGCCTTCTGGGGGCTAGAACAGAGGATATGGAATTGAGGGATTATTTTATTTAGTTATTTATTTAGAGATGGAGTTTCACCCTTGTTGCCCAGGCTGGAGTGCAATGGTGGGATTTTAGCTTGCCGCAACCTCTACCTCCTGGGTTCAAGCAATTCTCCTGCCTTAGCCTCCTGAGTAGCTGAGATTATAGGCATGCGCCACCAGGACTGGCTAATTTTGTATTTTTAGTAAAGACAGTTTCTCCATGTTGATCAGGCTGGTCTTGAACCCCAGACCTCAGGTGATCTGCCCACCTCGGCCTCCCAAAGTGCTGGGATTACAGGCATAAGCCACTGTGCCCGGCCGGATGAGGAATTACTAAGAGGGGAAGAAGTTATTGTAAACTACTTTTTAAGAAGTTTCAAATGAGGGGATGATCAATTAAGGGAAAAACCGTTCAGAGGGGAAGCATTTAGTTGTTTTTTATTTTCAAATGGGGAAACACTGGAACGATTTTATAAGCTGAAGAGAAGAAGCCTTTGGGAAAGAAGAGAAGGAATTAAAGTATGGAGATGGGAAGGGGTTAGAAAGCAGGCTGGTGCCAGTCTAGTGCAGCCAGAGAACTGCCCCAGGCAGACACTGGCAGCCTCTGCAAGAGGGCTCTTTAAAACCACCACAGCAATTTTGATGTAGCTGTCGGGCATTCAGGCTTCTGCTGGATTCCAGCAACTCCAGGCCTGCTATACATGGTGAGCCCTGGCCACGTGCACATCATCTTTTCCCCTCTCCCAGCGAGAGTTGCAGTGTTCAAACACCCACACATTATTGCCCTAACCAAAGGCCTATGCAGCAGCATTTTGCCAACATTGCCTACCCTAAGTGCTCTGATACCTGCTACCCAGTGGCTTGTTCTTTATAGTGGATCTGACAGGCAAGCTGTAGGCCAGGTGTAGCTCTTGGAGGAGCTTGTTGTCAGGTGAGATGGCTTCAGGAAGTGCCTCATCCAACTTGTCTGTTTGCCCACAGTCTGTTTTGTGGTCCTCATGCCACAAAAGGGTTAGGCTTCATGGTGAGGGAGTTTGGGAAACCAGGTGGAGATAGCCATGTACACAGCCCTGGAAAAGGGTCAGCATGCCAGCTTACAGATCAATAAACTCATTCATTAGTACACTGCTGGGGCTTGAGTGTAGCCATCTAGGCTCTGCTTTCTTGGCCTCAGCTAGTGACAGAGTAAGGGAAATAAGCTACGTGAAAGTCCCCTTGGGATTCCTTCATAGCAGCCAGAGTGACAAACCTGCCCAAGTGCCCACTAGTCTTTATTGAATTCAAAATCAGGTCTGCTCTAAGCAACTTATAAACTACCATGTGGGAGAAACAAGGCCAAAACACAACTGGCGTTGTCAGAGGACCCAAACAGAGCGAGGGAGACAGGATGCTCAGAGCTGCCAGTACCTGGCAGGAGGTCAGCATCAGGAATAACAAGAATCTTCCCTCCCAGTTTTAGGCTGAGAGGAGGAAATCATAGCTAGGAAACTCTCCTGTTCCTTTGAACTCTGCAGACAGGGTTGTTGCCTTCCGAGTTGTCGTACTTAGTAGGAAGCGGTTCTTGGTGCTGTGCTGTCACAGAATAGGGGAAAAAGTGGGGAGCTCAGGCTTCATTCTAGCTTCTTCTCTACTGTGAAACCTTAAGTTACTTACCCTCTTCAGGGTGTATTTTCTTTTCGGTGAAATGGGAACAGTTATAATGTCCTGAGAGAGAGAATGAATGTAAATGTTTCTTAAAGTGACAAGTCTCATGTTACAGGACTTAGCAAATGGTAGTAATCATTATTGTTTTCCATAAGGCAGGGTTGACAGTGTCAGCCCTTTATTATTTGATACTCTTGGCGAGTAAGGTTTTCTTCCTTTGTCTCCTGTCTCCATGCTTGCCTTTTAGAGATACTCGGGTACCAGGTTTGAACACTCCTTTTCATCTTTACTTTGTTATCTGGGTTATCTGCCTTTCTTACATGTAAAAAAGATCAGTATTATGTATGGACCGCTGGAATCACTGAGAGACAAGGATAATACTGTGAAGCTTAAAACCTAAATAATAAATTGTGGGTTTAAGAACATCATCAGGTCGGGCGTGGTGGCTCACACCTGTAATCCCAGCACTTTGGTAGGCCAAGAAGTGGGGATCACAAGGTCAGGAGTTCGAGACCAGCCTGACCAACATGGTGAAACCCCCTGTCTACTAAACATACAAAAATTAGCTGGGCTTGGTGGCACGTGCCTGTAATCCCAGCTACTCAGGAGGCTGAGGCAAGAGAATCCATTCCAATATCAGATGTAATTTTTTCTTAATGTCTAAGAATAGCATGTTGGCTGGGTGTGGTGGCTTATGCCTGTAATCCCAGTACTTTGGGAGGCCAAGCGAGTTTGAGACCGGCCTGGGCAATGTGGTAAAATCCCATCTCTACAGAAAGCACAAAAATTGGTTGGGCATGGTTGAAGTCCCAGCTACGTGTGAGGCTGAGGTGGAAGGATGGATTGAGCCCAGGAGGTAAAGTTTACAGTGAGCTGAGATTGCACCACTGCTTTCCAGCCTGGGTGATAGAGCCAGACCTTATCTCAAAAAAAAAAAAAAAAAAAAAAAAAAAAAAAAAAAGATAATTTGTGTAGAGTGCTAGCACAAAAGGGAAAATAAAGAAGGTACCATTTATGTAAAAAGAATACATGCATACATAAACTTGTGTGTGTATAGGTTATATATGAAAGGATTCCTAAGTAGCTAGTAGCTGAGGTTGCCTTTGGAGAGGAACTAGTTGGTGGAGGATGAAGGTAGGAAGAAGACTTGGTTTTTATTAGTATGTACCTCTATTACCAATTCAGAACAGTTATTGAACAAGAGTAAATTGAATGTGATAGGCTTCAAGGTCAGGTGACCTAAGAATTGCTATTCAGCTGCTTGTCTGGATATTGCAGGCAGCTGTCTTGAGATTTCAGCCCAGCCTTCAGCTCTGCTTTTCCCTTGAAGAGGATAAACAAAAAAGTTCCTTCACAACAGGACTACTTTTCTGTCCTTAACTGCCTAGTCAATTTGATTCACAAAATCAGGGAAAGAATTAGTTGAGCATTTAATTAGCTGAATGTGGTGATTCGATAGCCCTGTGGATCAGAATCTTATTTTCCTGGTAGAACTCATGGGCATCTTCAGTAACTTCCTTTGATAGAAAGACTGATTCTTTGCTTTGGTTTTATAACTTTATGTGTAATGAGATTTGCTATAGAGCTTTATATAGCATTTCTTCAAATCACATTGTTTTGTTCAATGTTATTTTCTTATAAAAGTGATGAGGGAAAAAGTAACAATTCCCCATCTGGGCCCACTGTCTGTGTGGAGTTTGCATGTTTTGTTCGTGTCTGGGTGGGTTTTCTCCGGGTGCTCCCGTTTCCTCCCACATCCCAAAGCTGTGCCCACATGAGGTGAATTGGCATGTCTACATTATCCTTATTGGAGTGGGTGTGGGTGTGAGTGTTCCCTGCCATAATGTATGCATAGCTCACATTATTTCAGTGTTTAATATTAGAAGTGTTTTGGGTCTTTATTTAGACGCTTAATGGTGTTTTTGTGACCAGAAGTATGGAATATAACTCTTGTTATGTCACTTAGCCTATGGTAAAATAGGTTGCATTGTATGTTGTTAAGCTTAAAGTTACAGTTTTCAAGAATCTATCTGTGATGTTAAATGAGGAGTTACGATATTTGATTGTTCCACATCACTTAAAGGTCTGTTGAACTTATTAGGTGCAGTTTTAGGAGTAATGAGGATTTGCCCTCCTTTTATTTTCAGGCACCAATCCATGTTTTCTAAACTGTTAGTATCAGCAAAATTAAGTACAGGTTCTAACAATCTTTGCTTGTTGCATATTTCTCAAGAGGCAGGTATAATCTATATTTCTGGATTAGAATATTCTGAAAACAATAGTTCTATTAAAGTAAATTCAGTCGTGTGTCACTTAATGATGGGGATATGTCCTGAGAAATGCGTTGTTAGGCATTTCTTTATTGTGTGGGCATCATAGAATATACTTACACAAACCTAGGTGGTATAGCCTATAATATACCTAGGATGTATGGTATGACTGTGGCTCCGAGGCTATAAACCTGTACAACTTATTACTATTCTGAATACTGCAAGCAGTTATAACGTAATGCTAAGTATTTGTGTACCTAAATGTATGTAAACATAGAAAAACGTATAGTAAAAATGCAATATAAGAAATAAAAAATGGTATTCTTGTATAAGGCACTTACCATAAATAGAGCTTGTAGAACTAGAAGTTGCTCTGGGTGAGTCAGGGAATGAATAGTGAGTAAATATGAAGGCCTAGGACATTATTATTTTTTTATTTTTTATTTTTTTTTGAGACGGAGTTTCGCTCTTGTTACCCAGGCTGGAGTGCAATGGCACGATCTCGGCTTACCGCAACCTCCGCCTCCTGGGTTCAGGCAATTCTCCTGCCTCAGCCTCCTGAGTAGCTGGGATTATAGGCACGCGCCACCATGCCCTGCTAATTTTTTGTATTTTTAGTAGAGACGGGGTTTCACCATGTTGACCAGGATGGTCTTGATCTTTTGACCTTGTGATCCACCTGCCTCGGCCTCCCAAAGTGCTGGGATTACAGGCTTGAGCCACCGCGCCCGGCCTCTAGGACATTATTGTACACTACTGCAGACTTTATAAACACTGTATACTTAAACCAAGCTAATTTTTTTTGAGACAGGTTCTCACTCTGTCATCCAGGCAGAGTTTAGTGCTGCGATCATAGCTCACTGCAGCCTTGACCTCCCAGGCTCAAGCAATCCTCCCACCTCAGCCTCCTCAGTAGCTGGGACTACAGATGCTCACCACCACATCTGGCTAATTTTTACATTTTTTGGTAGAGGTGGGGTCTCACTTTTTACCTTGGTTGGTCTTGAACTCCTGGGCTCAAGCAGTCCTCCTGCCTTGGCTTCCCAAAGTGCTGGGATTACAGGCGTGAGCCACCATACCAGGCCATAGGCTACACTAAATTTATTAAAAATTCTTTTCTTTATAATAAATTAAACTTAGCTTACTGTAACATTTTTACTTTATAAACTTCTTTACAAAATTTTTTTTTTTAGACAGAGTCTTGCACTGTTGCCCAGGCTGGAGTACAGTGACATGATCTTAGCTCACTGTAACCTCTGCTTTTGGGGTTCAATTGATTCTTCTGCCTCACCCTCCCGAGTAGCTGGGACTACAGGCACACGCCACCAAGCCCAGTTAATTTTTGTATTTTTAGTAGAGATGGGGTTTCACCATGTGGGCCAGGCTGGTCTCCTGATCTCAAGTGATCTACCTACCTTGGCCTCCCAAAGTGCTGGAATTAACAAGTGTGGGCCACCGCACTCAGCCTAAAAACCTTTTTGACTTTTATATTTTATAATACAGCTTAAAGCACATGTTATACAGCTTTCTTTATATTGTTATTCTATAAGCTTTTTTCTGTTTTTTAAATTTTATTTTCTACTTAAAAAATTAAGACATAAAGCTGGGCGCAGTGGCTCGTGCCTGTATCTTTGCACTTTGGGAGGCCAAGGTAGATCACTTGAGCCCAGGAATTTGAGACCAGCCTGGGCAAGAATGTGAGACCCTGTCTCTACAAAAAAATTAAAGGATTATCTGGGTATAGTGGCATACACCTGTAGTCCCAGCACTTGGGATGCTGAGGCAGGAGGGTAGCTTGAGTCCAAGAGTTTGAGGTTACAGTGGGCTATGATTGTATCACAGCACTCCAGCCTGGGCGACAAAGTAAAACCGTGTGTCTGTAAAAAAAGGACAAAAACCAAACTGTGACATAAACACTCACATTAGCCTAGGCCTACAAGGTCAGGATCATCAAGACCAGGTGACAGGAATTTTTCTGCTCCATTATAATCTTAGAGGACTACTCTCATATGTGTGGTCTGTTGTTGACCAAAATGTCGTTGTGTGATGCATGACTGTATTCACCAAATTTTTCCTTTTCCAGCCCTGATGATATTTAAAGGGTTAACTTCTCAGCGACTCATCTGCTCTCAGTGCTAAGGAGCGAATCTTCTTCCCAGGAGCTGTCTGCTGTCTGCTGAGTAAAGTCCTTACTTTTTCTTGGCAAGTCATTTCAAAGCTCTTCATGACCTTTCTGGCTTCAGTTTTCTGCATCCTATACCCTGCCCTCCCCACAATCTAGCAATTCACTGTTACCTTAACATCCTGAACTCTTCCATGGCCCTGCCTTTGCTTAGAACGTTCCATCAGTTGGACATTCCCTTTGTTTTTTATCTCTACCTGTTCAACTTCAGCTTATTCTTCCAAGATCCAGGTACAGTGTTTCATTTTTCATGAAGCTTTCTCTGCCAAAACTCATCCTCTCAAACTCCATTGCACTCTTCTGTTGGGAGATCTATGGCATTCTGTTTTAGGGCTGTTTATGTGTAGCATATCTTATCTCCCCAAGAGGAAACTACTCCTTAAAAGCTGGGTTCTGGTTTTAGCCATCACTCTAATCCCCACAGCATCCAGCTGTACGCCTTCACACAATAGGAACTCCTATGTTCGTTGAGTGAAAATTGTCAGTCACCATTTTGAAAGTGTCTTCATTTTGCCTTATCTTTTCAACTGGATAACCATTTGAGCCCACTGTTATCTGTAAGGGCTATAGAACAAACTGCTGTGAAACAAAAAACACTTCATCCCATGTCAATACAGTTAGAAAGTTTATGGTCTGAGAAAATCTGTGCCTTTTAAACCTCAGAGGGCAGGTGTATGAACAAACTTCAGAATTCCATTACCTCACTATTACTGTTGATGAATTGGCCTCTGACGACACTTAAGCATCAAAACACAGCGTCTTTTCAGGTGAGAGGCTGACATAACGGATTTGATTAACTTTTAGAAAAGTCTTATGAAAAAGGACTGTTGAACTTTTCCCCAGATTGTTTCTGCCTTAGAATATGCTGTATGTCCTGTAAAGTAGCCATGTCTTTTTCTGTGACCTGTTTCATTATTGTCACAAAGTGCTGTGTGTGTGTGTGTGTGTGGGGTGGGGGGGGGGGAGTTTTTTTTTTTTTTGGAGACAGAGTCTTGCCTTGTTGCCCAGGCTAGAGTGCAGTGGCACAATCTTAGCCTCACTGCAACCTCTGCCTCCCGGGTTCAAGTGATTCTCCTGCCTCAGTGTCTTGAATAGCTGGGATTACAGGTGTGTGTCATCATACCTGGCTAACTTTTATATTTTTAGTAGAAATGGGGTTTCACCATGTTGGCCAGGCTGATCTTGACCCCCTGACCTCAAGTGATCCACCCACCTCAGCCTCCCAAAGTGCTAGAATTATAGGTAAGCCACCATGCCCAGCCTACAAAGTGCTATTTCTTTTTTTTTTTTTTTTTTTTTTTTTGAGACGGAGTTTCGCTCTTGTTACCCAGGCTGGAGTGCAATGGCGCGATCTCAGCTCACCGCAACCTCTGCCTCCTGGGCTCAGGCAATTCTCCTGCCTCAGCCTCCTGAGTAGCTGGGATTACAGGCACGCGCCACCACGCCCAGCTGATTTTTTGTATTTTTAGTAGAGACGGGGTTTCACTATGTTGACCAGGATGGTCTCGATCTCTCGACCTCGTGATCCGCCCGCCTCGGCCTCCCAAAGTACTGGGATTACAGGCTTGAGCCACCGCGCCCGGCCCAAAGTGCTATTTCTTAAACATTAGCTGGGGTCAGAGGTTACAGGGGTTTTTTGTTTGTTTGTTTGTTTGTTTTTTGAGACAGAGTTTTGCTGTGTCTCCCAGGCTGAAGTGCAGTGAATGGCTTGATCTCAGCTCACTGCAACCTCTGCCTCTTGGGTTCAAGCAATTCTCCTGTTTAAGCCTCCCCAGTAGCTAGGACTACAGGTGTGTACCACCACTCCCAGCTAATTTTTTGTATTTTTGGGAGAGCTGGGGTTTCACCATGTTGGCCAGGCTGATCTTGAACTCCTGACCTCAGGTGATCCACCCACCTCAGCCTCCCAAAGTGCTGGAATTACAGGTGTGAGCCACTACGCCTTGCCTACAGATTTTGAATCACATCAAAACATCTCATTAGGGGTCATTTAGTCAGCCTTCTTTTTTTCTTTTTTTTTTTCTTTTTTTTTTGAGATGGAGTCTCACTCCGTCGCTCAGGCTGGAGTACAACATTGAGATCTTGGCTCACTGCAACCTCTGCCTCCCGAGCTCAAGAGATTCTCCTGCCTCAGCCTCTGGAGTAGTGGGATTACAGGCACAGGCAACCATGCCCAACTAATTTTTGTATTTTTGGTAGAGACAGGGTTTCACCATGTTGGCCAGCTGGTCTCAAACTCCTAACCGCAGTTGATCTGCCCGCCTTGGCCTCCCAAATTGCTGGGATTATAGGTGTGAGCCACTACACCTGGCCATGTAGTCCACCTTCTGTCAGACACCCGAGTTCCCACCAAGTATTGATTTACCTCTCAGTGACAGGCAAATTCCTTACTTTTTGTGGTTGTCAGTTTCATTAATCAAATCTTCAGACACGCAGCTCAGGTACAGTGGCTCATGCCTATAATCTCAGGGCTTTGGGTGGCTGAGGTGGAAGGATGGCTTGAGACCAAGAGTTTGAAGTTACAGTGGGCTATGATTGTACCACTGCACTCCAGCCTGGGTGACAGAGCAAGACCCTATCTCTAAACTTAAAAAACAAAACAAAATAAAACAAAAAAATCCTTTAGACATTCCTGTTAGTAAGCTTTTGATTTTGCTGTTCAATGTCGAGTAAATCTTTCTCCCTCTAAGGCCTGCCCATTGGTTCTGATTCTGACTCTTAGGTTTTGTTTGTTTTTTGAGACAGGGTCTCACTCCATAGCCCAGGCTGGAGTTTAGTGGCACCATGGTGGCTCACTGCAGCCTTGACCTTTTGCACTCCAGGGATCCTCTTGCCTCAGCCTCCTGAGTAGCTGGGACTACAGGTACACACCATGACACCTGACTAATTTATATATATATATTTTTTGTGGAGACAGGGGTCCCAATGTATTGCCCAGGTTGGTCTCAAACATCTAGACTCAAGTGATCTTCCTGCCTTGGCCTCCCAAATGCTGGGATTATAGGTGTGAGCTACTAGGCCTGGCCTGATTCTCTTTGGTAAACAGTTTAATCGCTTTTCTACAATGTTTAAGGCAACTTTCCTATTTTTCTCCAGGTTAAATATCTTCTGGTCTTCTTAAGATACGTCTGGTCCTCCTATTTCTTAAAATGTAATGTTCATTGGATAACATTGAAAGGAAAAAATAAAAAAAATAATGTTCAAAATTTTGGATAGTATTCCAAATAGGTTCTGGTTTGTGTTGAGTAGAACAAAAGTCTCACTTTATACATGGATGATATTATATTTGCATGTATCTAAAATCACATTAATTTGGAAGGCAACATTGTTATCCTCTTGATTCCTACCGAGCACATAATACCAAGCCTGTAACGCTTTTCACACATAAGTAGGCATGACTCATCTGTGTTGTACTTTTACAGTTGTTCTTTTAGACCCAAATGCAGGATCCTGAATTTATCCCTGTTAAGTTGATCTTGTTAGATTCAATCTGTTGAAGTATTTTTGGTTCATGTTTGGGTCATCTAGCACATTTGTTCTCCTGCCCAGCTTCTTGTCAGCTGCAAATTTGATAAATATGTTTTCTTTTCTCCATCTTAGTTATTAACAGAGATGTTGAAACAGACCAAGCTGTAATCATTTCATTGTACCATTGCTGGTAGATTTTAATTGGCAAGATCAATTGTGTATGGAGGTAGAATTGTCAGGTTGAATCAACTGTTCCATAATTATGACAGGAATTGTCTTTTAGATGAGTAATCCTATTGTAGCTGCTTACTAAGCTATTTAATGAGAGACAATAAAAATAAGCATGGTCTTCCAGTCACAGTGGCTCACACCTGTAATCCCAACACTTTGGGAGGCTGAAGTGGGAGGAAGTCTTGAACCCAGGAGTTTGAGACCTGCCTGGGCAACAAAGTGAGACTCTGTCTTTACAAAGAAATAAAAAATTAGCTGGGTGTGGTGGTGCACACCTGTGATCCCGGCTACACAGGAAGCTGAGGCAGGAGGCTCCCTTAAGCCCAGGAGGTTGAGGCTGCAATGAGCTGTGCTTGTGCCACTGCACTCCAGCCTGGGTGACAGAATGAGACCCTGTCTCAAAAAGGAGAAAACAAACAAAAAAGAATGAATGATGGTCATGAGATTAGGAACAATTATAAAAAGTTAGGGATGCTGCTTATATTCTTATATATAATAAAATATAATTCTTATATGTTTAGATTATGTGAGGTCTTGAGCAGAAAGCCCTTTGAACTGACTAGAGGCAATATGGTATAGGGGAAAGGTCCTAAACTTGGCCCTGTGGTGTTTATTCATTTATTTATTCAGCAAATGTATATTGAATGCCTACTGTACTTAAGCCTTGCAAATAAAATGTTGATAAAAACCAGACTTGATCTTTATCTTCAGTGGAGCTTACGTTCTAGTGGGAGAAACAATTTGACAATTACTTTCTGTGATCTGTGTTCTGGACAAGTGTTATCCAACAGAAATATAACACAAGCCATGTATGTAATTTAAAATTTTCTAGTATCTACATTTGAAAAAGTAAAAAGTAACAAATTAATTTTAACAATAGGTTTTATGTAACCCAGTAGATCTGAAATATTATTTCAACATGAAAGCAGTATTAAAAATAAATGAGATATCTTATATTCTTTTTCTTGAACTTAATCTTTGAAATCTTATACTTGTGCCACATCTCAGCTTTGACTAGCCATATTTAATGTGCTCAATAGCCACAGGGAGCCACTATATTGGATGGCACTTCTATACCCAGTTTTATAGACTGGTGTTGGGCAAATTACTTTTCTTCTTTAGGACTCCTGCTTTCATCAGTAAAATGAAGGATTCAGACTTTTTTATCTTCTAACAACAAAATGTGGTTCCTTCCAGGTATGAGGGAGCCTTTAGGGGTGCCCTTAATAATCTTTATCTTGATCTGGGTGGTGGTTGTGGTGGGTGTATGTATAATATGTAAAAATTCATCAGACTGTACACTTAAGATTTATGCACTTAATAGTATCTTTGTTATATCTCAGTAAAAGTTTTTGTTGTTGTTGTTGTTGTTGTTTTTTAAAATAAGTTCACTTCCAGTTTGATTTGGTGCCTTTTGCTAAACTGACTCCTTCATGAGGAGAACTTCAGTGGAAATGTGTGATATGAAAAAGGCAAACAGCCAGTGACTCTTTTTGTCTTCTTCCCACCCAGGATGTGTTTAGTCCGAATGAAGCAGGAAGGCCGGAGTGGGAAGTACATGTGTCGTATCATAGTTCATTTTATGTGGGAGGATGTTCAGCAGCGTGGCAGAGTCATGGGGGTAAGTGAATGCTGTTAGATTCTGTTCCTGGACAATTCCAGTGAAGGGTTTGAGTTTGGAGTTCTATCTGTTCTAAAATGGGCTTGCTTTTAGATTTCCATGAAATGCTGCCTGATATCAAGTGGCAGTTCAGCTAAAGTCACTTTTTCTGCCTCTGTGGAGACTGATACTCCCCAGATACTTTATATGTACACATTATTGTGATTTGCTAGTGTGACGTCATCTTGTATGGAGATGGGATTGTAAAGCCCAAATCATGGTGATAGGAGGGATGGATTTGGTGAATGGAGGGAATCAAATGATAATCCAGTTAAGGATACTATCCTTTTAACACCAATGCAATATTTGAACCAGTCCTGTAAATTCGTTCTCATGGAAGGCCCTGGTATGGGGCCTGCACTGAAATCAAGCTCCTTGATCACTAGCAACCTGGAAGAGTCTGGTAAGATACCTACTGAAAATGTACATTGGTACATTTAATAATTAACCTGAGAAAGTGGAATATATCGTGTGTGTGTGTGTGTGTGTGTGTGTGTGTGTGTGTATGTCACATGGAATCTGATGACAATAGAGAAATGAAACGAAAACACTAGAATATATGTGGTTATACAGATCATAGTATCTTCCTTTGTTTCTATTGTGTAGTTTTTGTGTTTTAGTAGCTTGTAGATCATGTTTTAGTAGATTGTAGTTCCCTGTTACTTCTCATTTCATTGCCTCCTAGCTTGGGAGCATTCAAAGTAGAACCATGACTGGGTCATGAAATGGGTTAATTTGGTTTCTTTCATTACAGGGCAAAGTTCTCCCTGTGGACTGAGAAGTAAACAAAGTTTATAGACATGTTATAAAAGTTACATATGTTAATAGAATAGAAATCAAACAGTAAGAGTGTAAAAACCAAGTGTCCCATCCTGTCCTGCTTGCCCTGCGCCCCCCGCCCCACCCGGGTCTAACTCCCCAGAAGTAACGTCTTTATTTTTTATGTTGTTTTCCTTCCAGGAAGGAGAAAAGTAACCATTTTTGAGTTGCTGAATATCTTTGTAATCATCCTCTTTGGTTCCTTTTTCATTTTTCTCACTGTGACGCTTTCTTGCTGTCTTAGCTGCTGTGTAATATAGAGGAAAAAAGTATTTTTTCTGTTCTCTCTGTCAATTACAATTACACAGAAGGCTTCTGTGACACATTTGTGGGAGTTTCTCCTCACAAAGCAAGCAGGCAGTCAATTCTTCAGGGAGGTCACCAGCTGGGTGTCCTCTAACCCAATTCAATTCCAACATTGTGTACCTAGAGATACTATCAGATTCCACAGGTTGAGGACTCTGCCCACAAGACTGCCCCCAACTTCCCACACCAGTTGCAAGCTCCAGGCTGTTTAACCTGTGCTTCTGGCCAACTGATTATAAATTGGGGGTTTCCCACCCTCTCCTTGGGTTAATTTGCTGGAGTGGCTCACAGAATTCAGGGAAGTACTTACTCATTAACAGTTTAGTTTAAAAGACATTACAAAGGATATAGATGAAGAGATGCATAGGACAAGAGATGGGAAGGGGTGAGGAGATTCCATGCCTTTCTTGCTGTGCAGCTATCCAGGAACCTCCACCTGTTCAGCTATCTGGAAGTTCTCCATATCCAGTCATTCTGGGGATTTTATGGAAGCTGCATTATTTAGGCACAACTGATTAAACCACTGGCCATTGGAAATCAATCAGCCTCTCTCCCTTCCTTGGAGGTTGGGGGATGGGACAGAAAGTCCTAACCTTCTAATCCTCCCTTGATACCTTTCCAGTGACCAGCCAGCACCCTGAAGCTACCTAAGGGCTGCCAGCCACCAGTCAATCATTAGCATACAAAAAGACACCACTTTGGAGAGGCCAAAGATTTTAGGAGTTGTATGCCAGGAAAGGAGTTGAAGACCAAATATATATTTCACAATGTTACAGCTGCCCAGAGTGACATCAGCAGCCTTTAAGGTATTCATCCAGCTGGGTGTTCCCACATGCCCATGCCCTCAAGTACTTTCCATACCACTCGGCAGCGCAGAGAGGACATAAGGTGCTGTTGGCAATCTCATTCCCATTTAATGATGGCCAGAGATACCTCCTGGTCAGCCAGAGCCCTGGCTGATTGCCAGGCAGTTATGCAGTAGCACTTCCTTTAGTGAAACTGTTGTTCTTATCATTGTTGACTAAAGTCTGCTGTAAGTTGGCTGACTAGAGCCATATGGGCCACAGCTGTCCCTATCCTGAATAGCTTAGTGAGCCATAGGCTGCTGACTTCTGGACCACAGGAATCTTGTAGTTGCCTCTCCCTGCAAATGAATTTCCTTCTGGACCTCTGTATATCTCTTCATCACAGTAGTCAACACTTGAGCCTTCTCCCATGTTACTTCTTATGCAGGGTCTCTTCCACTTAACTGTAAGTTTTATAAAAGCAGAAAACCATCTTATTCAGTTTTTTGCTTATGCAGTAAACGTTGAATGAATAATTGTCAAATGAATAAATAATTGCCAAATGAATGAATGTATTGAATGCCAGCCTTTGGAATCCTTTTTAAGCTAACATTTATCAGTCTCTGATCCAATATCAGTGCAGCCCTGAAGGAATTAGGGGGACTTTTCCCTTATCTCATTTTATCCATCCATTTTTTTCTATTTGGATTGTTGTAGATAGGGTGCTGCCCTATTAAGGAGTGTTTTAGATCAGCGTTTCTCAGACTTTAATGTGCCTACGGTTCACCTGAGGCACTTGTTAAAATACAGATTCTGATTCAGTAAGTTTCAGGGCAGGGGCCAGAAAGTCTGCAGTTCTGAAAAGCTTCCAGGTGATGTGGATGTTGCTAGTGACGCAGGGTGGGGTAGGGGACAATAGCGAGGTTTAAGTGGTCCCCCAATACAGGCTCTTAAATTGCCTTCATGAGGAGAAGTGCCCAAATTCCTGTTTAGTTACAAAGACTGTACTTAAAGGATGATGATTTTTAAATAATAAAGATTTGGAAGAGTTTGGGAGTTACTGTTATTTCTTTTCTGCTATAATTGACTTAATACCGTCTTTCTAACCTCATGGCATAAACAGACATGCCTTATATAGGCAAGACAGTTGTATATTAACCAGTGAGTTGTGAGTGCATGCATGGATGAGTGTGAGTACGTGTGTGTGTGTGTGTGTGTGTGTGTGTGTGTATGTGCGTGTGTGAGAGGGGATCTCAGTCTTCCGTGTATAGAAAACCTGTAATGGGACATGTGGCTAGGGAGAAGTAATAAGCAGTGTAGGGCCAGACTGGCCTGGTTCTCACCCTGACTGGCAAATCTTTCCTCCTCTGTGCTTCAGTTTCTGTATTAAAAGAAAGGTGGGGATAGGGGAGGCCTAACTACATGAGCCCCAAGTTTTCATCTTTCAGCTTGAAAATCTGTGATTTGAAGGTGGTAATTTGCAAATCTATCTCTGTGTTATTTGGCATCCCAGGTGTACCTCTGTAAGAAAACTCATATAAAAAGTAGAATTTATAAAACCGATCAATGTGGTAGTGATTTTTCTCATGCCAGAAACTTAGAGGCTATTGCTTTGAGTGGATTGGTGTGTGGAAGATCAAGGAGTAAGAGAGCCACTTTTGAATTAGTGACGAATCATAAATTTCCATCCAGAACTCCTTTGAAATTAGAATTCCAGTCTCGTTTGGTGGGAAAATTTTTATTTTATAAAAATTTGCTTTGCACTAACTTTTTGGAGTCCAACTATTGTGAAAAATGGAGCAGACTCATTCATCACTGGTGAAGTTGGTACAAAAAGCAGGTGTTAAATTTGAGGTTACAAAAATCACATCAATAATTTAGAGTGTTCTGACTTTAAAAAAAAACATTATTTGGGATTTAAACTTATAAATTAGCTGTGGAAATAAAGTTCATTATATCACCTCATCTGGTCTTGTTTTATTTCATTAACTGCTTCTTAAAAATCTTTGTGAGCTGAGTTACAGCTGAAGAGATTGGAGACCATTTTTCCTTGGGCCCTTGCCGCACTCCTGAGTGTTGGTAAGAGTAAAGAACTAAGACCTGACACAGCTGTAAAAACAGACAGCGCCTTTGGCCTCAGCACTTTCTCCTGGTGCAGGCAGATTTCAGATGTAAATTTCACTCTCTGCCTCTCCTACTAATGAAGTAAGTTTCTTTTGCTGGGTTTGCAGCCAGGTGTGTCCAGTCTTGTGGCTAACCGGGGCGCTTTACTTAATTTTTCCATTTGTGACATTTCAACCAAACTTAAAAAACAAACATAAAAATTAGCTCACGGCAGTGGCTCAAAGTGTTAATGGTAACCTTAGGCTGGCTAAACGACTTCCTCTCAGTTCTGCCCTGCCAGACATCTCCACCTTGTGGCTCACAGTGAGCAGGCTCAAGCTTTCCAAGCTGTGGAGACAGAGATGAGAAGGGGTGGAAGTGGGCTTTAGTTGAGAAATACAGTTTACCCTTATCAGCGGTCCCTGGCTTGCCTGTTGCCTCAGCGAGACTTCTGGAAATAAGAATGCACCTCCTGTCACCTCATGGTCCCCTGCTCGCTCTATAGCAGAGCTGCTTGATCTGATGGTACAGATGGCCTAGGAAAGACGAGTTGTGGGCTGAACTGGACTCCTGTGTAATTCTCCTTTGCTTCTTAGAACCAGTATTTTGCTTTGTAAGGTCCTCTGTGATCACACTCCAGATTACGTCTCCAAACTTGTTTCTGCTAGTTCTTCTTTAACCTTAAATATGTGAAACCTTCTGCTAGCACATGTACCTGGCACTTAGTAAGCACTCAGTGAACATCACATTCTATCCTTGCTTCACATACCCTTCACTCCAGCCAAGCAGAATTCCTTGCTATTTTCTGTCTTGTGTCTTTGCTCACTCGGTACATACGCCTAGTTGCCCTACCGAATACCCCAGCCTCAATTTCTTCGCAACTAACTGGAAGCCAATCCCAGTTTCCACTTTAATGATTTATATCTACCCTTCTTCCGGCTCTTACTCTTTCTATTTTGTATCATTGTCATTCACATATGTTGACTGTCTTCCAGGTGAATTCCTGCAGCGCAGGATCACATGCCTCTGCCTCCAAAGTGCCTGTTAACTGCCCCTTTCCTGAATAGGTGCCCAGTAACTATCTGAAGAATGAAGAAGACAGCCCTGCAGGCCCAGAATAAGTAGTGGAAAAAGTGGGGCAGGGAGATACCCTTTTTTATTCTAAGGATGTTTGCTTGCTGTGTTAGTCTTAAATATTGGAAGAAAAGGAAATAAGAAATTGTTTCCCCCACCATCAACTGTTCAGTTTGTTTTTCTCATACTTTTCCCATCTTTTAATGGAATTAATTGTTTAAAGCTCCATTTTATACGGTATTTTATGTTTCTTTTTAGACGGAGTCTCTCTCTGTTGTCCAGGCTGGAGTGCAGTGACACGACACGATCTTGGCTCACTGCAACCTCCGCCTCCTGGGTTCCAGCAATTCTCCTGCTTCAGCCTCCCGAGTAGCTGGGATTACAGGCGCCCTCCACCAAGCCTGGCTAATTTTTGTATTTTTAGTAGAGATGGGGTTTTACCTTGTTGGCCTTGCTGGTCTCAAACTCCTGACCTCAGGTGATCCCCCCTTCTTGGCTTCCCAAAGTGCTGGGATTACAGGCCTGAGCCACCATGCCCGGCTGGTATTTTATATTTCTAAACAAAGGCTTTACATTTTAAGAGGCTTTAATTTTTCTGAAAATTTCCTTTCAGTCCTCTGTACTCACCGCCTGCCGCCAAATCTACTCTCTCTTTCCCTACAAAAATTTCCAGATCTCTTCTATTTTACAACGAGATAAAAAATTATATTGTTTTGCATCTCCAGGTCAGAATTAAAACTCATGCCAAAGGTACTGTTTTTAAAGACAAGGAGCACATTAAAAGGTATAGTTAGCTCGGGCAGTGTAGTGAGACTCCATCTTTACAAAAATAAAATTAGCTGGCTATGGTGGCACATGCCTGTGGTCCCAGCTCTGTGGGAGGCAGAGGTGGGAGGATCACAGGGACCAGGGAGTTGAGCGTAGCAATGGAGCTGTGATCGCACCATTACACTCCAGCATGGGTGGGGAAAAAAAAAAGGTGTGAGTGTAACTAAGGGACAGTCCCTTGGGCTTGAGGCCATGAAAATAAGAATACATATTCTCAGATACCAGTTGTTCTTTTGAAAGTTTCTAAAATGGCCTGAGCTGTTGGAGTGGATAGTCAGTTATTAGGGGAGAGAGGGCTAAATTCTTAGAAGTCAGACTAATTCCATTTTGGGATTGGCTTATGAATTTAAGCAGGGTCCTACTGAAAATGTACCTGTGGTAGACACATGCCTTTCTTCACACACGTGTCCTACGCCTAGGCCTTAAGAAGTAGTAAGAGTTCAAGGAGTAGGTGCCTCAGGCAGTTTTACAACTGGTCAGATGCATGGGTACATACAGTCACAGTGCCAGTCCTGTCCTTTTGAGTGACACATTGGACTCGGCATTGCTGTAGCACTACACGAACTTCAGAGATAGAACTTACCATGCTGTGCTGTAATTGTTGGTTTATGTAGATCACTCCTATTAGATTGGGTAAGGATGCATATAGAACCCTTGTAGTTATGTAGTAGAATGTGCTTGTTCTTTGCAGATACATGTTGAAGTATTTAAGGGTAAAATGTTTTGATATCTGCAACTTACCTTCAAATAGTTTGGCAAAAGAAAAGGATGTGTAGTTGTATGGATAGAGATAATGCAAATGTCATAAAAAGTTAAAAATTGTTTGACCGGGCACGGTGGCTCAGGCCTGTAATCCCAGCACTTTGGGAGACCAAGGCAGGTGGATCACGAGGTCAAGAGATCGAGACCATCCCGGTCAACATGGTGAAACCCCGTCTCTACTAAAAATACAAAAAATTAGCTGGGCATGGTGGCGTGTGCCTGTAATCCCCAGCTACTCAGGAGGCTGAGGCAGGAGAATTGCCTGAACCCAGGAGGCGGAGGTTGTGGTGAGCCGAGATCGCGCCATTGCACTCCAGCCTGGGTAACAAGAGCGAAACTCCGTCCCAAAAAAAAAAAAGTTAAAAATTGTGCATCTAAGATTGTGCATCAAGATTGTGCAAAATTTTTAATATTTTGCAACATTTGCTTTATCTCTACCCATACACCTACACACCCTTTTGCTGAACCATTTGAAGTTGCAGATATCAAAATAACTTATACAAGTTTTTTTTGTGTGTGTATTACTCATATATCTTTAAAAAAAAATTGAGATTCTTCAAAGCAAAAAATTGGAGGAAAAAGAAGTATTCATGTTCTGGCTCTAGTCCATTCTTTAGTCTAATCTCCAACAAATCATACCCTTTCCCTCCAAAAAAGTTCAAGTGCATGCACACAAATACTTGTTCCTCTCATGCCAGACTCTCACGGGTGCCATAAGTGTGCTGCGTTCTTTTATGTCTCTAGGCTTTTGTTTATGCTATTCCGTCTGATCTGGTCTTATCCCCTGTCTACTCTGCTTACGGCACTGTAAGACACAAGCTGGATAGTACCTCCTCCAAGAAGCTTTTCCCGGCACTCACCAATAATGTTAATATATCTGACCACTCCCTCCTCCGTGGTGTGCTCATGGTTTATGTAGGTCACTTCTATTAGATGGGATAAAGATTCTAGGATTTCTGGTGTCTTAAACCCTATTGTAGTAGTCACTACTCAAATATGTGTTGGATGAAGATAAATACTTGCTTCTTTTGTTAGTATCTGGCTAGCCCTGTCTTCCAGATACTGACTTAACAATGATCTCCTCTGATTATACTTGGATTCAATTTCTCTTACCACCCTCCCCTTATGAAAAAGGTTCATTTTCTCTCTGCCCTGCCCCATGAGTTCCCTGACTCTCATTTAAGCCTGGTTGTACTTAAAATCTGCTTTATAGGATGGATGAACCTTGGAATGTTAGACCGGGTGCCTCAGAGGTTCTCTAATTCAGTGGTTTGGAATCTGTGAAGAGGCTCAGATATATGCATTTATGCATTTTGAAAAATCTCTCCCAAAATATTTTTATTTTTTTATTTTCGAGGCGGAGTTTTGCCTTGTCGCCCAGGCTGGAGTGCAGTTTTGTGTGGTATGATCTTGGCTCACTGCAACCTTTGCCTCCCAGGTTCAAGTGATTCTCCTGCCTCAGCCTCCTGAGTAACTGGGAAGACAGGCTCACGCCACCATGCCTGGCTAATTTTTGTATATTTAGTAGAGGCGGGGTTTCACCATGTTGGCCAGGCTGGTCTTGAACTCCTGATCACTTGATCCTCCCAAAGAACTGGGATTACAGGCGTGAGCCACCACGCCTGTAATTTCTGAAGATTTCTGATACATATTTCTGGTTAAGGTTTTACATTCTCATTTCTGTGTTGAGGAAATAGATGCCCAGAAAAGTTCATTGATTTGCCCAAGGTCATACAGCTCCCAGGAGTCCCCAAACTTCTTACACAGGGGGCCAGTTCACTGTCCCTCAGACCGTTGGAGGGCCGCCACATACTGTGCTCCTCTCACTGACCACCAATGAAAGAGGTGCCCCTTCCTGAAGTGCGGTGGGGGGCCAGATAAATGGCCTCAGGGGGCCGCATGCGGTCCGCGGGCCATACTTCGGGGACGCCTGAGCTAGAGAATAGGAGAATGAGGACCCAGACCAGATTATGCCGATCTCCAGTCCAATGTCCTCTTTACTATACCATGATACCTACCAACTGAAAGAAAGAAACCTTTTCTCCTGTTTTATTACCAAGGACTGCCAAAGACTAAGAGGACAGCTTTTCTTGAATCTAAAGGCATTCGTTTATTTCTTCATTGCAGCCCCAAGCTTGAGGCCTCTTTACTCAATTTCTAATCCAATACAGCAGAGACTTCCTACTCAACAGAGATTAAGGGAGAAAAAAAAGACATGAGAATGCTGACAATGTTCTGAATTTGTTTCTTTTTCCATCATTTAGAGTCTGAATGTCTCTACATCATCTGAATTTGCCTTGGTTGATTTTACAATTATTTTTCAGAGACTCCTTGGTGGTTTTTTTTTTAAGGGTAGAGGAACACCGTGAAGGGGCTGGGCTAGGAGACTAACAAAGGCGGTATTATACTGTGCACAGCAAAGCCAATAAATGAATTCAGGAGACACCTAGATGTGTTTCTAGAGGAGAGCGTGAGGGGGAGGGGCCTGGTGAAAAGGCACAAAGGTGGGATTAAGATAAATTAAAATGGGGCCAGCATGTTGGATAAGGGGACAGTCTCTTCCTGTTTCCACCATTTCCACCATTGCTTTAGATTTCTCAATCTGCTTAGTTCAGAAGTTAAAACTAGTCTTTACATGTACCTCAGAGTCACCCTCTCACCCGCCCACTGTTACTTAGGAAAAGAACTTAGTTTTAAGGCTATTTCAGCATGGTACAGCAGTGGTTTTTAATTGAGTGCTGCATCTGTTGGATGTTACTGGGGAATCTTAGACTAAACTGGAAAGGAACGCTGAAATAATCTGATCCAGAGATCTCTAAGTGTGGTCCCCAGACCAGCAGCCTCAGCATCACTTGGGAACTCATTAAGAATGCTAGCTCTAGGGCATGTGCTTGATCTTCTGAAAAACTCTGGAGTGGGACCCAACAGTTTGTCTTTTCACCAGCCCTCTAGTTTGAGAACCACTGCTCCTAAACTGATTCTATCATTTAGGTGATTGGGAAATTGGCTCTGGAAAAGCTGCAAACACATTAGAAACTGACTGAAGAGTAGAACTTGGGGTCTCCTGGTTACACTCTTACTGCTCTCCTTGCTAAGAGGAGCAGGGTCTAGGCATGGGCTAACGACATGTGCAACTTGAGGATTTCAGCATAATTCAGAAGCAGAGTTCCCCAATAGTAATAGCTAACATTTATTGAGTACTTTCTTTTTTTCATGCACTTTACAAGCACCATTTGTATTTTATAACATCTTACAGCAGTCTTACCTGTGAGACTGGTAACATTTCTAGCCTCATTTTACAGATGAGGAAACTAAGGCTCAGAGATAATTTCCCATAGCAGTTACAGCAGATTACCACAAACTTGGTGGCTTGGTTTTAAACAACAAAAATTTATTCTTTTATAGTTCTGGAGGCCAGAAATCAGTTTCATGGGGCTGAAATTAAGGTATTGGCAGGGCTGCGCTTCTTCTGGAGGTTCTAGGGGAGACTCTTGCCCCTTCCAGCTCTTGGTGACTGCCGATGTTCCTTGACTTGTGGCTGTGTCACTCCAGTGTCTTCCTCTGTAGTCATGTTGCCTTCTCTTCTATCTGAGCTGAATCTACCTCTGCCTCTCTCTTAAAAGGATATGTGTGATAGCATTTAGGGTCCACCTGGGTAATTCAGGATTCCCTCCCCATCCCAAGTGTCTTAATTTGATCACAGCTGCAAAAATCCTTTTTTGCCATATAAGGTAACACTCACAGGTTCCAGGAACTAGGACATGGATATCTTTTGGAAGACCAAATTCAGCCTGCCACTGTTAGGCAGTTTAATTAGACTTACACAGTAAATATGGGATCCTGGATTGGAACGCCAACCTTCTGGACTCTAGAGCCTGTGCTTTTAATCACTACGCTGTACTTAACTAAAAACTATGGCTCTAGCGTTGGCATTAAGATCTTTAACCAAAGTGTTGTTTTCTTTCTTCGCCTGACTTCCACAGTATCCACTTGTATTGTGGCATTGAACCTTTTAGTCCTTAAGCATCTTGGGGTTTTTTTTTGGGGGGGGGAGGTTTGTAGAGATAGGGTCTCGCCATGTTGCCCACACTGATCTTGAACTTCTGTGCTCAAGTGGCCCTCCCACCTTGGCATCCCAAAGTTCTGGGTATGAGCCACCACACCTGGCCAAGTAAATTATATATGTTGGTCCTAGCTTCTCCAGTTAGTTGGTTTCTAGAGGGCAGATATTCCATTTTTTCCATTTTAAAAAATGGAGATATAATTCATATCCCAGAAAATGTGAGCTTACTTTTTAGTAAATTCACAGTGCTGTGTACCCATTGCCACTATTCCAGAATATTTTAATCACCTCAGATAGAAATCCTGTGCCCATCAGCAGTCACACCCATTCCCCTTACCCCCAACCCCTGGAAACCACTACTCTACATTCTGTTTCTATGGATTGACCTATTTGGGACATTTCATATAAATAGGATCATATAATATGCAGTCTTGCAGTCTTTTATGTTTGGCTTCTTTCACTTAGCAGAATGTTTTCAAAGTTCACTCATGTTGTAGCATATTTTCAGTACTTCATTCCTTTTTTGTCTTTTTCTTCTTTTTATTTATTTATTTTTCTCCCAACTCCCCTGACCCAATTTCATTCCTTTTTGTGGATAGTCTGTTGTGTAGCTATACCGTATTTTTAAAACCTATTATCAGTTAATAGACATACGGTCTTTCCACTTCTTGGCTTTTGTGAATAATGCTTCTGTAAACATTATATAAGTTTTTGTCTGAACATACGTTTTCAGCTTTCTTGGGGATATGCCTAGGAGTAGAACTGTTGGATCATATGGTGACACTCTGTAAACTTTTTGAGGAATTCAGATATTGTATCTTTTATCAAGTTGTTTGAATTCCTAGGCGATTTCTATTGTTCATTTGTTTATAATGAAAAAAACATGAGATATGTGGTCTTATTCATTACTTATTTTACCTACAATTTTAGACAGTAATAAGAAGGGACAGTGTGGCATAATGGAATGAGTTCTGGCCAGCCTGGCCACTCTTAGGGTAAGCCTGAGTAAGTCAAATCACATCACCTCTCTGGGGAAGAGAGTTAGATGATTTCTACATTCTCTTCCAGACTTAACATTCTGCAACTCTCTGGAAGTCTGAAAAGCTAGCCTTGTGTTAAATCCCAGAGCTTGTGTTCTGTTTTTTTAGCAGTTCATCACTCTCTGTCTGATTTCTGTTCCCAGACACAAACAAAGTTTTACCCATCTATCCATCCATTTTATTGTGGCCTGTTAGCTTCCAGGTACTGTGCTAAAACCACTGGAGATACAAAGATGATTAAGACATTTTCCATGACTCCCTAGTCTAGTAGGAGAAGATAAACATAAATAGATAATTACAGTATTAAGAAATTATAATATTTTAAAATTGCTGAGAATGTCCAGACGAGACAGGCTTGGAATAGATGACATTTGAGTTAAATCTTTTCAGATAAGTAGGTGTTTGCTACACAAGAAGAGAATTCCAGGCAGAGGAACAGTATAGATAAAGTTGATATGAGAGGGCAAACAATGTTTGGCTTTGTTTGGTGACTTTCTTCCTTTTCCTGCAATGGTAAAGCAGATTCTCTTTATCTAAACTAGTTCTGTTTTGAGATCCTTCTGTGTGTCTGATATTTATAGACTCATCCACTCAAGGGTCTGAGAAGTAACATGGTTTGTCTTCAGTACTGGTCACACATAGTACTTTTTCCGTCTTTGTTAGGGACAATTCAGACTCGATTTCTGAGTAAGGGGCTTCACTGAGTAGTTGAGGAGTCCCGGCCCAGATTTGGGTTTTCTCTGCAGCACCAGCCTCAGGTTGGATCTCAAAAATGCCTTCTTTTCTCTCTAAGAGTTTTGGTTACATAAAAATCTTGGGAATATAAAATTTTACAATATGATCAGCACAGCACAAACTAAATTTCTAGCCTTTAACCTAGAAGCATATATGGAAGGCTTTGTGTTCTAAACTGCCGTGTTCCCAGCCCCCGGCCTTCATGAGAGGTCATTGTACAGCTCTTTCCATGGTCACTGCTCTCTTCACTTTTACTGGAGGGCAAAACTAGGGCAGAGAAATAATTTTTATTCACTTCTGAAAGGTTACAGTAATAAAGAAACTCTTGTTAACATCAGAGAACGTTGCAGCCAAGAGTTTTCACAGTCTGGCATTGTTTATTTTACATGTAATTTGGAACCTTCTACACTCTTAAAATATTGGCACAAAAATGTTTTAACTCTTGAAGTACTTCTCTGTACACAGCAGTAGTGTGGTGTCAGAGGGGCAGCAGGACTCTGGAGAGCCATTTGCCCTGTTCTTGTTGGAGAGAGAAATGGTATAAGCATGTGTATGTGTGTAAGATACATAGTCACTCGTGTGTATATGTACCCTTCTGCATTGGGAATTAAGAATTTTCTCTGTCCTGATGAATTTCCATGCTTCCCTTTATTAAACAATGAGAATGGTGTAGCAGTCCCACTTTCCTTTTGCCACGACTGCCAAAAAGTACAGAGTTTTCCTTATTTAGATATTTTGATATACATATTCATTATCCCCTTTCTTCTCCCGCCCCCCCACAGACTTTATTATTTAACTCTTTTCTTTTAGTCTTATTTTGGTTGAGGTGCATACTATGGGCCAGACTCTGTGCCAGGAATTTTATAGACATCATCTCATTTAATCCTTACAAATTACCTTTTGATAGAGTTGGGAGTGACCCCATATTAACAACTGAGGAGAACCGAAGGGCAGAAAAGTTAAAGTACTTGGCTGTGGCCGCCATAGTAAGTCACAAACCCAGATCTGACTGATTTCAAAATCTTTGCTAAAAAAAAAATTGGCTCTTTTGGCCATAACATGTGCCTTTTGTTGTAATCCAACTTGAACCTTTTTTTGGAAATAGGTAGAATATAAGTAATAATTAATGAGTGAACTGATGGACTGTCTGGCCCATTGATAGAAGCACAAATCACTTATGTTAAATGAGATAATAATACACAGAAGTTTCTGGCTCCATCTAAGGGTTTTTATTCTTGTTGTTTTGTTAGGTTGAAATTAAGATTTGAAACAATTACAGAAGGATGCCATGAGTTAAGTGGGAAGAATGCCAAGCTGGGGATTAGGCTTCTTAGTTCCAGGGTCAACTTTGCTCCCAGAGTTTAGAAGACCTTCTCTGTCTCATGTTCTGTGGGCTTAAAATAGAGCGATTTATTAGTCCAGCCCTTATTAAGACCTAGGCATTCCCCTGGACTGACCATGTTCTTTGTAACCTGTCTGGTGTGGGGAACTCTCCTTTTTCCAAGTCTGGCACTTTCTTCCTTGGCCTCCAAAATGGAGCTTTGGCAAAAGAGGCAGGGCTTGCTGCCACCAGGTGAGCTCTGCAGAGCTGTCAGTAAGCCAGGCCCTTCTCCAGCAGAGGACTCCTTCCCCGGCAAGAGTTCCACTCTGGCTCTGAGAAAAGGATGCTGTGCTGCATGTGGTCTGCAGCCACCATGCCTGTCCTGCAGGCTGTGGACCTTCTGTTAAAGCCAGCCTGGGGATCCCATGCCCTCTAGACCTGCTTCATTTTCAGTGCCTACCAAAGGAGCAAGAAGATTTCAGGACCTTTCTGCTCTTCTTTACCCAGAGAGAGCTCTGTTCCCTTTTGGAAGACACACCTACCTTTGGCTTCAGATGTCCCTATAATGGAGAATCCTGATTAGTACATGCACATGCAATTCTGGGCCCAGGAAATAGGCCATTCCCCCAAAATCTAGTGAGGGCCCTTGTGTATTCTGCTATCCACCTCTAAGGTGTGGCATTCAGTGCCAGGAGTTGAGAGGCCAGTGCCCAGTTTCCCAAGCAGTTCACCTCCCATCACATGGGCTTTGGAGCCAGACAGACGTGGGTTCTAACTACTGCAATGCCACAATGTTGCTTTGAGATCCTAGGCAAGTCTCTTTACCTCTCATTGTCTCCATTCCGTCCTCTATAAGGTAAGTCATGCACAGTTACGTAACTTAAACAATATGGCTTAGCACAGTGTTTGGCACACATTAAGCACTTGATAAATGGGAGCTATCAGGGTACTGTATTTGGACCTTTTCAATAGCACCTAGCATAAGTGGTCGTCTTCTGAAGGGATTTATAGTTGCATCTGTGACACCTCACTGAATTCTGACTTTTTGGAGGACAAAGATCTTATCTTTCAACTTTCTGTCTTCTGTTCTGCCTGGCATGAGTAAGACACATAGCAGGTACTCAGTTGATGTTGGCTGAATCTCTTAGGATGACTTGGGCAGAGCAGGGTGGGCATAAATGCTTTGGTTTCTCCATCTGTACCTGGGGAAATAGTAACCCCTTATTTTGGAGCCTTTGAGGACAATTTAAAACTATATGTGTGAAGTGTTTGGAGCCCTTTGAAAGGAGGGTACTGGAGAAATTAATGGTGTTTTTGCTGTTCTTGGGAAAGCCCTTTGTGGTTCCCAGTGAATAAATTACTTGGAGTGAGTTTTCTAACACCTCCTACTCTGCTCTGTTCACTGTGGCTTTTTTTTTTTTTTTTTTTTTAATAACTGTCTGCTGTAATACTTATTTGCTCATGACTTATAAAGATATATATTTTTGGTGTTAGACTTTTGACCCCTTTCAGCTCCCAGGAGAGAAATTTTGATCAGAATAATAAAAGGTGTAAACTGTGTATGTTGCCCCTTTCCTAGGCCTTGGGCAGTTTAGCTGCCGGGATTAGGAATCAGCTGGCTCTTGGTATGTGTATGGTTATGGGACAAGTAGGAGATGATTCCTGTTAAGCGCTGAGTGGCCTTCTGTCTCCCACTCTTCTCCTTTGCATCCCCGTCCCATGCCCTTTTGCTAAGATTGTTCAGATTTCAAATGGACCTTGTTGTCTTTGACATTTTCGATAGCTATTTGTGGCTATACTCCTTCTTCAAAGACAGAAGGTGTTTATCGTCTCCTGTGCTTTAGGTCCCAAGGTGAGTTACCTGTCAGAGAAGAGCCTCCTGCTAGAGGAAGGACAGTATGGGAGAGCTGAAAAACACTCACTAGTCTCGGAGTTAGAAGAGTAGGGAATTAGACATAATTCACAATTAACCAGCAGGCTCAGATGAAGAGCCTGGACCAGATTATTTCTAAGGGCTTTTCCTGCTTGGAAAAAATCCATGAGATCAAAATTTTCCAACACATCGTAGAATTTACAAGACTGAACAGCAGTTTGCAAAACTTCCTACTTGTTCTCCAGGCCTCTCTTGCCCTGTAGCACTGGAAGAACTGGCTCCACTGCTAAAAGCCTCAGTTCAAAGGGACCAGAAGAGACTAGGGTAGTTGGGGACAAATGTGGGGTTCATAACGTATTAGGGGTATCTGGTCTGACACAGTGGTTGAGTATGGATGTCAGAAGCATCCCACTTGGTGTTGATCCTTAGAAACTATGTAAAGGAATTTTAGACTGCCCTGGCTGATAATGGCAGGAAGTCCCAACCAGGGCTAGCCCAAACTGGTCAGAATTGCCAAGCAGTCAGTGTTTATATTTTATACCATCTCCTAATCATTTCAGTGGTCAGCAAGCTCCTAGAAGCTTGACAGCCACAAAAATGATCCTAATTCAATCTTTTCCAAGTGAGGACACCCAGTCCTGGGTAGGAAAAAGGCTTGGTCAGTGTCACATGGTAGTAGTAGCAGAGCAGAGACTAAAACTTGCTTCTCTGGATTCATTCTGTTGCTCTTTACATAATATTATCATCTTTGCTGTTCTCTAGAGCCACTACACACACACTGCATTTTGTTTTGCTGGGAAAAGCCTCCTTTCAAAGACTTCTTGATCCTTTTCTTTTAAGGTCAGCATTCCAGTGTCAAGCACAGTGCTTAGCACATGATAAGCCTTCATCCAGTGTTAGTTGAATGGTGGATGAGTGAGTGAACTCACAGAGTCTATTCCTAACCCCATCTTCTTAGAATCAGGTCTATGCTTACATTGCACTTCACCCGATTAAATTCTTGCCAGATTGTTAATGGATGCCAATAGGATCTGTTTTATGGTCCCAGATAATGCTTGCATTTTAATGGGAGTTTTCTGTAAATAGCATCTTTGTAAAAAGGAGTGATTGCAGTAGTTAAGACATACAGGCACTGTGACGAGCTCTTGGAGTTGACTATGCCTCTTACTCCATGTCCTACCACATGGTGGGCAGCTGTGTGCTCTTTTCTCCTGTGGGCTTATCCCCTGCATCGGGTACCACCAGAGGGCAGTGGCTCTGCCAGGATCTGGGTGGGGCTGTGTAAAAAAGTTCTCGAGGCTCTGGGGTCAGACCCAGGATACAGTAGAGACAGATATTTCTTGCAGCTCTCCTGGGTGTGCCATGAGCACTTCTGGATCCATGGATGAGGCAGCTGTAACACTGTTTTCTCCCTTTGTCTCCTTAAAATGCTGGGTGAATGACACTATGAGGTTGGTTGGAACTGAAGGGGCCCAGCGAAGCAGAGGGACTTGTTTTTCCATGTTCTTTGCCCTCTGTTTAGCTGGTCTTTCTGAATGTCGGTGATCCTTGCCATCAGTGTGACATGCCTGGTTCTCAAAGGAGCAGGAGAAACTATAAGGAGCCCTTTTTAAAAAAAAATTACTATCAGGGCCTCAACTGTCCTGCTGATGCTCAGATCCAGTCCTGACCTCTCACCTAAACACACTGTCAGCTGCTTCTTCACTGAACCTCCTGCCTTTTGACTCTCTTCATCTCAGATTAGTTCAGCAGCCTTCCTAATCATCCCAAACTCCCAGAGTTTGGGAATTGTCTCTTGTTTACCGCTCTAGCCTCAGCTCCTAAAACAGTGCTTTATGCCTGGTTAGTGCTGAATACATTTGATCAAGGCAATATTGAATGTATTTCCTCTAGATCCAGTGCCATTGTTAATTTGTATGGTTTTATTAAGGATTGTTTCATTCATTTATTCAAGGAACATTTTTGTCTCTCACCACATGCTAATCCCTGAATGCAGTTGGTAGAGAATATGTCAGAGGTAAGTGATCTTACAGGGCTTACAATCTAGTTTATGCTGAGAAAGGAAGTTGAATCTTTTCTGAGTTCACTTCCACATGAAATACATGAATGAGAAAGATAGGAGTTCACTTGCTTTTTTGGTTTTGTGTTCACTGCAGGCTTCCTCCAGGAGTTATCCCGGAGCAGGGCTGAGTGTGATGGGAGGATGAGGCAGGAGAGTAGGTAAGCCCCAAGGTCCTGAGAGAAGCTTCAGAGACCTCCAGGCCTCATCTCTAAGTGGGGGATTGGGTTGAGTTAATAGCCTTCCAATGCAGTTATCAGAGAGTAGTTGAGAGAGCTCATGCACTGAAGCCAGTTTGGACTCAAATCCTGCCCTAGCTATGTGACCCTTGGGCAAGGTCTCTATGCCTATTTCCTTTCTATGCCTCAGTTTTCTCTTCGTAAAATAGAGATAACTCTAATACTCACCTTAACATCGCTTGTAGCATTGTGAGGGATAAATGAGTTGTCACATGTGAGGGTCTTTGAATAATGCCTGAGAGTGAAATAGATGTTTGCTGCTATTAATTTACTTACTGCTAAGCATTTTCATGTGTTTATGTAAAAAGAAAAAGGAAAGGCAGTTTCGCCTAGTTGTGATGGAAAACCAGAGGCTCGGAGTGATTAATCTTTCAGACTCACAAGGTGAGGAAACAGGGTTGTTGGGGCCCAAAATTTACCTAGATTTCAGTGTGTTTCCTAGGCCTGAGTTGGGACTTAAATACAGATCACCAAAGAGAGCATCTCTTTAACATACAACATTCTAACTGAGTTTGTCGCTTTCCTTTGGATAAAATACCTTTCTAAGAACATTTTATTGAAAAAAGAGGACAAAAGAGAAGTACCCTGTAGAGAGATGGGGTGACTCTCAGAACTCACAGGCTGTGTCAGCTCCATCTTTTTTTCTGAGACAGAATCTTGTTCTGTTGCCCAGGCTGGAGTGCAGTGGTGCAGTCTTGGCTCACTGCAACTGTTGCCTCCCGGTTCAAGTAATTCTCCTGCCTTAGCCTTCCTAGTAGCTGGGACTACAGGCACCCACCACCACACCCGGCTAATTTTTGTATTTGTAGTAAAGACGGGGTTTCATCATGTTGGCCAGGCTGGTCTCAAACTCCTGACCTCAGGTGATATGCCCACCTTGGCCTCCCAAAGTGCTGGGATTACAGGCATGAACCACTGCACCTGACCGTGTCAGTTCCGTTTTAAGGGATATCTGAATCTCACTCCTGGGCTCAACCTTGACCTCCTCACTACTTGAGTGAGAATGATCACATGGCTTCTACCTGGGATCTGGGCTCAGCCATTCCCAGGATTTTTCTATAGGAATGTACAAGCTATCTGCTGAGTGGCAATTCTGTTTGATCCTTAAAACAAACAAAAAAAACTTGGACTAGGAGCCAGAAGACCTTGTTTCTGTGAACCTCTTGACCATTTATTAGCCAAGTGATAATTGGGTGAGTCACTTGAACTTTCTGAGCCTTTGCTTCCTCATCTCTTCAGCAGGGAACGGCCTCTTTCTCAGATTACCTTTGGGTCAGTATTTTGGCAGTTGTACATCTCTGAACGGTGAGTAGTTAGGACACAGCAGTGAAAGACAAACATTCTATGACCTGGGTAAAACAGTCAAATGTCTGCTTTACTGTTTGGGGCTTTAGACTTTGGTCTGACCCATTGTGCCCAGGTGGAGTCTCCAGTTAACTCCTGTGATTTGGTTCATTAGGGTGGCCCCCACCCTTTCACTCTTTATCACTATGGAGAAGAAGAAGGTAGAGCTGTTGGATGAAGGGGCAGGAACCTGAAGATCAGTAAACGGCTAAAGTTTGGGTCCTCTGAGAAAATGTTGCCATCTGGGCAGTATGATACCTATTTTAGGATCACTGGGAAAGGACTTGGGGGTCAGTGATCTCAGTGTTGCCTTTAGATCCTCTAGGTTGTTCAGGGCCTCAGCATCCATGATAAGTGACAGTGGCTCAGCTTTATTAGCAAAGAACTAATTTGTTGATCTGTATTCACTATTTGCCTTGTGTGTCTATGCAGTTGACATGGTTGATAGTGATGGGGAACAAGCATCCTGTAGTTTTCCACTGTACCCAGTCTGCCTAAATTTAATAGAAAATCATTAAAAAAGCCAAGTAGTGCCTGCAGCATTTCTGTGCTCATAAATGCAGTCATGAGGCTCAGGGTGCAATTAGCGGCCTCCAAGTGTCTCTGGAAACCTGAGTGTGTCAGCATCTTCTTGCTGACAGTAATCAGACCTCATGGCTACAGACAGAATGCAGAGGGCCCTGAGGAATGATACTGACCGACATGTAGTGAACAAATTACTGGAAAAGGGGCTCAGGCTCCTAGGCCCTGGTGTGTTATGCGCGTGCTCCACTGGAGACGCCTGCCGGGCTCAAACTAAATACACATCTTGCTCATATTACATCTTATCCAAGTAAGATTTTCCATTACCACAACATAAGAGACATGAAGGGCATGGCGATTGCTAAAATCATACAAGACTAGTTGTCTACACTTCGTGTTGCCAGGGTCAGAAAGTCGTCAATGTATGATTGCATATAACTTGCATTCTGTCTTCATCTTTCTGTTCTCTCCACTTTCTTCAGTGAGGTCTGATTACGTGCAAGTCACGGCCTCACCTTTCTTCCTCCTCATCCACTTGATAATCAAATCCCGTTGCTCTGGCTGTAGTCATTTCTCTTGAAAGCATGCCTTCCTCTTTGTTCTGTTGTCACTTAACATTGTTTCAGTTCCTTGCCAACTCTCACTTAGACTATTGCAGCAGCCTCTTCTGGTTTTCCTGCCTCTGGACCTTCCCCCAACTTTGTGATCTACGTGTACTTTTAGAAAATAATCTGTTCCTGCAATTTCCCTGTGCTTAGACCCCTTCCTTGTTCTTTCCTTCATGTGGCATGCAGGGCCATTTACAATCTCACTCGAACTGCCTTTCCAGCTCTACCTTGTGATTCTTGCCACCATGAGCTGCTGTGGTGTTTGGTTTTTTTTTAAAACAAACTTTCCTCTGAAAATGCTGTACTTGTTCATCTCCCTGTGGCTTTACACATACCATTCTTTCTGTCTGAACATACCTGTTCACCCTTTAATACGCACTATAATAAATGTTGCCTCTTCTCTAAAGCCTTTCAGCTCCCCCATACCATTGCCATTTTTACATACAACATGCTAGGTATGTCTTCCACATGAGATTATAAACTTTTTGAGGACAAGTACTGTGTTTTATGGATCTTTTTACCTCCAGCATCTACCACGGTAGAATACAGTAGGTACTCAATACATGCTTATCAAACACGTACAATGCAATGTAGAATTCTGTTCCAAGACAGTTTATAGTCTGGTGAGGAACATCCGTTAGTTCGTGATACCACTGTGCCAGGTGGATTAAAGTATTCTAAGAGAACACTTGGTTAAGTCACAGATTGAAATGCCTGTCTGAGAAGAACTGTTTGTAATGGAATTTCCTTTATTGTGGTAAAATATAAATAACATAATAGCTATTATTTTGACCATTCATAAATGTGCAATTCAGTGGGATTAAGTACTTTCACAGTGTTGTGTAACAATCATCATTATCTATACCCAATATGTTTCCATTATCCCCAACAAAAACTCTGTGCCCATTAAATAATAATTTTCCCTTTCTTCCTCCCCTCAGCCCCAGGTAGACTATTCTACTTTCTGTCTCTGAAGGTACCGAAGTACCTCATATAAATCAAATTGTACAATAGTTTCCTTCCGTGTCTGATTACTTCATTAAGCATAATGTATTTATGAGTGCATTTTTAATGTCTATCAATGTTATAGCATATAGCAAAATTTCATGCCTTTTTATGGCTGAGTAATATCCCATGGTATGCATGTACCACATTTTGTTTGTCCCTATCATGGGATACTTGGGTTGTTTTCACCCTTTGGCTCTCATAAATAATACTACTATGAAATTTGGTGCACGAATATTGGTTCCAATTCCTGCTTTCAGTTCTTTTGGACATATAGTTAGGAGTGGGATTGCTGCCATAGGGTAGTTCTATGTTTAGCCTTTTAAGAAAGCACCAAACTCTTTTCCACAGTGGCTATACCATTTTACATTTTCTTCAGCAGCGCATGAGGCTTCAGTTTTTCTACGTCTTTGCCAATGCCTTTTTTTTTTTTTTTTTTAATTACAGCCATCCTAGTGGGTGTAAATGGAATTACCTTGCTAATTGTTCTACCTTGATTATTAGCCATCAGTCGCAACTGATAAACTGTTTTCACCTTCCAAATCTTGTGTTTTCACAGGAGCATTAGTTGGGCTTTATCCTGTTGGAGATACCAGCAAGAGAGAGACACTCGTTGGCTACTTTCATATTTTCTTACCCTGATAGTTGTGAAGTTCTTTCTCTATTTAGTCAAACTTCTGTATAGGTATTTTGACTCTATATCCAGAACTCTAGCAAACAGTAGCATAGTGCCATGTTGCTTAATTCTGGGAACACGTACTGAGAAATGTGTCATTAGGCAATGTTGTCATTCTGCAAACATCATAGAGTGTATTAATACTTGCAAAACCTATATGATATAGTCTCTACATGCCTAGCCTATATGGTGTAGCCTATTGCTCCTAGGCTACAAGCCTGTACAGCATCTTACAGTATTGAATAGGCAGTTGTAACACAATGGTAAATATTTGTCTATCGAAACTTATCTAAACATAGTAAGGTACAGTAAAAATAGTGTTATAGGCCAGGCACAGTGGCTCATGCCTGTAATCTTTGGGAGGCCGAGGTGGGAGGATCACAAGGTCAGGAGATGGAGATCATCCAGGCCAACATGGAAAAACCCTCTCTCTACTAAAAATACAAAAATTAGCTGGGTGTGGTGGCTCCCAGCTACTCAGGAGGCTGAGGCATGAGAATTGCTTGAATCCAGGAGGCGGAGATTGCGCCACTGCACTCCTGTCTGGTGACAAAGCAAGACTGTCTCAAAAAAAAAAAAAAAAAAACCATGTTATAATCCTGTGGGACTACTGTTGTACATGCATCGTTTACTGAAATGTCATTATGTGGTGCCTGACTGTAATGGAACTAGAGGTGGTCTTGAAACTTATTTCAGTAGAAAAGATTGATTTGAGAGGGGCTTGGGGCTTCAGAGGCCATGTGAGGGATAGACTGAAAAGATGGGAGTTGGGCCTCCATAGGCTAGAGTTGTGTTGGAAAACTATGGAAACAGCAGTGATAGGTACACAGACTTGCTCAGCCCCTCCCCAAATCCTTATACTTGGAGTTTTCTTGAAATTTGTAAGTGCATGGACATCAGTGCCACACAAGGCAGTTATAACAGACAGTGCAGTGTTATATTAATTTATGCTTCTAAAGTGTGCTGAGCAGCGTGCCATCTTTGCTCAAGAAGTTCCCAATCTGGCCGGGCGCGGTGGCTCAAGCCTGTAATCCCAGCACTTTGGGAGGCCGAGGCGGGTGGATCACGAGGTCAAGAGATCGAGACCATCCTGGTCAACATGGTGAAACCCCGTCTCTACTAAAAATACAAAAAATTAGCTGGGCATGGTGGCACGTGCCTGTAATCCCAGCTACTCAGGAGGCTGAGGCAGGAGAATTGCCTGAGCCCAGGAGGCGGAGGTTGCGGTGGGCCGAGATCGTGCCATTGCACTCCAGCCTGGGTAACAAGAGCGAAACTCCGTCTCAAAAAAAAAAAAAAAAAAAAAAAAAAGAAGTTCCCAATCTAATGCAGTGTGTCTGTGTGTTGGTTGAAGGTAGGGGTCAGTCTATAAGCAGATTATTAAAATAGTACAGTAAGTGTTCCTGCTAGACGTGTTAAAACCCATGTGTAAAGGAAAAAACAACAAGCTTTGGGGAGACTTAAAAGGGTTCATAGAAAAATGAAGTGAAGGCTGGGCACGGTTTGGGAGGCCAAGGCAGGTGGATCACAAGGTCAGGAGATTTATACCATCCTGGCAAACATGATGAAACCCCATCTCTACTAAAAATTCAAAAAAATTAGCCGGGTGTGGTGGCACACACCTGTAGTCCCAGCTATTAGGGAGGCTGAGGCAGGAGAATTGCTTGAACCCAGGAGGCAGAGATTGCAGTGAGCCGAGATTGTGCCATTGCACTATAGCCTGGGCGACAGTATGAGACTCCGTCTCAAAAAAAAAAAAAAAAAAAAAGGAAAAATGAAATGAAGCCTTTTTTATAAAATGAGGACAGTAACACTCCCTTTTTAGGAATTGTGAAGATTAAAGAGATAACACATAAAACTTTTAATACAGTTTCTGGCACATGGTAAGTAAGAAATGTTAGCTGATATCGTTAGTTTTTTGTTTTGTTTTTTGAGACAGGGTCTTGGTATGTCACTCAGGTGGGAGTGCAGTGGTGCAGTCTTGACTCACTGCAGCCGTGGCCTTCTGGGCTCAAGCAATCTTCCTGCCTCAGTCCCGCAGTAGCTGGGACTACAGGTGCACACCACCAGGCCTGGCTAATTTTTGTATTTTTTATAGAGATGGGGTTTCGACATGTTGCCTAGCCTGGTCTAAACTCCTGGCCTCATGTGAGCCACCCTCCTTGGCCTCCCAAAGTACTGTGATTATAGGCATGAGCCACCACACCCAGCCTCATTAGTTTTTAACTAATTGATGAAAGATGGTATATCTATTGATTGCAAGCAACAGAGACTGACTTCAGCTAATTTAAGCAACAAAGGATTTATTGGAAGGTAACTAAGGCTCACAGAATGGGGAGTTTAACAACAGACCTCAAGAAGGAAAGACACAGGGCGGCAAAGGGATCTTAAGCAATAGGAACTTATCTGTAGTCTCTTTGGGGTGACCCAATTGTACTATTTTATTTATTTATTGTTTTGAGATGAGATCTTGCTATGTTGGCTAGGTTGGTCTTGAATTCTTGGCCTCAAGCAGTCCTCCTACCATGGCCTCCTACAGTGCTAGGATTACTGGCATAAGCCACCATGCTCTGCCAAGGGTGATCCAACTTTAGCTTCTTTTTATGTTTGGTTGTTTCTACTCTCAGAAGCAAGAGTCTGATTAGCTGAGCTTGGGCTCTGTGCCCATCTCTGCAATGAGGGGACGGTATTCCAGGATCAACAACAGCCTGCCAACTCATGGAAGTGGAGAAGAGTAGGTCCTGGACAAAAGGAAGGAATGTAGAGAGAGAGAGAGAGAGAGAGCGAGACCTCAGTGTCAGAGTACTTCTAAGATCTACTGATCGATTGAGGCAGATGATGGAGGCAACCTGACCAATCCATGGAATAAGCCCCTGGGTGTTTCTATTGGCCATAGAATCTTGAACACCCTGGCCTGTGACTATTGTCAACTCATTGTGACCATATGTATCTGACATTCTTCCTTGAAACCTCTCTGGTTTCTCCATGTTCATTCTTAAGTATGGTAGCTAAGACAAAAACTTTTGACTATTGAAAGAAATGAGGAAAAAAACCTTTTTTACCTTTGCACATAGCTTTTCCTTTAATATATCCAGTTACAATTACCTTTTCACGTTTCTAATTTATCTGTGAGAGATTTGCTCTGGGATGCTATTACATCTGCATCTACTTGGTCAGACCCTTGCTCCGTCCTGTTTTTTTTTTTTTTTTTCTTTTTTTTGGGGGGTATAAATATAATGCTGTGCATTCGACCTTGTTGAATCTCATCTTCTTAGGACAGTTTTTCTAAATTTAAGGAGTCTAGTTTACTCTTGTTTTCCAAAATTCAGAAATGAACAGTTTTAGCTTTGTGCTTGTGTCATTCTTCTGTTTCTCATATGACTCATTAGAAGTAGAAAGGTGTAATCACTTAGAAAAGACAGTAGATTTAGAGACTGGCCATCAGAGTTAGAAGTCCCAGCACTGCCACTTAGAAGCAGGGTGTGATTTGGCTGCAAGTCACTTAACATTTTTGAACTGCTTTTATAGAATCAGGACAATAGTAGCAGTTTGGCTGTGAGCTCCTTGAGGGCAGGGTTGTGGTTATGAGGCACAAATAAGATCATAAAATGAAAACATTATCAAATACGTTTTGTAATCATTGTTACTACCATCACTGTCATCATTATCAGTATGGATTTTAGATGGCCCCAGGATTATTTCCTTTAGGTCTCCGCACCATCAGTGCTGTGGTTAAAACTGCAACTCTTTCAAGCCAGGTATTGGTTTCTCTAATGAGTATGCATGAGACTTGTCATGTGGTACACTATAAAAAGCTTCCAGAAACCAAAGTAGATTATTGCTGCTATATTTCCCTTACTCAGATGCCCTAAAAGAGAAGAAAAGTAAATTGCTGTGGTAGTTTGATCATCCCAAAACCTTAATGAACCTCATCAGCTCCTTTTGAAAATGATTGTGGACTTACTGTGTGTTCGCGTGTTTTCTCAGCTGGACAAAGGACTAGAATTTCTGAGGACATATGTGTCCTCAAAAGGACAAAGAGGACATGCATCTTTTCTCTCTTGGCTATTTTCCAAGCCTGGGGGAAGAATTCCTGTACCTCGTGACTATGTAGAAATTAGGGTTGCTGATTCTGCAATTCTTTGTGCCAACCATATCCCTTGTTTTTTCAGGACATTGTCAGGCTGTGCAGTTTTGAACATGTAGATCCCAAGCAGCAAAACTGGTATTTTCAAAATAAATAAGAAAGGCATTTGTAGTATTATTACTATGTTGTAGATACAGGATCTCACTGTGTTGCCCAAGCTGGTCTTGAACTCTTGGCCTCAAGTGATCTTCCTGTCTTGGCCTCCCAAAGCACTGGGATTATACATGTAAGCCACCTTGACCAGCCAAGAAGGGAATAATTTTTAAAAAGCATGTCATCATATAGTAAGATTCCCTTGTACATTAAAAGTTTGAAATGTTTAAAATGGATCTCCTCATGCCAGGTTTCCTCATGCCAGGTTTAAGTTGGCCTTTCATCCCAGTGGGAACATACTTTATTTAAATGTTCACATTATTTTCTAAAAAGAGAAAAATTGTCTTTCATTTACAATATTTTTCTTTTTATTCTTGATATTAACAGTTTTCTCTGGAACTGCTCAGTATACACACACACACACACACACACACACACACACACACACACACACACAGAGTTTTGTTTGTATTTTGTCATCATTACTAAAAGACCCTCAGTAGATCTTTCAGTCATAATGTACGTAGGTAACAGGTAGACTTTTATTTGGTCTCTCCATGTCCCCCTTCTCTATTGTCTATCTACTCTTACTCTGTTTCTAAGTATCTCACACAATATTCCACAGTGGGCTAATTTCTAACCTGAACTTTAAATAGGCTAGCTGATGTTCAGTGCACATCAGCCTGTTGCCGCACAATGACTGTAGAACGTGGCATTGGCACTGCAAAGCGTTGGTGGTGGCATTACTGTCCACTACAAACACAACTAAAACATGACCTACAATCTTGTGTTGTGTTGCCGCCTTATGATGAATTCGATACAGTCCTTAGATGTCAGCCAGCAACTCTAGCTGTCCTTTGTCGTTCATTCAAACAAATTCTTAGTCTGCAGCTTTGCCTTGTTAGGAACTTTGCCTCAAGCTAGTAACCTTAAAGCTTATTCTCACCTTCATGCTCATCAGTGTTTTCCATACTAACTTTCTTCTATTTTCCCATCCTCCCACCGTAATTACACCCACTCCCAACATCAGTTTTTCCCACGAGTGGATCTTGGCTATACTAGGTATAACTGATATGTTAGTAACTGGCCACTGAAGACCCATCTGGTGGCTTGTCTCTAGCTGCCACTGGAACTGGAATCTCTGAGTTGTGTTTACCCAAGACCACATTAGCATTTCTTAATTCTGCCTCTGCAGATAGCCTGAGCTGTGGGGCACAGAAAGGGGCAGCTACATTCCTATGGTGTCTGTTCCAACACAGGTAGGCATTGGAGTTGGATTGCTCTGTATTCTTATCTTGACCCCCCTATTTCCTAGCTGTCTAACTTTAACTTTTCCAAACATCAGATTCCTCTTCTCTAAAGTAGAGACAGTAACTATTCCTGTCTCTTAGCATCTTTGGGAGGGATTAAGTGGGCTGACAGCAGTTGGTAAAAAAAAATGAGTGATGGGACCTGTCTCCAGACTTGAATCGCTTTGGGGCACCTGTAGACTGGGGAGAGGGCAGACTTTGTAGAGAAAATGATTTGTGTGCTAAGCTGTAGAGGATAAGGAGTTAGCATCCCTTCCATCAGTGGATAAAGAAGAGAAGGATTCCTGGCAGCAGTATGTCTAAGAAATAGATGAGAGCATGATGTATGTGTGCACATACTTCAGTGATTGCAGGGTGAGGTAAAGTGGGGAGGCAAGAGGAGGGGAGGCAGGAAAGATGACCAAGAGCAGATCACTAGAAGCCTTGTAGAGTTCATACAAGAGTTAAAACTTGATCTCCCATCAGTCCCTGTATCCACATAGTCTGGTTCCTCTGTTAAGCAGTCACATAAATGTCTTTAAGAGCAGCAACAGTGAAAAGGGGAAAGAGAGCAGCGAATTGGCCTCGAATGAACTGGCATCTCTTTAAAGCTAATATTCGTCCTCGAGAATGCTACTTTAATTAAACACGTGGCTTGCAAGATTCATTATTGCCTTACTTGTGTTCCCTGTTGGTTGTCTCATTCATTAATTTGCTGATTAGTAACCCTGAACTCTTGCATCCCCTTCTTTTTTTTGCGTTCCCTTTTTAATATGCTATGCTGTTTCCCCTGGGACATAAACTCCAGGACCCGTCCCTGGCCTGTTCATGTTTGTTTTCTTTGCCCCTTGTGCCTGCCTCTGCTATAACATTTGTAGTATGTGTTAAGTAATCCTTAAGGTAACATTTTTATTATGTCATAAAAAGTGCATGGCAAATATATTATAACTCATGGACTTTGTTTAAAAATGAACGGATAATTTATTGAGTGTGTTACATGAGCCTCACTCCCCTCCCCATTTCAGCTGAGACCTGCTGCTCATTTAGCCAAGCCTCCTATTGAGTGCTCCCTCCCTGTGATATGCTGGGAAGGCAGGCCCATGGTTGGCTAGAAGTGACATCATAGTTTATGTACTCAATAAAAATTTAATTAAGTCATTACAGGAATTGCAGTCATCATTTAACCCTCTGATTTCTTCTGTTTAGTTTATTATTAAACATTCAGTAATACCAGTCTCTGAATCCTGATGGCTTATAAAATATCTGCATGAATTTTAATGGCTTAAATAAATGGGAAAATATGAGTAACTGATATAAAAGGAACCTTTTCCTTGTGGTGCTGTATGTATGGGTTTTTATAAAAAGCAAAGCATTATGGAAAGGATGAGTTTAATAAGAGAACGGCCCAACTTTATCTGGAAGGAGTTTCTCTTCTGCTTGGTACAGCTGTGTAGTCGTGGGCAGAGTGCTCCATATAGAATGATCTGGCAGTGGAGAGGCAGGGAACCTGCACACCAGAAACCAAAAACTTAGATGAGGGAATAAAATCCAACAGGGTTCACCAGAGGGACTATCCTGCTCCCCTTGGCTGCTGGACTAGCTAGAAGGGCCAGCCCTGCTGAGTGAATCTGGTAGTTGAGGAAGCTGCTGTCACTTGCCCTCACCTGTTGCCTGCAGATCATGTGTCTGTACTGATTGCACTTCCTCCCTCTTCCAGGAAGGGCTCTTTTCATAATCTAATCCAGCCTGGGTGATGATATCTGAAAACCATTTCTAGCTGTGGCAGCTTGCCGTTGTCTCAGCTAGAGGTGAAGGGAGAGGCAGCTTACAGGTCACTAGAGTTAGAATATAGGACCAGGAGGTCAAGGAGGCTTGCTAATAAGGAATTCTACTCTTGCGCTCCGTTTTTCCTGGGCAGTAGCCAACCAGAATGCAGGTTTATCCCAACAGGAGAAAATGTTTTTGTATGTATGTGGGCCTTGCTGGAAAGCAAGAACTGAGATTTATAGATAAATGTATTGATGATCTCTGGAAATACCCTGAAGATGGTAAAGTAGGAAAAGCACTCACCCAGAAATCAGGTTCCGATCCTGGCTCTGACACTAACTCGATGTGTGACCTTGAATAAGTCGCTTTTTGGGTTTCAGTTGGCCTTTTGCTCAAGGGTATTGAGCTAGGTAATCTCTGAGGGCCCCTCCAGCTCCAAAGCTTAATGGTGTGATACATGGCATAAACTAGCTCTGCTAGGCAGGTTCAGTGAATGTTTTCCTCTGAGAGATGCTTCTGCCTCAGTGTTGGACACAACTCGTGGGAGTAGGGAAAGCCTTAAAGTGGCTATCAGGAGGTCTGAGTTGCAGTCTTATCCTCACATGACAACAGGAATGAACTCTAGCTCTGGTCTGTTTCTTGACTCTTCTCTTTACCCCAGCCCTTTCTGGAAGATGGGACAGTAGAAGTTTGGCAATATATATTTCTGAAATTCCAGAAATGCAGAACGTATTCAGTAGGGAGAAAGAAAGGAGAAGAAGAACTCCACTCCCCCGCCCCCAATCAGTTGGATAGAACATGCTGTCCGTGACGTAGTACTCAGGCGCTTGTAAAAATTCAGTTGCCAGCAAGCCTGTCTTAGCCCCTGCTCTGGGTTAGGCTCTGGACCAGATGATGGAAGGGGAGGGGGCAGGATTAATCAGACATGGTTCCTATGACCCTTGAGTAACTTCCAGGCTAGTGGGAGAGACAGGTACATAAGCAGCTCTAAACCATGTTGTGTACCCAGGGCGAAAAGTCTGCCCAGAGAGCTGTGAGAACACCAAATATGGATGGCTAATGTGGCCCTGGTTGAAGGTGTGTGGGATAGGTCATGGTTTCCATTCCTAGTTACATCCAGTCTCCCATTTTCCAGCCTTGAGCTTCACAATTCTTTCATTTTTGAAAATTATCCATGACTATAAAGCATTGGAACTGGTTTTGGTTTTATGTAAACAAACTGGAAGTTATTACTTATAATTCCTTATATTTGCAGAGCATTCTGCAGTTTACCAAGGCTTTCAGCATACCTATATTATTAAATTAATGAATGAATGCATGCTAACTCACATGCTCTTCCAAACAGCCCTGTGTGTAGGACATTTAAAAGAAAAGGGGCTGGGTGCAGTGGCTCACACCTGTAATCCCAGCACTTTGGGAGGTTGAGGCAGGCAGGTCACCCAAGGTCGGGAGTTCAAAACCAGTTGGCCAATATGGTGAAACCCCATCTCTACTAAAAATACAAAACAAATTAGGTGGGTGTGGTGGCAGGTGCCTGTAATCCCAGCTACTCAGGAGGCTTAGGCAGGAGAATCGCTTGAACCCAGGAAGCAGAGGTTGCAGTGAGCCGAGATCGCGCCACTGCACTCCAGCCTGGGCAACAGAGCAAGAGTTTGTCTCAAAAAAAGAAAGAAGGGAAAGGAAATGGACTCAGGTTGACTTGCTTAAGATAACATCCTGTGTACATAGCAAAACTATCACTTGAACCCAGAAAAGTGACTGCACCAGTCCTTTTCTTTCCAGCCTCTGCGCCTTTGCACACCTTGTTCCCTTTGTCTAGAATGCCCTCTCTTCCTCCTCCCCATCACTCTCCTCTGTCAAACTCCTCCTCCTCCAAGGTTCACTTAAGTGTTACCTCCTAAAGAGCCCTAACCAGCTCCCTCAAGCAGAGGCTGTTTGCATTAAAACCCATTTATCACTCAGCATGTTTGGCATAGGATTTGAGGCAACATGTTGCAGCGTAATTATTTTTTATGTCCTATTTTCCTACATTGGTGTGTGCTCCTCCAATCACGAAACTGTTTCTTATGCTTGGATAGGATCTAGCACAAAATCAAACGTGGTTGGGGCTCAGTTCATTAAACTGACTTGTGTAATTTGAGATCAAAACCTAAAAGAAATTGGCAAATTGGGGAGCATCCTGACAGGTCAGGGAATTGAGAATGGAATGGACTGGCAGTTTGACTAGTTGGTGGCCCTCTCTCTGTGCTGCTAAGAGTCTGTAACAGCTGAGTCAAAGATCTTACTTTTTGGATTTTTTTCTTTCTTTCATACTTTTGTTTTTGCCATTTGTTTCTGTAGGTTAATCCCTATATCCTGAAGAAGAACATGATCCTCATGACAGATAATTTCTATTCTGCAATCTTGGGATATGATGAGGTAAGATTGTTTGCCAAGGCTTAGGCAGGATAGTGGCCTTCCCCAGCAAAGGCTTTTGATGAGCACCTCTGAGGGAAGCTGCAAGCACTATTGTCTGCACTGGCTGCCACCATGTTGTGGTATTTATTTCTTCATATTCATTGACTGGGCAGCTAGAATGAATGTGCCCAGCATGTTTGGGAAACATGCCACATGTTTGGGAAAGAAAGCAGTATATAATATGGTCAAACCATTCAACTAGTTAGCATTTGTTGAGCGGCTCCTGGGTGCTGGATGGAGGGATAGAGGCATATGTGCTCCCTGAGAGAGGAGGACATTCATGTGAACAGCATGGTCTGCCAGGCAAAGTACACACCTTTTTTCTTGCTTTAATTATAAAAGCAGGTCAGGTGCAGTGGCTCACGCCATAATCCTAGCACTTTGGGAGGCAAACAGATCTAGACAATGCTGGCCAATATGGTGAAAACCTGTCTCTACTAAAAATACAAAAATTAGCTGGGCATGAAGGTGGGACCTGTAGTCCCAGCTACTTCAGAGGCCGAGGCAGGTAAATCGCTTGAACCTGGGAGACGGAGGTTGCAGTGAGCTCAGATCGTGCCACTGCACTGCAGCCTGGGCAGCAGAGTGAGACTCCATCTATAAAAATAAAAAATAAAAGTTTGTAAAACTGTACCAAGTGGTTGAAGTAGAAATTAGAAGGCCTATTTCCTATCCTGCCCCAGGTGAAAACTTTATTCATAGTTTATCGGATGTCTTTCCAAATGTTATCTGTGCATAGACAAGCACCTTTGTTTTTTCCTTCTTTTTTTTTTTTTTTTTTTGAGACGGAGTTTCGCTCTTGTTACCCAGGCTGGAGTGCAATGGCGCGATCTCGGCTCACCGCAACCTGCGCCTCCTGGGTTCAGGCAATTCTCCTGCCTCAGCCTCCCGAGTAGCTGGGATTACAGGCATGCGCCACCATGCCCAGCTAATTTTTTTTGTATTTTTAGTAGAGACGGGGTTTCACCATGTTGACCAGGTTGGTCTCGATCTCTCGACCTTGTGATCCACCCTCCTCGGCCTCCCAAAGTGCTGGGATTACAGGCTTGAGCCACCGCGCCCGGCGGTTTTTTCCTTCTTTATGCAACTGGAGTTACATTATACACACTATTCTGCAACTTGCTTGTTTCACTGAGCTGTGTATTGGGTGCCCTTCCACATCAGGACATTTGTATCTAGCTCATCTTTTTTTTTTTTTAAATTGTGAACTATGCATATAATAAAATATACCATTTTAACCACTTTTGTTTTTTGAGACAAAGTTTCACTCCGTTGCCCAGGCTGGAGTGCAATGGTGTGATCTCAGCTCACTCTAACCTCTGCCTCCTGAGTAGCTGGGATTCTCCTGCCTCAGCCTCCTGAGTAGCTGGGTTCAAGTGATTCTCCTTCCTCAGCCTCCTGAGTAGCTGGGATTACACGCCTGGATAATCTTGTATTTTTAGTAGAGACAGGGTTTCTCCATGTTGGTCAGTCTGGTCTCGAACTTGATCTGCCTGCCTTGGCCTCCTAAAGTTCTGAGATTACAGTCATGAACCACTGCTCCTGACCCATTTTAACTATTTTTAAGTGTACAGTTTAGTGGCATAAAGTACATTCCCATTGCTTTGCAGCCATCATCACCAGTCATCTCCAGAGCTTTTCCATCTTCCAAACTGAAACTCTGCCCCATATCCCCTAGCAATCACCATTCATTTGACTTTTTGCCTCTGTGAATTTGACTACTGTAGATAATTCATGTAAGTAGAATCGTACAATTTTTGACCTTTTGTGACTGGCTTATTTTGTTTAACACAATGCCCTCCAGGTTCATCCATGTTGTAGTATCTATCTTATCTTTTTTCCCCCCCAGCATTTATTGTGGAGATTCAAGCATGTAGAAAGAATGGTGTAATGAACACCTGATATTTTAAACTAACCATATGCTTTTATACTGATGTTGTGGTTACCTCCAGATTTAATGCAAGCATCACCCCTCTTGGGAAGCAGTTCCTGAACTTCCTGAGGCTCAGCTCATTCCATCCTCCCTGCACTCTCACAGTGCTTACTACACTCGCATTATCTGTCACCTTGGCTGGATGGGGATGTCTTTTGGGTAGTAGCAGTGTCTACTCTACATTTCCATGGCCTGGCATAGTGCTTGGCATGTGGTGGTCAAAGAGTGAGAAATGCACAAAAGAACAAAAGTAAGAAACTAGAGTTCAGACTGGAGGAAATGTTACCAGCCTGAAGATAATAATTACAACCAGGAGATAAGCTTAACAAAAAAATCAAGTTAAATGATTTGGTTAGGGTCATAGGACCAGTTAAAATAGGGTCTCCTGATTCCTGGTCTACTAGGTATCCTGAATTATAAGGGAGCATTTAGATTGCATACTATACACATCGTTAATTTAACATGAGCTTTGGGGGGAAATGGGATGGGAATTGAGAATCATTGCTCAAGTGTACATATCAGTTATAAAATTGGACAAATTGAAATTGTAGAAGCCTTACAATATAGAAAAGGATGAGGCTTAGGAGTGAAGAAGTACACCTCTCTATTCACATGTGTTTATGTCGTTATTGTAGGTGGCTCTGTTGGCTCAGTCAGTCCTTTCAGCAATATTAATAATATAATGTACTGAATTGTGTTTGTTCCCAGTCCCAGATCCAGTCCATTCTGGCAGAGCCATTTTACCCAACTATGCCTCACCGTAAGAGTCACCTGGGGTGTTTTTAAAATCGAAATCTTGATCACCTCTCTGAAGATTCCAGTTCAGTAGGAGTGCTGCCTGGTGGTTCAACAAGTCACCCCAAGATGACTCTTAAGAGTAGGAAAGTTTGTTCTCAGGTAGTGTTATAAGTTAAAAAAATTAAAAAAAGGAGTAGGAAAGTTTAGGAAATCTACTAATTACCTGGGGCACTTTTTAGAAATATCAGTGTCTGGGCCCTATCCCCCAAAAGATTCTGATTTAATTGGTGGAGGTAGGCATCTGTAGTTGTAAGAGTTCCCAGGTGATTTTAATGTGCAATTCTAGAGGTTTTTCCTATATTTTAATGTGCATTTGAGTCACCCAGAGGACTTAGGTACAATTCACATTCTGACTCAGCAAGTCTGTGGTGGGGCCTGTGATTCTGCATTGCTAACAGCTGCAGGTGATGGGGGTGCAGCCGTTTTTGCAGACCACATGTGGAATCACAAGGTTCTAGAGCTGTTCAGTACTAAACACATGCAACTATTTTGATTTAAATTAATTAAATAAAATTGAAAATTCAGATCCTCGGGTACTCAGTTACTATATGTGGCTACCGTCTTGGACAGTGTTGATAAGAACAGTTCCATTATCACAAAAAGTTCTATTGGACAGCGCTGTTCTACAGCAAGCTTTTCCTAGCATCTTGCTCGATTGTCCCCCGTCACTGGATGCTTTGGGAACCTCCCTGTTTTCTATGACATAAGGTTCAAATTGCTCCCTGAACTTCCAGGCCTTCTGTGAACTGTCCCCATTGCTATGTGCCCTATCCGCCTTTATATTTCTTGCTGTCTGTCTTAGTGAGGCCATTTGCCTTACTGCCCCTTAAACATGCTGTGCCCCAGACTCTACCCAAGAATGAGGGGTTGAGGGCTGTAGCTGAGTCTTGGTCAGCTTTAGGGCCTGGTTCAGGGCCTGGTGCATCTTGTAGGCCCTCTCTCTGTAAATGTTTTGAATATTTTCTCTTGCTTAGAATAATCTGCAGCTCTCCAAATCCTCCCATTTCTTAAGAGGCCCCTTTCTTTACAAAGGTTTCCCTGACCTCTCAGGATCTCTTGTGTTTTTACTATGAATTTCAACACCCTTCCCATCTATTCATTACCCATTTAACAGGTACCTTTTGAGTGTCTACCATGCGTGATCCATGGGAATATATTGGTGAATAAAGCAAACGTAGTCTGGCTCTTTCCAGCTGTAGTTTATCTTCTAATTGAGAGACACAGTAAACAAGTAGCAGATAAACAAGCAATAAATATCTAACTACAGTAGAGTGCAGTGAGCGAGAATAACAGGGGGAATGACTTAATGTGGACCAGAAAGGTCTCTCTGAGGAGTTGTCATAAAAGCTAAGACTGTAGAACTGGGAGGCAGCCATGCAGAGTATAGCTGAGTCTCACTCTGCAGCTTGGCATGTGTTCATTCTCCAGGATTTTACTCTGTGCTGCATTTAGATGTGCACTGATTTTGTCCCTTCAGCTAGATTGCAAGTTTCCTGGGAGCTCAGACCATATTGCTGTGACTCTTATGTTCCTTGCATCATGCTGAACACATAATAATGTCAAATTAAGCTTCACTGAGTGGAACTCTGCCACTCTAAACCCTTAATCAGAACCAGAACCCTCTAAAGCCAAAACAGTCCCCTTGGCTTCCTCTCAGGTACTCTAGACCTAGGTGTCTTAATTTCTGAAGGATGCTTCATTGTGTCCTGTGGGGAAACAAGTAGGCACCGGATTAGATAGGGGCAGAATTACAGCTCACCTTAATGTTTGGTTCCCAGGACCCTTCTTTCTCTTCTGCTTTCTCAGTTTGAAATGTGCACCCTCGCCGGGTGCGGTGGCTCAAGCCTGTAATCCCAGCACTTTGGGAGGCCGAGACTGGTGGATCACGAGGTCAAGAGATCGAGACCATCCTGGTCAACATGGTGAAACCCCGTCTCTACTAAAACTACAAAAAATTAGCTGGGCATGGTGGCACGTGCCTGTAATCCCGGCTACTCGGGAGGCTGAGGCAGGAGAATTGCCTGAACCCAGGAGGCGGAGGTTGCGGTGAGCCGAGATCGCGCCATTTCAGCCTGAGTAACAAGAGCGAAACTCCATCTCAAAAAAAAAAGAAATGTGCACCCTCAGATTAGTCTCTCATTTGCTTTCACTGCCTTATGCTAGCAGTGTGTTGGGAAGAAGGCTGAAGTTGGGTTCGTTGATTTATTCTTTCTTTCTTTATTTTTTTGAGATGGGTCTTACTGTGTCACCCAGGTGGAGTGCAGTGGTATGATCACTGTATCCTTGACCTCCTCGGGCCCAGGTGGTCCTCCTGCTTCATCTTCCTGGGTAGCTGGGACTATACTCGTGTGCCACCATGCCTGGCTAATTTTCCTATCTTTTGTGGAGACAGAGTTTCGCCATGTTGTCCAGGCTGGTCTTGAACTCCTGGGCTCAAGCGATCCACCCAGCTTGATCTCTCAGAGCACTGGGTATTCAGCCATTCTGATTGCTCTCCTACTCTATGTCAGGTTCTGTGTTCCGACTAGAGCTGGTCAGTCACCATCTCCCACCTCATCAGAGCATGCTGGTTCTAGTTCAGCCACCAGTTAGCTAGATAGCAAGCCTCAGTTTACTTATCTTTCAAATGGGAATATAGGCTGGGCACAGTAGCTCACACCTGTAATCCCAGCACTTGGGAGGCTGAGGTGGGCATATCACTTGAGGTCAGGAGACCAGCCTGGCCAACATGCTGAAACTCTGTCTCTACTAAAAATTTTTAAAAAATTAGCTGGTTGTGGTGGTGCATGCCTGTAGTCCCAGCTACTCAGGAGGCTGAGTCAAGAGACTCACTTGAACTTAGAGGCAGAGGTTGCAGTGAGCCAAGATCATACCACTGCAATCCAGCCTGGGTGATAGAGACTCCATCTCAAGACAAAACAAAGTGAATCAAATGGGAATATAATATCTGTTCTACTTGGTATACATACCATTAGGAGCCAGGTGTGTGAGGGAACACTGACAGTCTGAAACAGTTGGGTTGTTCTCAGTATTAGTGAGTACTGAGTCATCCTTTTCCTTTTGATGGGTCAGGAATTCCTGATTATGGATTTGCCCTTTCCCAGCCATTTGCCCTGCTGCTAATGCTGCCATTTTCCCGTCCTAGACTCTGCCCATTCTCCAGGTCCCCATAACACTTGCTCCTACCTCCATTCCTTTCTGCACAGTACATGTGGGTTGCTGCCAGCAGCACTCTGGCTCATGCGCAGGCACAGCAGACACAGGCACGCTGTTGTGCTAGCAAATCGTCCCGAGAAGGGTGATGTGCCTGAGCTTGTCCTCAGCTCTTGTCTGCATTTGTCAGAAGAAGCCAGTTTCCCTGACTCAGCCATTGTGCCAGGACAGTCCTAAGCTGTGGAACTGTAAGGACTGTTTATCAGAGGGCATTTGGAACAGGTGGAATGTTTTTCCACCAAACTGTCAGCACCCCATACTGGACATGGCCCTTCCTGGCAGCAGGCCTGGAGCCAGACCTCATATACCACAGTGCCCACTAGGACTGACCACAGCATAATGTCCAATAAAGTGATCCTGGGTCTTTGGGTAATATTTACCACTTACAGAGCCATTCATGGCCAGTATCTCTTAATTCTCACAACAACTCTGTGGGATAGGTATTGTTATGCTTGTTTAGCCCATGAGAAACTGAGGTTCAGGAAGGGCTAATAGCTTTTCAAAGGCCACATGGCCATCAAGTGACAGAGCTGGCATTTGAACTTGGATGCTCTGGTTCCCAGATCCCATTGTTTTGACTGTATCCCAGCTGTCTGCCAAAGCACCCTCTTAATCTTTGTATCCAACAGATCACACTTAACAAATAGTTCAAGAATGCTGTAAGTAGAGCAGGTAACTTTATCTGTTTTTAAGAATTAGAAGATTGAGACTTTGGTTTAGTGAATTGCCACCATCACTGATCTTGGCAGAGGCAGAACTAGGACCTGATCTGCCTTCTAACTCCAAGTCAGCACATCGGTTCCACACATTACCTTGGCACCTGGACAGAGGGCCTGTTCCATCAATTACCTTCACCCTAAGAAGCAAGACTCTCAGCCCTCCCCTCCCAGAGCTCCAAGCTAGAAAATGTCCCTAGCTGGTGGCTGGGGCTCTTATTCGCCTCTGTAATCTTTGAGCTTCTCAACAGAAGTCTCCTCTGTGCCGAAAGAGGCAGTGTTAGGCACACACACATGTGCAGGCTCTGAGGCTGCTCCACTGTGGCCCCAGCAATCCTGCTAAACAGCCTGTTTTTCTACTTAGGGAGAGGCTGGGCCCAGAGTTGGGTAACAGTGAAGACAAGATAGCTGACTCCCTTCCCCAAAGAGCCAGTTGCCTTGCAGATGTATGTCCTTGGACCAAGCAAGAAGGCACAGTCCATGCCCACCTCCATTCCTGGGAGAAACATACATTCACAGTATTCAGCCTGTGCCCTCTGGACAGCAGGGGAGCATTGCTGCTACCATTTCTCTTCTTGGCCTCTCAGGCGTTGCCCGGGCCAGGCACAGTATGGAGTAGAAGGAGCCATGCCTGAGTCCCAGCTCTGCCTCACCTGACCAGTGGCTTGGCCCGTCTGGACCCCCGTTCTCCTTCTGTATGTAATAAAATGAAGCGATTGGGCAGATACCCTTATAAGACATTCCATCTCTACTGTGTGGCTGCCCCATTTCTATCCCATGCATTGGGGAGTCCATGGTTGCTAGCATGTTCACAGTGTCCCTGGTCTGTGTGCTGGTTCTGTAGATCCCCTCAGGAGACCAAAGCTGTGCTGTGTGTTTCAGGGGATCCTTTCAGATGATCATGGGCTGGCCGCTGCCCTCTGGAGGACCTTCTTCAACCGGAAATGTGAAGACCCTAGACATCTTGAATTGCTGGTGGAGTATGTGAGGAAACAGGTGAGCAGCCCTTTCCCTCCCCATGAAGTTCTGGCAACGGCGGGTCGTCCTCTTGGGCTTTCAGGTGATCGTGAGTGGTTGAGTTACCAAGGACCAGTATGAGAGAATTCTGACCAGATCACAGCAGTGGCAGACACTGAAGGAGGAGCGCCTTCTGTGTGTCCACCTATGAACTGGACCAGGGAGCAGGAAATGGGAAGAGAGAAAGAGGCACCGAGTAGTCTCCTGCCCTCAGGAACTTTGAGTCATTCATTCACTACGTACCTCATTGCCTCCTGTGCACCTGGTGCTATGCTAACAACTGTACCCACAGAGTCCTGGCAGATACGAGCATGGGGAGTAGTGGTAGCCGTCCACTGTGGCCCCTTCTCTACCCACTTGGATTTGTTTCCTGCTTCTGACTTTCAGGAGGACAGGGAAGCAGGCAACATTCCACAGACACCCCTCAGCCTCTTCCCAGTAGATGCTCTCCACGGTTAAGCAGGGTCCCCCACCCCACTTCAGCTGCTCACCCCTCTGGCTCCTCAGGGCTCCCTGACATCAAAGCTTCTAGGAGAAAGCTCCACAGTGGGGGGTGCTTACCCACATAGCTCTCCTGGGTCCCCGGGGAATTAACTCTGCCCTCAGCCCTCAGCTCCTGTATTGATGTGAAACTCATGCTTGATAGATGAGTGAGCTGATTGGCAGGGAAGGGGATGAGGCTTCTTCAGGGCCTCCCAGTGAGTCAGCCTGCACAGCTGCCCTAGGGCCCCAAGCTGCGTGATTCATGTGGCCACTGAGGTCTCAGCTGCCTCAGACAGCTCAGGCTGTCCCATGAGTCACATCTTTGCTTCATGGCCTGGCCTCTGGAGCTGAAGGGGTGTCACCCCACAGATACTCTCTTGTTCACTTGTATCCATGGTCTTCAAGCTTCCAACAACCAGGAAAGGCAAGGCTGGACTTCAGCTCTTGAGAAGACAGGGCCAATAGGACTAGCTTGTTCATTGCGGGAAAAACCACATACCGGGGCTCTGCAGACCCACAGGGTAGTGAATCCCAGAAGGCAGGACTTCTGTTTGACCACTCTTCAAATCTGCCAGAGCCAGGGAGAAGGCATGGCATGGCTAGAGGGCCCCACCCACGGAGAATTCTGAGACTCTCTCTGTTGACTGGACTCGCCCTCAGACAGGATTAGCAATTGGCAAAGCAAATGCTGTTTCTCAGAGGCTTGCCTAACGTTTCCATCTGCCGTGGTGGGCTTGTGCCAGAGGCCATAACAAGACACAGCTGGGACTTCTCCGAGGGCCCTCAAGGAAGGGGCTGCCACAACCATTGTCCCTACAAGAGGTACTGTGTTGCCCCAGTGGGAGTCAGGCAGTGGAAAACAGCGATGGGGCTCTTGGGAAAGCAGGGAGCTTTGGTGGGGACCCAGTTCTGTCAGCAAACCTTTTGAGCACCTGCTGTACCAGGCAGTCTTGGGAAAGCAGCAATTAATAAGACCCAGTCCTGCCCTCGAGGAGCCAGCTCATGGATTGGCGAGGAAGCCCAGGCACACGGCTGACCCTGGAATAATCCAGCCTGTAATGTGATGCAGGGAGGCCAGAGTGCTGAAGGCCAGGAAAGGAAGAGCAGGAGCCGGGCCTTGAGCAGACTCCAGTCCTACCCACAGTACTGACTGGTGTAAGCCGATGGCCCAAGAGCCAACCAGAAGTTCTGTTGAGGTTTTCAACCCAGGAGGTGGGCAGAGCGGTGACACTGGGGACAGAAATGGAGTCACTTATAAGGAGGAGTGGGCTTAAGGAAGAGATGGCAGGGCAGATGGGAACCCAGAGCTGAGGCACGTGTGAGAGCCTGGGGTTGAGTTCAAGCATCAGCAGCTGGAAGCTGAAGCAGCCGGAGTGGTAGATTCTTGGAAGGGGAATGACCTAAAGTCTAAGATGAAGCCTGGCCCTGCAGCAGTGGCTTCTCTCAATGGTGACCATTTTAATGGCAGAGCTGTCTAGGGGGTAGGCTGCCCTTACTGTCCTAGAGGGGTGACACGGGCCCGCGGACCAGGGGTGCACTAGGAGACAAGAGAGGCATACGTATGTTGAAAGTGTGAGTGCCAAGCACTGCATATGTGCATATTGCTGAATCTCTTCATGTGTCCTGTGAGGTACCTGTTTCTATCCCCTCTCTCAGACAAGGGAACTTAAGTCTCAGCGACGGAAAGTGGCCACCCTGGGTAGCAGCACAGGGAAGAGACAGAATCGGGACTCTCATGCTGCAGCACTGGGGTGGACAGCATGGCTTGTGTGCACTGCAAGCCCTGACTTCCTGGCCTGCAGGAGCTGTCTAGGGAGGGCATGTAGGGAGGTGTCCTTGGGAGGTGTGTCTTTCTCCATTCTGAGGCGTGCTAGGGAATTCCTAGCTGCCGCCCCGCCAAGCCCCCCAGTGACTGCTTTCTCCCAGCCACCTTAATGAAATTATTTAGATCACAGACGGGCTGGCCTGGGAGCTGGGATGGTCAGAAGCCCCCTTGTGCCCCGTCCCCTTCCTTCCTCTCCTGGGAGACTGGTTCCTGATGCTGCCTCCTCATGTCTGTCCTGCCTCTTTCGCCTCCTCGGTCCCGCTCTCCTTGCAGATGCAGTACCTGGACTCCATAAACGGGGAGGATCTGCTCCTGACAGGGGAGGTGAGCTGGCGCCCTCTAGTGGAGAAGAATCCTCAGAGCATCCTGAAGCCCCATTCCCCCACTTACAACGATGAAGGACTTTGACGGGCTGGGCCCTCTGGATGGCCCGCCAGCTGGCTTCCAGGAACTGCCAGGAAAGAAGTGCCTGTTGGTCCGGGACCCTGCAGAAAGTGGCCCAAACTGACCTCCGAACAGCATCTGTCAAATACCTGGCCCCATTTGTGTTGAGTTTCCTCTTAGTGTGCCCAGGAGTCTGATCTGCTGGGGTACAGGGCCAGGAGAACCCCTAGCTCTCCCAGGGTGTCCTCTCCCTCAGGGGAAGCCCCAAGTGAGAACTCCGGAGTACACACTCCCCAACCCCCTCCAGCAACCACAAGTGACTGACAGCTTTTCCCGAAGCCCGAGGAAGGGATGGCATAGGCTCAAAAGGGAAACCCCCCAACCAGGGCCTGCTGTGGCTTAGGAGCAGATTGTCACACTGTGGAGTCCGGAGGGCAACTTTGTGCTGTCCCTCAGCTTTCAGACATGGGGTCGAGTTGGCCATCGAAAGAAACAGAGACCTCTCTGCTATGACCCTTCTTTATTCCAGGGTCTTAGAAACTTACCCAAGATGGTGGATGCTGGAAGTGAGGATGCCGCCCAGCTCAGTTAGAGACAGAGAAAGGGAAGGGGCTGGGGTGGGGGGGTCTCTGCTGCTGCCCTTGCCTCTAGTTCATAGAGATGTGTCTCTGTTCAGGCCAAGGCACGTGTTCATGGAGATGTGTCTTTGTTCAGCCAGGCCCCTCGTCTGGGACCCAGGAGGCCTCTGATGGCCAAAGGATTGTCACATACTAAGTCATTTGGAAGGAGGCCTTGAGAACAAAGTCACCTTTGTCACTCCAGTGAACTGAATGAGCAACGTGCTGTCTCCTCTCTTGGCCTCCCCTTTCATGAGATACTGGGGAGAAGAGACCATTCCTCCTGGCTTAGTTGTACCAGACCCAGACCTGTGCCCAGCTTCGGGCCCCGCCCAGCTTCTGAACCACTTGCTTCAGAGCCACCTTGGTCTGAGCACCTGAGGACCAGCCCCTCCTCCCTCAGTGCCGGTCATCTCTTGGGGGATTTTCTTAAAGTGAAGAAAGGGGTGGGGAACCATATTGCCCCTCCCTCCCCCCATCAAACTTCCTTCATTTAACTTGCTATAAAATGAGTCATATAAAGAAACTCTATATGGGTGAGGTATATCCCACTTCTGTGAAAACATTACAAATCAAACCGCCTTCTCTCAGTTTATTTAAGATGCTTTTGTTGCGAGCGGAGCTCTAGAGTGAAGCCTCCTGTGTGTGTGAGATAATAACACCTTGTAACTCATTACAGCTGGGCACTATTTACATAAACCAGAGCTGAGCCAGGCAGGAATTTGCTGATTAATTTATTTTTAATGGAGTGAAGTATACCATGCACCAAAATAAACTTTACTGTGTGTACCTAACTGCTCCTGGAATGGATGGAAAAATTAATGGAACAGATTTTGGCTCCCAGCTCTACACATTAATTCATATATAAAAGTTATTTGAGCGTTAACCCATTTGCTGCCCAGGGCAGCTCCCCAGCCACAGATCCCAGCCCGTGGCACCAGTTCAGCTACCGGGCTTGCTTTAGAACCCTGGAACCTTAGATTTGGAAGGAACTTGAAAGGTCATTTGGTCCAGCCCTGATCCAGAACCTGACTCTCTTCTTAGCATCCCAGTCCGCCAGTGTTCCTGCAGGCCCTGGATGAACCCCCCAGCAGCTGATGGCCTCTGCCTAGAGAGGTGAGTCCTGTCTACACAGGACTCTTGTCATCGTCAAACACAGCAACTTGCAGTGTGGAGCTGCCTTTGAAAGAGCCAGATTGGATCTATCATGTCTGATGTTGGTGAGCCCTCACTTCTTTGCCGTCAGCACCTGACTGTGCCAGTCCCCGACCCCTTCAAGATCAATTCCAGGTTCCTGGGAGGCTATAGGATTCTTGGTTTGGCCCCTGCCTCCAGTCCTGTTTTTGTGAGTCTACCCATTTCTTCTCTGAGTGCACTGAACCTCTTGGGGTTACCTGGAGAGACCCATGTAAGTGTCTTCTACCTAGAACCTTTGTCCCTCCCTCTCCTATCCCCCCTCCTCCCCCCCCGCACCCCCAGGTACAGGCATACTATCTGTGAAGCTCCCCACACGGTTCTCTACTCAGGTAGCACTTACCTTTTTATTTTTATTTTTGTAGATACAGTTTCTCACTATGTTGATTCTCCCACCTTGGCCTCCCAAAGTGCTGGGATTATAGACATGAGCCATTGCACCTGGCCCTTACCTTACCTGGTGGCATTTACCATGTTGCAATGATTTTTTTACTTACCCACCTCCCACTCTGTGCTGTGAGCTGCCTCGGCATGGAGTGGACACTGTGTGTGTGTTGGTCACCGTTGCTTTTCCAGTGCTCAGCCGAATTGGATAAATGAAAGAATGAATGTGTGACTAAATCACCAGTCGTTATCAGTACCACCCCAACCAAAAAGCCCCTTTCTGGACCATTCTCAGTGTGACCCATACAGTTCCACTTATTTTAACAACCTAATATTAAGTACTTCCTTTGGTCTGAGCATAGGAACCAAAATTGAAAGTTCTTTCCATAGCTAAATTTTTTTTTTGAGACGGAGTTTCGCTTTCGCTCTTGTTACCCAGTCTGGAGTGCAATGGCGCGATCTCGGCTCACCGCAACCTCCACCTCCTGGGTTCAGGCAATTCTCCTGCCTCAGCCTCCTGAGTAGCTGGGATTACAGGCGTGCGTCACCATGCCCAGCTAATTTTTGTATTTTTAGTAGAGACGGGGTTTCACCATGTTGACCAGGATGGTCTCGATCTCTTGACCTCGTGATCCACCCGCCTTGGCCTCCCAAAGTGCTGGGATTACAGGCGTGAGCCACCGCGCCCAGCAGCTAAATGTTTTAATAATGTAAATCATTATTGTAAAAACAAGTGAAGGACACAATTTTTTGCCTTCAAGGAGACTGCTCTGTAGGAATGATTTTGTCATTTATTAATATTTGTACTCTGTGTTCTTCCAGAAAAGATCACAGCAAATTAGGAGACACTGTTTATAATAAAACTGTAGGCTGGGGCTGGGCGAAATGGCTCATGCCTGTAATCCCAGCACTTTGGGAGGCTGAAGTGGGCGGATTGTTTGAGTCCAGGAGTTCGAGACCAGCCTCAGCAGTATAGTGAGACCCTGTCTCTACAAAAACCAGCAGAGTGTAGTGACATGAGCCTGTAGTCCCAGCTACTCAGGAGGCTGAGATGGGAGGATCACCCGAGCCCGGGAGGTGGGGGTTGCAGTGAGCTGAGATTGCGTCACTGCACTCCAGCCTAGGCAACAGAGGGAGATCCTGTCTCAGAAAAAAACAAAGCAAAAAGCCTTAAAACAAAGTTGAAAGATCATAGGCAAGTCTTCGGAGGGAAGAGAGGGAAAAATAATTACGTTAGAAAACCTGGACTGCTAATGAGCAACTTTCATATGACTTTGGAAAAATTTTATGAAATACTGTAAATGCATTGTCTCACAACAATCAGGTAAAACAGGTATTACCATTTTTATTATCCCTTTGACACAAGTGAAGGGACTAAGGCTTAAAGGGGCCTAGAGAGAAAGTGATCGAGGGTGAGAAGGGGCCAAGAGTGCTGCAGCCCACAGCAGACCCCGCGGCCCCTGCTTTGTCCCCATGTCTCACTGCCTCCCTCCCCCAGGTCAGCCAGGAGATTTGCAGTTGAGTATCAGACCTTGCTGAGAGCTTGCTGATCAAAGGTGGAAAATGGAAAGTCCTAAGGTTATAGAGTTCCCATTGTCACATAAAAGGAAGTGCACTTTCTCATCAGAAGAAACACATCTTTACTTTTCAGAGAAGATTGTTATAGAGGTTTTCAAATGAGAAACACTGAACAGTGTAGTGAACAGTACACCTGAGATTTCTGTTTTACCTAAAAATTTGAAAATAATAAGTCAGCTGGGCGTGGTGGCTCACACCTGCAATCTCAGCACTTTGGGAGGCCGAGGCAGGCAGATCACAAGGTCAGGAGATAAGACCATCCTGGCCAACATGGTGAAACCCCATCTCTACTAAAAATTCAAAAATTAGCCGGGCAGGTTGGTGCATGCCTGTAATCCCAACTACTCGGGAGGCTGAGGCAGGAGAATCGCTTTAACCAGGGAGTCAGAGGTTGCGGTGAGCCAATATTTTGCCACTGCACTCCAGCCTGGTGACAGAGCAAGGCTCAGTCTCAGGGAAAAAAAAGAAAAAGAAAATAATAACAAATCATCGAGATTTCTTCTGATGAGAAAAGAAGAAGAAATTCACCTCATCTCTACAATGAGATGGGGTGAATCTTAAACTGAAGCTGAAGCCCAGGTCGCACTTCAGCTAGCATTTTTTGTTTTCCCTCTGTGCCAGGCTTGCTTGGTATTTTCACTTGTCACCTCACTCACCACTTTGCAGGTGAGGATTCTTAAGCTTATGTTCCAAGAGAGAAACACCCAGACATACCCTGCATGGAGACTTAGGTGGCTCTTACCCAGTCCACTGCTTCGGGACATGAAGCGTGAGGCTTAGGGAGGCTGGGACACAGGAAGTGAGGAGCTGCCCAGGTGAAGGCACAGAACAGGAAGCTCTTCAGACTGCAACAGCTGTTGAGTCGGCTGCTAAGGGAAGGAAGGGTTGCAGAGATCAGGTGGGACCATGAGTGGGGGTAGCACAGATAACACATCAGCTGCCAGGCAGCAGGGAGCCACTGTGCGAATTCTGGGTAAAGACGGGCGTGATGGCAGTGGAGAGACAGCAGTACCAGGATGGATTGGCTCTGTCAGGAGGGGAGTCTAGCCATCCAGGCTTGAAATGCTGGAGATGATAGATGGAACTCAAAGGTAAACTGGAACCCCAGACATTTCCCGGAAAAAAAAAATCTCACCAGGACTTGAGGCCACGTGGAGCCTGAAGACAGTGCAGTCAGGGAGCTCTCTGGGGCCCAGGGATGGCGATGTCTGGCAGAAGAAGAATCCTCTTTGGAAAAGAAGAATCCTCTTTGTGTTGTGTTTTTTCTTTTCTTTTCTTTTACTTTTATTTTTTCTTTCCGTGTTGTGTTTTTTCAAGTGGAAATTACAGCACCCTATGAGCTAGGCAGGGCAGGGATTGCTGCCCCCACCATGCACCAGGGAAATAAGTGCACCAAGAAGAAAGCGCTCGCTGGGCAAGGTGACCCTGCAGCAAAGCTGGGCAGTCTTTTCTGGGCTCCACTCCATTGCCATTGGTGCACCTTCGTTGTATTGGGGAGTTTATCTGGTGGCAGATGGACTTCAAATGCTACAGATGCTTCAGGGAGGGCAAGGGCATGGGGCAGTAAGGACCTCGGGGGGGGAACCTCAGGACGGACCCCAGGGACGAAGGATGTTGGCCTTGTCTTGGGTATAGAAATTCTGAAGTTGGACTGGATGCAGTGGCTCACGCCTGTAATCCCAACACTTCGGGAGGCTGAGGTGGGTGGATCACCTGAGGTCAGGATTTGAGACCAACCTGACCAACATGGAGAAACCCCGTATCTACTAAAAATACAAAATTAGCTGGCATGGTGGTGCATGCCTGTAATCTCGGCTATTTGGGAGGCTGAGGAAGGAGAATCGCTTGAACCCAGGAGGCAGAGGTTGCGGAGAGCTGAGATTGCACCATTGCACTCCAGCCTGGCCAACAAGAGCAAAACTCCATCTCAAAAAAAAAAAAAAAAAAAAAAAAAAAATCCTAAAGTTGAATGAGCTTCCAGAGGTGAGGGCAGCCCCAAAACTGGGTTGGGAGTACAAGGAGCATTCACAAGAGGTGGCCGGAAGAGCAGGCAGCGGTGCAGAAGGTAGACTGTGGAGCCAGAGGAGAGCTTCTAGAAGGAGGAGACTCAGAGCAGCATGCTGAGAAGAAATGGAGGGAAACTGGGAGGAGGCAGGAGGGGATGGAATGAGGGGGTTTGCAGAACGCGCCTAAGATGTACTTGGGGCTGGGAGGACTCTGATGAGCAGCTAAGCACTTAGTGAAGCAAGAAACTTGCCATGAGTGTTAGGACTCTCATGAGACCCCTCTGGAGACGGAAGCCTGGTCTTGAGAACAAGTGCCTGGCTTTGGAGGTGGGGAAGGGAACCATTTCCTGAGACCAGCAATTGGGAGGACAGACAGGGAGACAAGGAGTTTCTAAGGAGAGGGCTGATGGGGAAAGGAGAGCTCGTGCCAGCTGGTCATCTGGAGTTGATCAGTCATAGGGGCGGAGTGGGAGCGAAGTAGAGCTGGTAGGGGTATTTGAACTCTTCCCTAGGAGCAGCCCTCCTGTACCTATTGCCCTGGTTCCTTCCCACTTCTAGTCTGCCCACTGCACCCACCATTGCTCGCCCACCCTACCCACTGGGCTTGGCCTTAGGGAGGGGGAGGCCAGGCCTCAGACCCCTGGCCCCTACGCTCCCCGCTCTCCCATCAGGTTCTCCGTGGCTATAAGGGGACTTCCCTGGAGTGACGTTGGTGAGCCTAGGACCCAGACCCTGACCAGGCCACAGGCTCCCCTCTTCCGTGTGGAGGGGAGAATAAGGAGAAAAGATCCCGGAGACGCTGGCTGGGGAATTTCCAGGAAGGGAGCTCCAAGCACCGACCCATGGCATCAACAAGTGATGGACTCCAGCGATAACGCCAGACGCGCCTAGAGACCTCCCACCCAGCCAGCGCGGTGGACGGGGGAGGCTGAGGCCCTGCAAGGCCTCACTGCAGGTTTCAGTCAGGAACCAGCACCCACGGGCCTGGGCTGGTGCACTTCCTTTTTTCTCTCCTTGTGGCCAGGAACAGCGTTTGCCTCCCACTTGGAAGAGGGCCTGCCACTGCGCTGTGCTTTGCTTGAAGCGGGGAGGTGGGGCCGTGGGTTCCTCTGGGGTTCCTCGATGCGTCTGAGCTCTAAGCCCGAGGTGCTTGGTTTATACCTCAGCCTAATCTGTGGTTTATAATTATGAGTCTGGCTTCCCCATTGAACTGTGAGCTCCTCCAGGCAGAGACAAACTCTTACTCATCTTTGGGTTCCCAGTGCTGGCTGAAGGTGGGCACTAAATCCATACTGGGAGGATGCGATGGGCGGGGGGCGGTTGGGAAGCGGAGGATGCCTCCATAACGGGGCTCCAGGGGTCAGCAGATGTACCTCTTTCTTCCCTCCCAAGTTCGGAACAAATGGGGAAATCAAACACAGGAGACAGACAGATGGACACCCTGACTCACGTGAGTGGGGGTGGGACAAGAGGCCAGATCTCAGAGGCAGCGGTGACCAGCCACACCCCACTGACCCGGCTGGGGCCATGTTGGCCTTGGTGCCAGCCTTTCATCTAGAAGGGGCGGGAGAGTGACCAGGAAGCCTCCCCTGGTGGCTTGTGGGTGGTCAAGCCCTCACGGAGCCCCTGTCCTTTCACAGCCAGGAAAGCTCTGGACTTCAGCATGTACTGAGCGACCACAGCCACCCTCAGCCAGACACTTGGAGTAGCTGAGCCTGTATATTCCTCACGATGACCCTGTAAAGGAGGTGGCGTGGATCCCACTCTACAGTCAGCCACCGTGACTCAGAGAAGTTGTGATTGTTCAGTTCCCCCATTAAGTGGCAGAGCCTGTGTTCCTGCCAGGGGGTCTGACTCAGTCCAGTAGCACAAACAGCTCAGTGCTGTGTCCCCAGCCCTTGGGATGTCAGGATGAGATAAGAGCTCGGAACGGCGACCTCCTAAGACCTCTGTCACACTCAGTGAACAGTGAACCACACTGGGTTCAACCCACCCGGGTGGCTTGTGGGGTTGGTGCTTTGGCTCATTCTCCCCATTGGAGCTGTTTCTACGTTATCCTAGGATACTGCTCTGGAGTCTTCCCAGCCTCTGCACCATCATTCCTAGGTAAGAAACCAGCACCTTAGAAGGCCCTCGAGCTCGTCCTAGTGCAGCTCCAGCCTTCCTGTTCACATTGTCCTCTGCACCACGGCCCCCACCTGCCTTCCTTGGGCACGTGTGCCACTCTGCAGCTGACATCTTTCTCACCCTTTGCCACCCAGCTCAAGCCAGCCTCAGGGACTCCTCAGCACGTGTCCCTTTGCATCCTTGGCTCTTAGGTCACTTCACCTTGATTCAAGGGATCTGGGCGCATTCTGGCTCCCCTACCAGTCCCAGCTGCTACTCTGCGGGAACCCTGTCCCTTCTGACCTGGGGCGCCAGAGGAAAGGTATGTCTCAGAGCCGCCTGCACCTGGAGGGCTGCAGCCCAGCCTCTGCTTCCCACACCCACACGACATCACTGGCCCAGATGCCACTTGGCTTGTGAGAGACAGCAGACAAGGCTAAGTGGCCCCCAGGACAGCTGAGTGATGCCAGGCAGGCGCCTGGCACACCTCCTACAGGAAAACAGTTTCCTTCCTCTTAATAACAGTCATTAAGGGCCTGCACCTGAGACACCGCAGCCAGGGGCAGGGCTTGGGTCTGTCTGGACAGCTCCCTTCACCCTGGGCCACCACCTCTAGGCTCAGCCCCAAGGCCAGGAGCCACCTGTCTGCCCTCCCATTGCCCTTGACAAACTCAGCTCACAGGGAGGGGCTGCCTAGGGAGGGGCAGCTGGTCCCACAGCCCTGGGGGATTGTATTTGATTTGCACAAACGTATTATCAGATGTCAGGGATCCACTGGAACCCTTTGCCCTTCAACTAAGTCTTCCTGCCCCTGTCCCTCTCTGTTGCGCTCCCTGTACGCAGCCCCAGCACTGCAACACAGAGTCTGACTCAAGAACTATCCCACTGCCCAGACACACATGCACACACAGGTCCACGCACACTGCTATGCCACACAGGGACACAAACATCACAGGCTGGATGTGCACACACAGGCACAGGTACGATTATGCATAGGTACACCTATATATATTTAGTCAAACCTTATGAAATTGACAATATTCAGTGGTTTCTTAGGTACAAAAATGGAATCTAATACAAACTTGGGCGTCGGAAGAGGTATATACAAATACAGAGCCAAATTTGTACACCTGTGCCTTATTTACAATAGCCGAAGGGAAGCAACCCAGGCTGGGCAACAGAGCCAGACTTTGTCTTAAAAAAAAAAAAAAAAAGGTTACAATAGCAGATTTTGGCTTGGTGCAGTGGCTCACACCTGTAATTTCAAGACTTTGGGAGGTGGAGGGAAGAGCATCACTTGAGGCCAGGAGTTTGAGAGTAACCTGAGCAATAGAGACCCCATCTCTAGTTCATTTTTATTATTATTATTTCTGAGATGGAGCCTTGCTCTGTCACCCAGGCTGGAATGCAATGGTGCAATCTCAGCTCACTGCAACCTCTGCCTCCTGGGTTCAAGTGATTCTCTTGTCTCAGTCGCCTGGTAGCTAGGATTACAGGCACTCACCACCATGCCTGGTTAATCTTTGTATGTTTCATAGAGACAAGGTTTCACCATGTTGGCCAGGCTGGTCTCGAACCCTCGACCTCAGGTGATCTGCCCATCTCGGCCTCCCAAAGTGCAAGGATTACAGGCATGAGCCACCATGCCCGGGCCACTAATTATTTTTTAAAGGCAAATTTTATGTGTATTTTACCGCAATTAAAAGATACAAAGCCAAAGACATGTAGCTGAAATAGATGTATACACACTCACTGCGGGATAAACACAACTAACTCAGCAACATGCAAACAGGCCTCCCTCCCTCCTGGGAGCACTTCTCCCACCTAGATAAGGCCCTGGTTGGTCCTCCTCTTCAAACAAATCTGGAGATAAGGCCCTAATGAGGGCCCTGCCACCTCAGCTGCCCCCGCAGTTCATTACCCTCACACGATCTGGCTTTGTTTACTCAACCTCCTACCCCTCTTGCAGCCTCCTCACCCCCAGGGAAGGGCCTCCTTCATGTGCCCGGTGCTCCTGCACCTGGGATAGGATGGCGTGGGCCATAACTCCTGACCTGTAGCCCCCGACACCTCCCCAGGCCCTTCACTTGTAGGGTCCTCAAAGACACAGCCCAAGTCCTGTTTATCTTTGGTCCTAGGGCTCGGCTCAACTTGAGGAGCCTCTAAATCCCACCAACTTCCCTCCCACTATGCATGTGTAAAGTTCTTTGGACACAGAAGACCCTGTGTTCTGGACATGATCGCAGACCAGATGAACCAAGTATGCTTAGTGCTAAACAGGGTTGCAAGACATGGCTTTAGGTCTCCAGCACTCCCGCTGTCCTCGCTGGACCTCATACCTCTGTAGAAAGGTGGTGACCACTTCTGCCTAGCCTGGCTCCCCAGCTGCAGCTGCCACCTGCTCACCCTCTTCCCCAGAGCAAAGCTGCTCACCGTCCTCCCAAGGACACACAGTACATGCTCTGGGACTTTGGTCTTTGCTGGGGCAGGGGTCAGAAATCTGCCTGCCCTGTTTGCCTCCTGGCCTTGCAGTTTCTGAAATAAGCTTTCAACCATTTTCATAGCCTTGGAGGAGGGGAGGAAGGCTGGGGTCTGGCTGCCACCAGGCCAAGAACACCCTGGAGTCAAGGGCGTTGCAAGCACAGCCATCCGGAACAGTGTGTCTCGGGTGGGCCTTAGTCCACTGCCCACAGTACACTGAGCACTTGCTTATAAGGCACTTGTTTAAAAACCCAGGAATTCTAGGTTACAGTGAGCTATGATCACACCACTGCTCTCTCTAGCCTGGGTGACAGAGCAAGATCCTGTCTCAATTAAAAAAGAAAAATGGTCAGATGTGGTAGCTCACACCTGTAATCTCAGCACTTTGGGAGGCTGAGACAGGAGGATCATTTGAGTCCAGGAGTTCAAGACCAGCCTGGACAACATAGTGAGATTCCACCTCTACCAAAAATGTAAATATTAGCCAAGCATGGTAGCCCACATAATCCTAGCTACTTAGGAGGCTGAGGTAGGAGGATCGCTTGAGTCCAGAGAAACTGAGGCACAGCTGTAGTGAGCTGTGGTTGCATACTGCACTCCAGCCTGGGTGACAGAGCAAGACCCTATCTCAAAAAGAAAAAGATGCCGGGCTCAGTGGCTTACTCCTGGTAATCCCAGCACTTTGGGAGGCCAAGGTGGGTAGATCACCTGAGGTCAGAAGTCAAGACCAGCCTGACCAACATGGTGAAACCCTGTCTCTACTAAAAATACAAAATTTAGCCGGGTGTGGTGGTATGTGCCTGTAGTCCAGTTACTTGGGAGGCAGAGGCAGGAGAATTGCTTGAACCCGGGAGCCGGTGCAGTGAGTCAAGAATCATGCCACTGCACTCCAGGCTGGGCAACAGAGCAAAACTCTGTCTAAAAAAAAAAAAAAAAAAAGTTCCAGAAGCCACGGAGACCTTCTGGATGAGAATCTCCAGGCGGGTGGAGCCCACCGATCTGCAATTTATCACCTCTCACCATCCCTGGGGTCAGGGTGAGAGCCAAGGTTCCTGCAGGACAGTTCCAAGTGGGAGTGGGAGAGAGCTGGGGGCTGTGAGCACCACAGTTAAGATGGTGGAGAGTAGCAGGACGATTATAGGAGCAAAAAGAGGGCTGGCTGCGGGACAGATAGGTGTGATGTCCTTGGACATTCCATGTGATGCTCGTTCAGCTCTCATTTAGGGCCTTGCGCACGTGAGACAAGGCACGTGCTATACACCATGGTAAGTGGATGGTCTCTAAATCAGCATTTGGGTGATTTATGGTCATAGCCGGTCTCTAAATCAGCATCTGGGTGAGTTTATGCAAGTGGATTTGATGAAAATCCATGGTCTGCCTGTGTCAGCCCGCAGTCTCTGCCTGTGAGACAGTTGTCAGTGTGTCCGTCTGCATACCTGCTTGTGTGTTCTCGTCTTCTCCTGGGTGTCTTGAGTCGCTCAGCCCCCTGGAGTGTGTATGCGTGTGTGCATGTGTGTTCGTGTGCGTGTTCCTGAGCACACCTGGGCCCCTCTCGGCTATAATTCAACCTCTGTGGGTCTCAGGAAGTCAATGTTTGGAGACTTGCTAAGGAGCCTGGTGGGGACGGGGAGGCATTGCTGGGGAAGGAAGAGAGAGGGAGGCAGGAGTGTGCATGGAGGGCCTGGCACTGCCGCTTCCTGGGCAGGCGAGTCCCAACACAGGCAGACAGGTGGGGCTGACCTGACAGGTTCCAGAGGCCAGGGGCAATGGGGCGGAGCGCGGCTCTGACTTAGGGTGGCAACAGTTTGGGGGCCCTGCCACACACGGAGTGAGCGGGCGGGCAGGCAGGAGGCGGTTCTGCTGCTCTCTTCTTCCTGCTGCAGCCAGCCCAGCATGCAGGCCATGGGGCCTGCCAGTGGGTGAGGCAGCCGCAGGGCAGGCATGTTTGGAGGCTCAGTGCCAGGGGGCCTGGGAGCCCAGGGCATGGCGGGGACCCTGCGGGGCCGGGTGGAGGAGCTGAAGAGGCCGTGGTGGCGGGAGAGCTCACCACTGGTGCTGAAGCACAGCGAGGCAGCCCGGCTGGCGGCTGACGCCCTCCTGGAGAGGGGTGAGGCTGCCTACCTGCAGGTCATCTCCGAGGAGCGTGAGCTGCCCTTCCTGAGCGCCCTGGATGTGGACTACATGACCAGCCACGTGCACGGGGGCCCTGAGCTCAGCGAGGCGCAGGGACAGGAGGCCTCGGGGCCAGACCGTCTCAGCCTGCTCTCCGAAGTCACCTCAGGCACTTACTTCCCCATGGCCTCTGATATAGATCCCCCGGATCTGGACCTAGGCTGGCCGGAGGTGCCACAGGCCACGGGCTTCAGCCCCACCCAGGCCGTGGTTCACTTTCAGAGGGACAAGGCCAAGAACATCAAGGACCTGCTGCGCTTCCTCTTCAGCCAGGCCCGCACGGTAAGGGCCTCATTTCTTCATCGCTCATCTTACAGAGGAGGAAACTGAGGCCCAAAGAGGGGAAGGGACCAGCCCAAGGCCACGCAGTGACTTAGGGGCAGAATGAGAACCAGTACCTCTGGCACTGTTAGATCGCAAGCTCCTAGAAGGGGGCACCCCATATTTACCTGGGCAAGTGCTTGGTACCCAGGAGTAGTATGGATGAGCATAGAACAGGGCATGGGCGTCAGGGACTCCACAGCTCTCCTGAAATGCACGTGAAATGGTGCAGGTTGGAGGGAGGAGTCCCGCTGCATCTTTACCTTGGAAGATGGTCCACTCCCTTATCAGATTCCCAGAAAGTTTTATGGTTCCTACACTAAGAATTCCAGCCTTGGGGAACATCTGAGCCACCTCCTTAACTTATAGAAGAAGAAACTGAACCCAGAGATGGGCTTGGGACTTGCCCAGGGAGGTCCAGATGGTGACATAGAGCTCAGGGCTCAGGGAGACAGAGGTCTCCAACTCGGGCCTTGGGGAGCAGTCGCAGCCCTCCTTGCTGGCTCGGGTCCCCAGTTGCTACGTGCCCTCCTGTACCACATCTGCAGCTGGGCCTGAAGCAGGAAGGGGGCTGGCGTGTGGGCCTCTTCTTCATGGCTCTGAGGGCTGGGTTTTGGAACCAAGGAAGAAGGAGGAGAGGAGCTGCTGGGCTCAGTAATGGGGAACAGGAGCTCAGGAGAAAGAGAACTGGGAGGGCAGGTAGGGTGGTCAGCACCCAGGAAGGCTCTGGCCACACACAAGTACAGCTTCACTTCTGGAGCCCTGGCCTCCAGCTCAGGAGACAAGGGAATGGACAGGATGACGCCCGGAAGGGTTGGAGGTAGGGTTAGGCTCCTGCTGCAGAGATGGGAAGCCAGGATGCTGGGATCCCACTGGTACTTCCAGAGTCTCCCTGACAAGCCTGCTTGTGCCCCAGGCAGGGCAGGGCCAGGCCTGATTGGCATCGGGAATGGGGTTATTAGTGAGGCTGTTGCTGTTGTTGTCCTCACCCCTGCCTCTTTGATCTTTCCTGCCCGTCCTTGTTCCCCCACTCCTGGTCGGGCCTGTGCTGTGAACTAGGGCATCCCCCAGTGCCCTGCCTCCTCAGCCCCGATTTAGACCCCTCTATGCTGGGCCGGGAGCCAGGCTCAAGCACTGGGCTGTCACAACTCCTAGTAACCTTGGGAAATGCTGCATTTCCCTGCAGCCTAGTGTTTATAGAGCTCTGTTATGTCTTGAGCATTTTCACATTTAGTTCCCCGTAACTCTGAGACATGGCTATCATTATGTCCATTTAACATGAGGAAGTTGAGGCTTCCAGAGGTGAAGCAACTCACCCAAAGCTGTATCTCTAGGAAGTGGTAGAGTCCAGGTTTGACCTCAGTTCTGTCTGGCTCCAGAGCTGGAGTGCTGTGCTCTGTACCTCCTGCCTCTCCACTCTGCCTGGGAGAGGAGATTCTCACAGCAGATATATGCCATGGGAAGAAAGGCCAGCTGGGGGCTTGGAGGTGCCAGGAGGGCTTCAGGGTGCTCTTTGAGGCAGCCCTTTATATGGAATGGAAGCACAAGGCCCAGCCGAGCCCTCAACTGAGCAGAAAACTTGGATCCATTCAGCGTGGGTGCAAGTAAAGGGGTCTGCAGTGTAAGGGACAACAGACCTCTGTGGCTTCACAGGGAAACTGAGGCAGGGTTAGGGAAGGGCAGTGAAGACCCCAGTAAGTGGCCTGTAGCTCTGACCCTGAAGAAGGGAGCCTCAGACAGTCCCTGGGCTGGAGTTTGTGGGGGGAGTGCAAGGAGCTTGCCTGGGAATCGGAATCTGGGTTCTGCTGCTCACTGCCTCACTGCTGTCCCATCTGGGGCTCAGTGCAGAGGGGGCGTTGGACTAACAGCCAATCCACAGTCATCTTCGTTTTTGCTTTTGTTTTTTTTGAGATGGAGTTTTGCTCTTGTTGCCCAGGCTGGAGTGCAATGGCGGAATCTCGGCTTACTGCAACCTCTGCCTCTCACGTTCAAGCGATTCCCCTGCCTCAGCCTCCTGAGTAGCTGGGATTACAGGCATGCGTAGATAATTTTATGTATTTTTAGTAGAGATAGGGTTTCTCCATGTTGGTCAGGCTGGTCTTGAACTCCTGACCTCAGGTGATTCACCCGCCTCAGCCTCCCACAGTGTTGGGGCTACAGGAGTGAGCCACCACACCCAGCCCACAGTCATCTTTGAGAATCTGATGACAGATAATATTCGGTGCATGGACAGATTCACAGAAATGCTTTCAAACAGCTAGGGGTTCAAGACAGCCAAATTCTAGCACTGTAATTTGATTTGACTGTAATTCTAGCACTTTGGGAGGCTGAGGTGGGCAGATCACCTAAGGTCAGGAGTTTGAGACCAGCCTGGCCAACATAGTAGAAACCCCATCTCTACTAAAAACACAAAAAATCAGCTGGGCATGGTGGTGGATGCCTGTAATTCCAGCTACTCAGGAGGCTGAGGCACGAGAATCACTTGAACCTGGAATGCAGAGGTTGCAGTGAGCCAAGATTGCACCACTGCACTCCAGCCTGGGCAACAGAGTGAGACTCTGTCTTAAAAAAAAAAAAAAAAAAGGTCAGGCATAATGGAACATGCCTGTAATACCAGATACTTGAGAGGCTGAGTTGGGAGGATTGCTTGAGCCTGGGAGTTCTAGGCGGCAGTGAGCTATGATCACACCACTGCACTCCAGCCTGGGTAGCAGAGCAAGACAGACACTGACTTTTTTAAAAAAAGAAGACAGTCAAATGTCCCTGTGCCCAAGTTAAGAAGCCGCGGGCTAGGTCACTGCTAAGAGCCCTTCGGGTTCACTTGCTCTTGAAGGCTCTGGCCTCCTGATTTTCAGCTCTTTTTTTTTTTTTTTTTTTTTTTTTTGAGACGGAGTGTTGCTCTTGTTACCCAGGCTGGAGTGCAATGGCGCGATCTCGGCTCACCGCAACCTCCACCTCCTGGGTTCAGGCAATTCTCCTGCCTCAGCCTCCTGAGTAGCTAGGATTACAGGCACGTGCCACCACGACCAGCTAATTTTTTTGTATTTTTAGTAGACGGGGTTTCACCATGTTGACCAGGATGGTCTCGATCTCTCGACCTCGTGATCCACCCGCCTCGGCCTCCCAAAGTGCTGGGATTACAGGCTTGAGCCACAACGCCCGGCCGCAGTCCTGTGCTCTTTTTCGGGGGCAAAGTTTCCTACCCCAAGCCTGGCTGGATGTGGGCAGTGCCCTGGGCAGCGCTGAGCTTTCATGCATTTCTCCCCACCCAGGTGATTGCCATGGTGATGGACATATTCACCGACATGGAGCTTCTGTGTGACCTCATGGAGGCCTCCAGCCGGCGTGGTGTCCCTGTGTACCTGCTCCTGGCCCAGGAGCACCTGAGGCACTTCCTGGAGATGTGCTACAAGATGGACCTCAATGGGGGGCACCTGCCGGTAAGTGAGGACCAAGGGCAGTAACTGGGGGTGAGGGCGGGGAGTCAGGGAGGGTGGAGGAGCCAGTGGGTGGCCATCAGCACTGGGGGAGTGGGGGTGGGTTCCCTTAGCTGTCTGGGGTTAGAGACCCCATGGAGCAGAGACATGGCTTGAGCCTCACTCTCTCAAGCTCACCCCAGCCTCCCTTCGCCCAGAACATGCGTGTGCGGAGCACGTGTGGGGACACATACTGCAGCAAGGCTGGCCGTCGCTTCACTGGGCAAGCCCTGGAGAAGTTCGTCCTCATCGACTGTGAGCAGGTGGTGGTGGGCAGCTACAGGTGAGCAGACGAGAGGGGCCTGGGGCTGCACCACGGGCTGGCAGCTGTGGGCTCCCCTCCACTCGCCCACCCCTTGGGACCCAGACTGAGCAACTGTCATGTGCCAGGCATCGTGCTGGGCCAGGGGAGGGTGTGGGGCAAGTCAGCCCCGGAGGAGTTCACTCTAGGGGAATGATCACTTTAATACCCTTGGATAGAAAGTGACTATTGGCCGAGTGTGGTGGCTCATGCCTGTAATCCCAGCACTTTGAGAGGCCGAGGCAGGCGGATCACGAGGTGAAGAGATCAAGACCATCCTGGCCAACATGGTGAAACCCTCTCAACTAAAAATACAAAAATTAGCTGGGCGTGGTGGTGCACTCCTGCAGTCCCAGCTACTTGGCAGGCTGAGGCAGGAGAATCACTTGAACCTGGAGGCAGAGTTTGCAGTGAGCTGAGATCATGCCACTGCACTCCAGCCTGGAGACAGAGGGAAACTCTGTCTCAAAAAAAAAAAAAAAAAGAAAAGAAAAGAAAGAGAGGTAGACAGAGAGAGAGAGAAGAAAGAAAGAAAGAAAGAAAGAAAGAAAGAAAGAAAGAAAGAAAGAAAGAAAGAAAAAGAAAATGACTATTGCACATTGAACTGGAGCAACTTCAGGGAACCTCCCCCACGTCCATTTTACAGGTGGGGAAGTTGGAGCTCTGAGGACAGCTGTGTGCCCAGGCCCACTAAGCAGGGCTAGGGCAAGCACAGACTCTGGAGTCGAAGCTCTGCCCCTTTGCTGTGAGCCCTCACGGTGGTGGGGTTTAGGTCCAGCATGCTGGACCTGGTATGTGTCCCTGGCTGTGACTCCTGCCGACTCCCAGGGTCCTGTACTTTGCCTCCTGACCCCCCTGTACCTCTGCCCCCAGCTTCACCTGGCTTTGCAGCCAGGCCCACACTAGCATGGTATTGCAGCTGAGGGGCCGCATCGTGGAAGACTTTGACCGGGAGTTCCGCTGTCTGTACGCCGAGTCACAGCCTGTGGAGGGCTTCTGCGGCAGTGAGGACCTGCTGTCTCCCCGGGCACTGCGTCCTCCCCCTGTGGCCCTGGCCTTTGGGCCTGGCATCCCAAGCCCCACATCCTCCCCGCCCTCCAGCAGCAGCCTCGGCAGCATCAAGCGGTCACCACTTATGGGCCGCTCCTCTTACCTCGCTCTACCAGGAGGTGGTGGTTGTAGTGACACGGGTATGGGGTCCTCATCCCCCGGCCCCGCCTGCCGTGAGGCCAGTGGCCAGCCCTCCCTGCATCGCCAGCTGTCAGACCCTAACCATGGCTCCCCTCCTGGGCTTTATAGGGCCAACCTGGGCAAACTAGGTGCATACCCATGGTCCCAATCCTCTCCTGCCCTCAACCATAATAGTACCAGCCCCTTGACCTTGGCAGTGGGGTCACCTGTGCTTCCTCGCTCCCGGCCCCTCCTCCAATTCCATCGGGGTGTCCCAGCTCTGTCCCGGTTCCCAGAGAACGGGCTCCCAGGAAGCCAAGACCCTATCCCCCTGCGGGGTCGATGGGTACCTGGCACAGCCCTGGAGACAGTGGAGGAGAAGGAGAAGAAAGCATCTCCGAGTCAGAGCTGTGGCCAGCTGGATCTCCTTGTCCCCTTCCCCAGAGCCCGAGAAGTGGGAGACCATCACTCTGGGGTTACCCCCAACTCAGGCCCCCTTCGGCCTGGAGAGCAGGCCCCAGAGGACAGGAGGTTATCGCCAAGCCAGGCAGACAGCCAGCTGGATCTCCTGCCCAGAGCCCTGGGTACTGGGGGTGCGCCTGAGGCAGGTTCCCTTAGACCTGGTGATCGGGCCCTGGAGGACAGAAGGCTGTCCCTAAACCATAGCCATAGCCAGTTGGACCTCCTGGTGCAGTACCCCAAGGCCCAGGGCTCCAGAGTGCCCTTTGAAGCCAGCTCCTCAGCCAGACCTGCCAGACAGAATCCAGATGAGCGACGGCAGACCCTGGGGCACAGCCAGCTGGACCTCATCACAAAGTTCGGCCCATTCCGGGGTGAGGGGCCTGGGCCCAGTGGTCTCCCGATACCAAGCCCTGCTTGCACAGCTGGGGTGGGGTCTGGGGATGAGAAACGGCTAACCCTGGGCCACAGCAAGCTGGACCTCATCACCAAGTATCATCAGTTGCAGGGGGCCAGGCAGGGACCTGAGCCTGGCCTCCTTGGGGGTCCCAAGGGTGGCCATCTCAATGGTGGTAACAATGACCTGGTGAAGGATGAGAAACGGATGACCCTGGGCCACAGCAAACTGGACCTCATCACTAAGTACAACAAGTCCAAGTTCAGGCAGCTCCGAAGCCGCTTTGAGTCCTAGCCGGAGGGTGTGTGGGACTGCACTGGCCAGGGCAGGCCCCTCCTCTATCCACTGAGACTCTGGACACTCGGCACCCAGACTGGGGAAGGGAGGTGTCTAGAAGCCCAGGTCAGACACACTCTCTGGGCTCAAGATTCTTACACACACACACACACACACACACACACACACACACACCCGACCAGCTAGGCTGTGTTTCCAGCCCTGTGCTGGGCATACTATAGAACTGACAGGTGGATCAGACTCTGATCTGGGGACAGAGATGAAATGCACAAGCTGCTGGAGAACAGGTTAACCAGTGACAGAAGGTGTTAGGAAACAAAAGGCAGAGACTCATGGAGAAGGTGGAGTAGTCAGCAAAGTTTCTTAGAGGAGATGGAGGTGGCCTTTGAGCCAGGCCTTGAAAGATGAGGACGTTTTGGACAGAGGGAGGAGTTAGAGAAATTTTTGGTGGAGGGAATCAGGGGAAGAGATGCCCAAGAGAGGACTGAGTGAGTGGGTCTGAGGTGAGCGAGGGAGGAGGAGCAGCATATGTGGATACCCAAACACACACACACATGCGCACACACACACATGCACGCATCATCGTCATCATCATCATCACTGTCGCCATCATCTTGCTGAGTGTCTCTTGAAGTACAGGTTTTGACAGGTCAGGGGCCATTTTCCTGAACTTACCACCTGTCCAGGACAGTAAACATGATGTACATCAATAAAGTCAGATTTTATTGTGACTCACAGTGCCTGGTGTATCCTGAACTTTGCGGGGTTATGGGAAGGGCACCCTCCAGGCCAATAATGGGGAGCCTCCTGGAGGAGGGTGAATGCTGAAGGAGGAGCTGGGGGAGTCCAGGGTCTCCAGGCTACCACTGTGACATTTTGAGAGAACCCGGGGCTTTTACAGATTCTACAAAATGTGGGGCAAGTTCATCCTGTCCAAGCGTGCAGCAGGGCCCTTGGTCCTCGTCACTATCCTGGGACAGAAGTTGGCTGCTGAGTGAGTGACAGAGCCCGTGCGAGAGGCACATCGTGGAAGCCAACCAGCACCCACATCTTTGTCCACACTGGACCCCTTTCCACCCTCTCCCTGAGCCCCTGCTTGATCCGTCCTCCCCTCTCTCTCCAGCACCTGCAGCCTAGCTGCCTTTCCTTCTCTCGCTGCGCCTCCTTCTCCCTCCTGGAACTCTCTCTATGGGTAGCCTCTTCTAGTCCATCCCAGTCTTCAGCCCCTCATCTCATTCCTCAGCTCTCCACTTCCACGCTGGGCTCCAGACCCAGACTTCTGTCACGCAAGGCACAGCTGGACTCATCACTTTCCCCAGACCTGCCCTTCCTGCGGCTTCATTTCGATCAAAACCTCCATCATCAACCCTTCTTCTACGAGCCATCCCCGGCCCCTCCTCTCCCTCATGCCTCACCTCTGAGCAGCCAGAGGTCTAGGTCGATGACAGCTCCTAAAACGCTCCTGAATGAATAATGAGTAAGTGAACGCGAACAGGCTGGGGGTGGGGCCAGGCGGGGTCACCACCCATAGTGCTGGCGAACGTAGAGTCCGCCGGAGACCGGAGGTAGGAGAGCCGCATGCGTGGCGGGGCGCGCCTAGCTCTCCCGGAAGTCTCCCTGGGCGGAAGTGGAAACGGAAATCTTTTTGGGGAGTCCAAGGTACAGTCGTCGCGTGTGGAACTTGCGGTTATTTGGTGAGCTGGTGTGAGGGGAGCCTGGAAGGGTCAGCTCCCGTCCTGGGTCGGGAGGGGTGGGGGCCTGAGGATTCAGGGCCGGAGGGGCTGGCGGGGCCCAGTGGGCAGGACTTGAGGGCAGAGAGGCCTGGAGGCCGACAGGGGCGGGGTCGCGGCGGCGCCTGAGAGGCGGAGGCTGGCATACTTAGGAAAGGATCCGCAGGCCTTGAACTCTCGGCTCCGTCGCCCCCAGGCTTCATGGCGGTCCGAGCGTCGTTCGAGAACAACTGTGAGATCGGCTGCTTTGCCAAGCTCACCAACACCTACTGCCTGGTGGCCATCGGAGGCTCGGAGAACTTCTACAGGTGCGGCGGGAGCCCCGGGGCTCGCGGTGGCGGGGAAGGGTACCTGGGAGTCAAGAGCTCCGGCGGGGTGAGGGTGCCGGCCCTTCCGCCCCGCGACCACCGAGTCCATGTCCCTACAGTGTGTTCGAGGGCGAGCTCTCCGATACCATCCCCGTGGTGCACGCGTCTATCGCCGGCTGCCGCATCATCGGGCGCATGTGTGTGGGTAAGGCAGGTGGAGGACGCCGAGGGAGGGTCTCCAAGCACCATTACTCACACCCCCGGAGGGAACCCGGAGTGACCCAGGGATTCCCAGGGTATCATCTATTATCTCTGGGCACTGTAGAATCTCTTAGGCCAAGCGTCAGGAGGTCGGGGGCAACCCTCTCGCAAAGGCTACTGGATAAGAGTAATACCAAATAATGTAAAGTGCTTTCACTTGTTCTCATTCCTTCTATTCCTTCTTTTCAAAGACACTGAAAGGTAGGAATTACTGGCCTAACTTGACTGATGAGGAAGCTGAGACAGCCTAACTGACTCACTAAGTTCCATGCCTAGTTCCTAATGTGGAGGAGGATTTTTATCTTTCTCCCTTTTTTTTTTTTTTTTTTTTTTGAGACGGGGTTTCGCCCTTGTTACCCAGGCTGGAGTGCAATGGCGCGATCTCGGCTCACTGCAACCTCCGCCTCCTGGGCTCAGGCAATTCTCCTGCCTCAGCCTCCTGAGTAGCTGGGATTACAGGCACGTGCCACCATGCCCAGCTAATTTTTTGCACTTTTTTAATAGAGACGGGGTTTCACCATGTTGACCAGGATGGTCTCGATCTCTCGACCTCGTGATCCACCCGCCTCGGCCTCCCAAAGTGCTGGGATTACAGGCTTGAGCCACCGCGCCCGGCTTCTCCCTTTTTTTTTTAAGACAAGATTTTTGCTCTTTCGACCTGGCTGGAGTGCAGTGGCAAGATCATAGCTCTCTGCATCGTCAACCTCTTAGACTCAATTCTCCCACCTCAGCCTACCAAGTAGCTAGGACCACAGGCTAGTGCCATCACACCTGGCTGATACTTAAATACAAGGGCCCTGACCGTAGACACGTGGCCTCCCTGGCCTTGACCTCCTGGCCTAAAGTGATCCTCCTGCCTCAGTCCCTTAAAGTGTTGGGATTACAAGCGAGAGCCACTGTACCCAGCCGAGGATTTGTGTCTCATCTCTTTCTGCCACTGTAGGCAGTTGTTTTCTCTTTCTAAGCATCCATTTCTGTCTCTCTAAAGATTAACCAAGATTTGCGGTCAGTTACATTGAAACCTTAAATTCCCTTCACCACATCTCTACCCTACCTTCCTACCTGTTGCACTGTTCATCGTGGTCCTTTCTTTAAGCTGCATCTGTCTCCCATTACTACTGCCCGTTGTTTCTTAGTTTTGCTCATTGAGGTCACTTTTAAAAGTCTTTCTTTATTTTTTAAATTTTATTTTAATTTAAAAAAATCTTAAGCCTGTTTGGGAGGCCAAGGTTGGTGGATCACCTGAGGTCAGGAGTTCGAGACCAGCCTGACCAATATGGAGAAACCCCATCTCTACTATAAAAATACAAAAATTAACTGGGTGTGGTGGTGCATGCCTGTAATCCCAGCTACTTAGGAGGCTGAGGCAGGAGAATTGCTTGAATCCGGGAGGCAGAGGTTGTGGTGAGCCCAGATCCTGCCATTGCACTCCAGCAACAAGAGCAAAACTCCACTGGGTAACAAGAGCAAAACTCCGACACACACACACACACAAAACCAAAAAACACTCTGATCTCTAGCTATGCCCTTAGGACTTGAGCAAGTTGTGACAAGGGAGACTGTAGCTTGGTCGTTGGTGTATTAGATGATGGGCATGACCTGGAATTTCGAAATTAAGAGGTGTGTATTTGTAGTTTGTTCATTCTTGTTGCTGTATGGTGTGTTTTGTGTATGTATACCACAGTGTATTCATACATTCCATCGACAGTACATTTGGGCAGTTTTCACTTTGGTCTAGTAGGAATAGTGATACTGTGTTTTTTTTTCAAGTGAACCCAAACGTATTTCTACTGGATATACAATACCTAAGAGTGGCATAGCAGAGTCACAGGTTATATGACTATTTAGTTAATAGTAGATGATGCCGGATAATTATCTGAAGTGGTTGATCATCTTACGCTCCTGTCTCAGTGCATGAGAGTTCAGTTGCTCCATATATCTTTGCCAACACTTGGAATTGATGACTTGTAAAAATTTTAGTCATTCTGGCAGCACGGTGGCTTACACCTGTAATCCCAGCACTTTGGGAGGTCGAGGCACGTGGATCACCTGAAGTTAGGAGTTCGAGGCCAGCCTGGCCAACATGGTGAAACCTGGTCTCTACAAAAACACAAAAAATTAGCCGTGAGGTGGTGTGCTTTAGTAATCTCAGCTACTCAGGAGGGTGAAGCAGAATTGCTTGAACCCGGGATGCAGAAGTTGCAGTGAGCTGAGATTGCACTGTTGCATTCCAGCCTAGGTGACAGAGTGAGACTCTGTCTCAGGAAAAAAAAAGTATCCATTCTGCTATGTGTGTAGTGTTATCTCAGTTTTTAAGTAGCAAAATACACAACTAATGCCAAGAGCTCTTCCTGTTGCACCCCCCCCACCCCCGCCCCCACCCCTGTAGTTGATGATGGTGAAATAGGCAGTGTTTGTTGGGACTCCTGGGTTTTGTACGAATCAGTGGGTTATGGGTTGTGGGTTGTGGGTTGTGGGTTGGAGGGCTGGGCTCTGGGCCTAAAGCTTTCCTGGGAAAGCTGATTGGGCTGGGCTGTTGGGTTGTATCCTCAGCTCCTAGGGCTCAGCAGGCATCTTGTGTATTCATGGTTCACCTTTGCCCCCAACTCTAATTTGGTTTTCTCTAGGGAACAGGCACGGTCTCCTGGTGCCCAACAATACCACTGACCAGGAGCTGCAACACATTCGAAATAGCCTCCCAGACTCAGTGCAAATTCGGCGGGTGGAGGAGAGGCTCTCAGCCTTGGGCAATGTCACCACCTGCAACGACTACGTGGCCTTGGTCCACCCAGACTTGGACAGGGTGAGGCAGCCCAACCTGACCCAAGCGTCACAGGGCCATCCTAGTCATTGGTCTGTCACTGTTCTTTCCTAACAGGCAGGAATTAGGGGTCTCGTTTGTGGTTTCTTTTTATATATGGGTCCTTGAATTTCAGTTACTCATTAGAATAATGGTAACAGAGGCCTTTTCAGTGTCAGAAAGAAGCTGGGGAGGGTATGAATCCTGAAGGATTCAGGAGATTGAACCATCCAGTCCTGTGGTGATTGACTGTTGAACTTTTGACTGTAGGTGAGAGGGAAAAAAGTGACATGGAGACCAGCCTCCATGCATGAGTATTAGGGGCTTCACAGCTGGCCCTGACTCTGCTCTAAGCTGTACTTCCTCCTTTCTCTGGGTGAGGCTTTCAAATGAGATAACATAGGAGAAATGAGGGGCACAGGGAGCCAAGGCCTGAGTGCTTCTGGGCATGGAGAGCCCCGGTTCTGGGGCTGTAAGTTCTGGACCCTGAACACAGTACCTTTAACTGGTAGGAGACAGAAGAAATTCTGGCAGATGTGCTCAAGGTGGAAGTCTTCAGACAGACAGTGGCCGACCAGGTGCTAGTAGGAAGCTATTGTGTCTTCAGCAATCAGGGAGGGCTGGTGCATCCCAAGACTTCAGTTGAAGACCAGGATGAGCTGTCCTCTCTTCTTCAGGTCCCCCTTGTGGTAAGCCTTCCTGTTCTCTGAACCCCGTCTCCTGCTGAGGCAGATCCTTTTGCCCTGTGTTCAGGAGTCTGGGTCATTACCTGCTGCAGTTTGGGACTGGAGCTGCAGGTCAGGGAGGAGCAAGGTTTGGGGAGAGTCCTCAGTGAGGAGGGAGAAACTGGTGCCATGACTCACACTGAGCCCTTCCCTTGGCAGGCAGGCACTGTGAACCGAGGCAGTGAGGTGATTGCCGCTGGGATGGTGGTGAACGACTGGTGTGCCTTCTGTGGCCTGGACACAACTAGCACAGAGCTGTCAGTGGTGGAGAGTGTCTTCAAGCTGAATGAAGCCCAGCCTAGCACCATTGCTACCAGCATGCGGGATTCCCTTATTGACAGGTACCTGGGGTTTCCCCTTCTGCCCAGGGCTGGGGGTTAACTTGCCTTTTTCGAGTATGGGGGAAAATGTCATCTAGAATGGGAGCCTACCAGTTTGTTCTGGTAGCTTCTTGAGTGTGAGAGCATATCTGCATACTGCTGAGCAGATAGAGCCAGCACATTTTTTTTTTTCAGTTCACCATGATAATAAAAAATTCATTGAGCATCTGCTAATCCTCATCTTTGTGGCTTTGTTCAGGGCTAGGATATTAGAGCTGTAGCTGCTTGAGCAGCTTTTCAGAGCTGATCTGGGGGTGAGGGCGGAGGCAGGCACCTCGAGGGTGAGGCAGGCTCTGTGAAACAGCTACTGACTGTGCACTTTCCTTTTTCTTCAGCCTCACCTGAGTCACTTTCCAAGTTGTTCCGTGGGCTCTTGGCTCTGGACTTTGGCACCTTCTCCATGCTCCGCCCAATCTGTACTGGATGCTGGCAGGGAGGTGGCAGAGAGCTCACTGGGACTGAGTGGCTGGGCACCCAACCCTTTTCCACCTGTGCTCATTGCCTGGATCTTATCATCATGCAAAAACCTGCTCTGTTGTGCTGGCTGGCAAGCCCTGTGGCTGCTGGCTGAGGGTTCTGCTGTTCTGTGCCACCCCATTAAAGTGCACCTTCCTCTGGCCATTCTGAATGTTATGTTTGGGGCCCTCAGCCTGTGTACAATCCCCGCACTCTCCAGTTGCTCCAGCATTCTGGGAAGATAGGGTGGGATGGCCACAATACATACCCAGTTCCCCACCTCCACACACGCCATTCCCTTCACCATCAGGATGGGAGGCCTCATCTTGGAGCAAGAAACACTCTCCACTACAGTTCTCACAGTTCTCACGTTTTTATTTTCCTTTTGGGGCACGGTCTCACTCTTGTCACCCAGGTAGGAGTGTGGTGACACAATGATGGCTCACTGCAGCCTTGACCTCCTCGGCTCAAGCGATTATTTATCTATCTATCTCTATTATTTATTTATTTAGTAGAAGCAAGGTCTCACTCTGTTGCCCAGGCTGGTCTGATACTCCTGAGCTCCAGTGACCTACCCACCACCTCAGCCTCCCAAAGTGCTGGGATTACAGGCGTGAGCCACGGCCCCCGACTTCTGCTCCAGTCTTCTCTGTCCTTGAAAGCCTGAGAGTCTTCCGACTTTACTCGGAGCAAGGTGAGGCCCCCGTGAGAGCTCTGGGGCATCCAGCTTCTGGGCATTCTGTCTATGGAGGATGGAGGTTGCAGGTCCTTACCTGGGTGGGCGTGGGTCGGGACAGCAGGTTCCCAGAGGCCTCCGGGCCTGGGCGCCTTAGAGGGAGCGGCTGCGCAGGCCGTCCCTTTGGTGGGGCGGGGCCTCGAAGTGCTGGGGCGGGATTGGCCGGGTGCTTTCGTGGAGCCCCGCCCCGGAGCCCGGGATCGAGTCCTGACTTTTCGCTCCAACGCGCGAAGGGCGAGGTCGGTGCGCGGTGACGTCACGACGCCAGCTCCTCCCGTAGCCGAGGTGGACTCCGGGAAGCCCGCGGGTGTGGCCGTACCAGGTGAGGGCAGGGCCGGGGCGGGGCCCTAGAGGAGATTACCGGCGACTCAGACCTGAAGGGTTTCTCTTCTTGCAGACCATGGGGGCTCAGCTGAGCGGCGGCCGCGGCGACCCGGACCCTGTGCAGCCCCAGCCCCAGCCCCAGCCCGCCGTGCCGGAGGGCGCGGAGCGGCCCCGGCTTCAGCCTCAGCCTCAGCCCCAGCCCCAGCCCCAGCCCCAGCCCCAGCCCGACCCCGGCCCGTGGGGGCCGCTGGACGATGTGCGCTTCCTCATCGCCTGCACTTCCTGGTACTGACGGCGCCCTCCTGAGGATGCCGCCCGTCTGCCCGCCGTTCCCTGTGGTTCTTGTCTGCCTGGTCTCCTGTCCCCACGTCTCTGTCTCTTATACTCCCTCCCGCGGCTCCCCAGAGGCAGCAGAGAATTCGAAGAGGTTGCCGGGGACTGGAATGAAGTCCCGGCAGGGCCACCTTCGCAGGCTCGACCCCAGCCTGCTTCCCAGCTTGCAGCCAGACCCAGCTCATCCCTTCGTGCCCACCCCATCCCTTCTCCGGCTGGCTGGGTCCGGGGCAGCCCTCTCTGTCACTGGCCTCCAGAGGCAGCAGGGCAGGCCTCCTGGTAAGCCTGCAAAGCTGCTGACCTCCTGACCTTGCCTGCTTTCATTAATATATTTATTGCTGAGAACCGTGTTCTTGACTATGTGTCCCAGGTCATGGCATCAGGGGCCTTGACTTCTGAGAATCCCGTGCCACAACAACCCTCCCCATACTCTTGAGGGGCGCTGCTCCCCATCCTGGATCCTAAGGAGGCATCATGAGGCTGTGTTCCCGGAACCCCAATAACCCTGGGCCTCCAGGGCCAGCCTTTTGTAGAGGGAGGATATCTGACTGCCGGTCTGGCTGATGAAATGCATGGGGCAGCTCCCAGATACCCCAAACCGCCTGGCTTTCCTCCCAGAAACTTCTTAAGGTCACTCTTGGAACTTGATCTTTGTTCCCTCATCCCAGGGAAATGACACACTCTGTATTTCTGTTTTATTTAGAAATGATTTAAAAAACATTATACAAAGGCTGATCAGTTTAAAATGTGACTGACACTGAAATGCTGTGATGTCCCCCAGGCTGAGGGGAATTGAGGCTCTGGGGTCCCCAGTTCTTTGCCCCTCTGTCCACCCTGTCCTGGGGTGATGGACAAACAGATGACCATAGGCAGGAGAATCTGAGATTAGAAGCCTCTAGGCTGAGCCCTCTGGGCCTGGCCCCACATCCCTCACCTCTGCGGCCTGGACTGCCTGCCTCCATCTCCTGCTCATTCTCAGCTGGCCTACCAGGAGCCAACGCCTGGTGGGAGGCGGGGGTGCCTAGAGCTTTCAAGAAGTGAGAGCACCAACCTGAGGAGTGGACAGGGACCAGGAAGTGGGGGAAAGGAGACCAGGAAGAGGTGGATACAGGAGACACTTCTCATCTCAGACCCTAGAGGGGTCCACAGATGGGGACACAAGGCCCAGCCAGCCCACTGGATGGCCCGGGCAAGTAACAACCTCTCTGTGCTTCATCTGAGGGCACGGTGAGAGTTACCGTTGGCCTCCCAGGGCCTACACGAGTTTCATGTGAGTGGACAGATGTGAGCTAATAAAGTGCTTTGCAAAGTATAAAACACTGTACAAACCTATGAATCACTAATATCTCCGCAGTTGTTCCCTGCCTGTCCCAGGGAGCCTGCCCTTGGCCAAAATGAAAAAAAACAAGGATGATGACAGGGGACACAGCGGACCCACATGGGCACCTCTGGGACAAGAGATTTTGCTTGAGACAGCTACCAGGGAAGCAGGAGTCCCTGTCTGTGCTACAGGGTAAGCCTACCCCAATCCCAGAGACCACAGGGTCAGGGGCAAGGCCCATGCAGGCTCAGCGAGCAGGGGTGGCATCCAATACCTGGCCAGCACACTGGAGACTGCCTGACACCTCTTTTTGGCTTTGGCAGAGAGCCAGTGAGCGTCACTGAACCCACTGGTCTTGCCTGGGGTTCCTCAGTGACAAGCAGGGCTGCCTCCGCTGCACTGGAGCCAAGCAAGCCGAGCCCTAGGAACTCCTGCCAGAGACCATGAAGGGTGAGCCAGTGAAGGTCAAAAAGGGAGGCCCCTCAGCTTGGGGCCGCTACCAATAGGGGTGCCCTTCTCCTAAGAGCAGAATGGGAAAATAGGCCCAGTGAGCACGGTCAGCAAGGGCCAAGCTCTGGGAAAACACTGCTTCTGGCAAGACATTGAATCGGCCTCGGGGTAGTTGGGAGTAGGGGCACTAAGCATTTTAGAAGAATGCCCTGGGCCACTTCCAAAGGACTCCCAGGCCCTGCCACTGTTGGCCCTGCTGCTGTCTCCACCTCACCTAACTAGTGAGGCTGAGCCCCAGGCTGCAAGTGACAGGCTGGAGCAAAGCTGGGGACGGGGACAACAGAGGGGAGTGGAGGACGGTCACAAACTCAGATCTGCCTCCAGAGATGGGGTCAGCTTCTGCCCCAGCTCTGTAGCCTCAGGAGCAGGGCTCAGCTACTGGGTTGTCTGGGCGCTAGAGTGGCCTTAGCAGCACCTTGGTCCTTGTCGCCTGGGAGAGGGCCGCTATGCTGGCCTCATCACCAAGACAGTCATCTCTAGTTCACCTAAAGCCTCAAGCAGCCTTTGCAAAATGGGACTTTAAACAGTAGTGACAGGACATTAAAATATTCACGATGTGACAGCTGGGTCCTTGTCAGACCCAGCTGGGCCACAGCCCTGCCTGCAGCATGTGACCCTAAATCCTGGGTCCCAGAAGAGACCCTGGCAGGTGGAGCAGGTTTCCTGAGGGATCTGCTGTCTGCCAGCAGGGAAACCCAGGCTTGTTGCCCACTGTGTCAGAAGCAGGGGTCCTGTAGCCTTGGAGGACAGTAGGGTGGGGGTGGGGGGACATCTGACCAGCAGGTGTTGGCAAAAGGGGACCAGGACTGGTGGCATCTCCCAGATGGGGGCTGAGAGCTAGTGCTGGCTTCCCACAGAGGGTGCTGAGTCCTAGTCAGGAATGGAGCTATGGTGCCTCATGGACACCACGGGAAGCCGTGACCACAGGGGCTCCTCCTGGCATGGTCCCTGTCTCCAGATGGAGACCTGGCCTATTCCCTTAAGTAGGAAGTAGTTTACCCAGGACAGAAGGCTGGCAGCTGGGTGCCAGACACCCACCCTGGAGCACAGCCCCCATAATTCCCTGTCCCACACTCAGCCTCGGCCAATGCACCCACCATTTCAGCTGTACGACCCCAGCCTAGGGCCCTGCTGGCCCTGGTGAGCAGTGGCCAGAGCTGCCCCTCAGACCCTGGTGAGGAAGGGCCTGGCTGGCTAGACCGAGTGTACAGAGAGGGCTTTGGGCTGCTCATACCCACTCCTGGACTGGCCGCTTATAGTAGGTGACAGGCTGAGGGCCTGTCTTGTTCTTGAACTGGAAGATGGTGTAGACCAGCACCAGGATACAGAGGGACAGGATGCAGGGGATGACCACGGCCACGGCATTCACGGAGCCTGGCACATCATTGATGGTCACCATGATGTCCACATCGTCCTGGGGCAGCCGCCGCTCCTTCCGCCGCTCCACCTCCTTCTGGTTGCAGCCCATCCAGTCACGCAGGATGTTCCGTGGGTAGCCTGGCTCCACACTCAGTTTCTGGTTGTCAAACTTCCAGTAGTCCCTGCCCTTGTAGAAGTAGGTGTAATCTGCAGAAATACAGCCCAGCGTCACCACTACCAGACACTTCCTGCACCTGCTCTGGGGCAGTATGAGAGGGAGGGTATCAGGCGCTGTGGCAGGGGAGGCAAGGTGGGCACACCTGGAGGTTTAGGGTGCAGTGCTTGACTGAGTCATGGAGTGTGAAGCTACAGATGGGGTTGCCAGGGACCTGGAGTGGCTTGCCTGTCATCTCACAGGTGCTGGGAAACCAGAGGGAGAACTGGGACTTGGTTCACTTTGTGCCACCCAGACAGGTCCCTTTGCATGCAGCCTGGGTCATAGCTCTGTTACTCTGTGCCCACAGGCGCCCCCGCCCTGCCCATGTGAGTCCCATTAGGCCTCGGCCCAGCTCCTGCTTGAGCCAAGAGAGGCAGGGGGCAAGATTTCTCCTTCTGTTGACAGCAAGACACTACCTCTCTGCAATTACGGATTTTTTTGGCTTGGCACATATCACTTCACAATGCAGATGCAGGGTCTTTGTGAGTCTTATGGGGGAGGGGCGGGCAGCCCTGCCAGTCACTCCCTGGGCAGCCACCCCATGGCTCCAGCAACAGCCTGAGCAGCCCAGCCAGTGGGCAAAGCAGCTTGCTCAGGCTGTCCTCATTGGCCGGCTCCCCACCCTGGCTAGGACTTTCATTGGTCTAGGTCCTTGATGTCACCTGTCTCTGAGGCTCCCCAAAAAGGGAGATCTTGTGTTTAAAGCATCGGGTATACAAAACAGCCAACAAATAGTGGCTGTGGCCATTGGCGTTCTTATGAGTGATGCCTCCTCGGAGAGCCCTTCCCAGCTGTCTCTAGTCTCTAACATGGCCCCCTCTAGCTCACTGCTCTCTCCCAGCATTTCTTTCTTTCTTTTTTTTTCAAAGACAAGGTTTCCTTCCATCGCCTAGGCTGGAATACAGTGGTGCAGTCAAAACTCACTGCAGCCTCAAACTGCTGGTCTTAAGCAATCCTCTGGCCTCAGCCTCCCAAGTAGCTGGGACTATAGGCACATGTCACCACACCCAGCTCATTTTTGTATTTTTTTTTTTCGTAGAGATGGAGTCTCACTATGTTACCCAGGCTGGTCTCAAACTCCTGGCCTCAAGTGATCCTCCCACCCTGGCTTTCCAAAGTGCTGGGAGTCTTTCCCTTATAGCATCTGTTGCTACCTAGCTTTATGCCCCTGGACTGGGACCTATGCAGGTCCTGTTCATTGACACGCCCCCAGCTCCCACCACACAAGCTGCTTGTTATTATGGAGTGAATGAATGAATCTTGTTAATCCACATAAACCGAAACCCACAAGATGATGATGATGACTACAATAGCAGCTAAAACATATAGCATGGATTGTGTGCTAGGCATTATTTCTAAGTATGCCATGTAATTTATCTTATTTAATCCTCACAAAACCATTATATAAAGGCAGGTCCCATTATTATCCTCATTTTATAAATGAGAAAACAGAAATTAGAGATTTGCTCAGATTCATAGTGAGTGGTACTATAGTGGTTGTGAACCCAGCCATTCCAGCTCTAGAGGCTGTGCTTTTGACCATATCAATGGAGATCTACTTAACATACAGTCCTGGAGACTCACTCAGCATCTGGCCAGGCTGGCTGCTCCTCCTGAGAAGCTCATAGGTTGGTGGGGAGACAGGCTGTGAGTGACTGATGGCAGTTGTGGGGGCTGGTGGCCAGCATGGCTTCTAGGAGGAGTTCAGGAAACACAAATGTAAAAAGTTTTTCTCTTGATGCAGTGGCTCACACTTGTAATCCCAGGGCTTTGGGAGGCCGAGGTGGGAGGATTGCTTGAGGCCAGGAGTTCAAGACCAGCCTGGCCAACAGAGTGAAACCCTGTCTCTACAAAAATTATAAATTAGCCAGGCACAGTGGCATGTGGCTATAATTCCAACTACTCAGGAGGCTGAGGCAGGAGGATCATTTGAGCCCAGGAGGTTGAGGCTGCAGTGAGCTATGATCGTGCCGCTGCATTCCATCCTGGGCGACAGGGTGAGACCTTATCTCTTAGAATTAAAAAAAAAATTTTTTTTAAGGTTTTCTTTTCATCTTCATGCCCTTAAGCCCTGTGAAAAGGTGCCTTTGAAACATGCATGCCCATCATTGCTTTTCAGATTTGGTGACTCAAGGAGTCCCTGGAGTACACCTGAGGATAACTATTTGAGAGACGCTGTCTGAAGGAGTCATGTCAGCCTATGACATCTCTCTGTTGTGAATCATTCCTGCAGATGAAAAAGAGTGACTTGGCAGCTGGTAAGTGAACTAATGGACCATGTGAACGTGAGGAGATAGGAGACAACTGTCTCCCTTCAGGTGTCTTCTCAAGCCTGGAGGCTCATGGGCACTGAGGATGCCCATGGGCACTGATGAGGACCACATAAAACCAGCTCCCCATTCCCACCCCACCCCGGCCTTTACATACATCCTTCCTTGCTGATGAAGGCCCCTTGGGGGGCCTGTGGGATGCCCTTCCACACGGTGATGGGCTTGGGGTAGCCGGGGTCCGTGGCCCGCCGCTCCTCGCTGTAGCGCCAGTACCGCTCGCCTTTGAAAAAGTAGGTCTTGCCCACGGGTTCCCAGCGCAGAGCTGTGTCGATACCTTCACGGGGCAGACAGCTGCCCAGCTCCCCCAGGCTGTGGGGGTACCCAGGCTCCACTGTCACCTCCTTAAACACCCAATACTTGTCACCTGTGGCCAAGAGAAGCCCAGGATCAGCTTCTCCAGTCACTTAGTGCTGCCTGCCCATCTTCAGGGTGTCAGGTGAAAACAGCCTTAGGCCTGCCTGATCCCCTCAGCCCGTTGGCCCAGTTTGAGTTTGGAAGGGCAGGAAGCCTGAGTCCAGTCACAGATCATGGACTACTTCCCTGTGCTGCCTGGGCTCCGAGTCCCACCCTCTTCTGTTCATGCGACCTGCTCTTCTCTCCTCCCTGGTGATCTCAGCCACTCCCACAACTTCACATGCACTACACCCCTCAAACCTCCACCAGTGACCCCTACTCCGAGGCTCTCCCACTGGACCTGAGCAGCAGACCCAGAATCCTTGACCTCCCTTGTCCTGTGGGCAGCTCCACATTAGGGCTTCCCAGAGTTCCTCATCTGCACCCCAAGAAGGGCTCCCTCCTCATCACCTTCTGCCTGCCAGGTCCCCAACAGGGAGTCCTCACTTCACTGTTGACCCTCTCTTTCTCCTCTCAGTATTCAGCCACTTTTTTTTTTTTTTTTTTTGAGATGAGTTTCGCTCTTGTTGCCCAGGCTGGAGTGCGATGGCATGATCTCTGCTCACCACAACCTCTACCTCCTAGGTTCCAGCAATACTCCTGCCTCAGCCTCCTCAGTAGCTGGGATTACAGGCCTGTGCCATCATGCCCCACTAATTTTTATATTTTTAGTAGAGACGGGGTTTTACCATGTTGGTCAGGCTGGTCTCAAACTCCTGACCTCAGGTGATCCACCCACCTTGGCCTTCCAAAGTACTGGGATTACAGACATGAGCCAGCATACTCAGCTGAATATTTAGCCACTTCTGAGGCCCTCTGACTCTCCTGGCAGCTGTCCCCTGCTCTCCAGCTGCACAGCTCCTCCCTGGTTTGGGCCTCATGAATGGCGCTCTCCAGAACCGCCTCAGAAATGGCCACCCTGCCCCTGCCATGTCTGTCACCTCCTGCCTTCTGGCTCTCTGCTGCTCAGAAAGGTTCCATGGATTTCCAGCCCTGGCCTAATGGATCAAGACCACATTCTGGCCCGGCAATAAGGGCTCTTCAGGATTTGCCCCCAGATGACCTTCCTGGGCCATTTCTCACAGCTCTCCAAAGTGGGGCTTCTGTGGCCATGAGGTGGGCCTTCTAAGCCCTGTGAACATCTGTTCCCTTCCCAACCCTGCTGCTTTATTCAGCCGTTGTCCCTCTGGAATGTTTTTCTTGCTTCTCACTTTCTAAGCCCTGTGAACATCCATACACATCCCAACCCTACTCCTTTATTCAGCTGTTGTCCCTCTGGAATGCTTTCCTTTCTTCTCACTGTCTGTAGCTCACCCATCTTAGGCCTGGCCCAAGTAAAGATAATTGTCATGAAACAACCAAGCACAGTGCTGGGCACAGGGTGGGCACCTTAGCTCCCTCCCACACCCTCCCCTGACCTCCCCAGCTTGAGTGACCTCCTCCCTCTGGGTTCTTACAGAACTGACCAGATGGCCTCCCATGGGGTACTGGGTGGTCTTTACTTGCTTGTCGCACGCTCTACTTCATGTGGGCGGAGCTGGTCACCCCACCAACCTTGGCACATACAGATTCTCAGGCATCACTTTCTGACCTGATTTATCAAAGATCAGTGTCTCTGTTACGGCTAGAAGGGCCCTCTGAGGACATCTGCCTCCCACCCTGCCTCTTCCAGTTTAGATGGGAAAAAGGAGGTCCCAAGACCTTGGGCAGGGAGCTGTCCTGCAGCACATTACCTTTGAAGAAGACAAATCTCCCATCGGCCCTTTCGTAGGCTGCGTCAATGCGGGCAGGCAGGCCCTTCCAGAACTGCTCGATCTGCATGGGGTAGCCCTCCTGCACTCGGTTATTGCGCAGGCGCCAGAACCAGCGATCCTGGGAGGAAGCGGAGATGGGGAGAAAGGTGTGTCGGGCCCTGCCTCTGAACCCAGTGATTTCAGCCTTGGGGTTTAGGCCCCAGCAGCCCAACACCTTCCCTGGGGCCCAGCCTGGCAACCCTCCGCAGAGCCTGTCCATTAGCTGCTTCGGACTTTTAAAGCCTTGGGAGGAAGACAGGATGCCCCTGTCACTCTCTTCATTTCAGCCTCCTGCTGACTGTTGTGGTGGGTGGACCATGAGACAGACAGTAGACAGGCCTGGTGTGGAAGGGAGGTGTGAGGGAGCTGGAAAGGATGAGGTCGGGACCTGGAGTGGCCACATGGGGGCAGCGGAGTGTCACTGACATTAGGTCCTCAGGAGAGCAGGAGGCTGGGGTGGTCACTGATGCTGGGCCCAGTGCTCTTCATGGGGCTGGCTCCATCCAGCAGGGCAAGGATCGTGGGAGCCAAGCCATGGGAATTCCCTTGAGACCTGGGCATGAATTGATATTCCTCCACTTGTGGCTACATGACCTAGGGCCTCATCTGCAAGTGCAGGTTATAACAGAGAATCATGAGAGATTCTAGGCAAAGGGCCCAGAACAGTACGGGGCACACAGTCCATGTTGAGTAAATGGCAGCTAAATAGTCCGAGTCTGGTAAAAATGCCTCTTCTAACTGGCGCCTTGTCCCCACTGCAGCCTCAGGCTGGTAAGCAAGCAATCTAGGCAAGGCCTGTAGCCTCCCAGGACCTCTGTTTTCTTATGTGTAAATGGGGATGATAAAACCCAGACCTGCCTATGAACAGTTCAGTTGGATCAAAGTAGAATGAGTGCAGAAGAAGAAGCATGATTTGTAAAAGATGGTATAAAAGCCAGTAGTTTTAAAAGGTGTTTGACAAAGTACTTTCACATCCAGGTGTGTGACCTTATTTTGACTTTTATGTCTCTGTTAAGTTGATCTGAGATATACGGAGTCTTAAGAAAGGCCTAGATTTGCCTAGAGCCACTCAGTGAGAAGCCGGACTGGGGATGACCCACGTTGCCTGATTCCTGCGAGGTGCTCAGCGTGTGCTGGGACAACTTCATGAGGGGAGTGAGGCAGCCTTCTCCACCAGCTGGCGTGATGGAGACGCCCTGCCCAGATCCCCTTCAGAGAAGGGCTTCTTGCCCTAGTGGCTAGGAGTGTAGCCAGCAGGCAGTTTTCAACTCTTAGCCCCTTTGGGGATGTCCTCTGCTCCAGAGAGCCTCCCTCAATTACTGGATGCCCTTGCTCATCCTGTGATTGAATGAGGGAGGGGTTATAATGTTCCAGATATTTTGGGCCCAGCGTAGGATGACTGGCAGGCCACCGTAGCTCCAGAGCTCCCTGCGGGGTTGGCTGAGGCTTCCATGGGCCTGCCTATGTTGCCACCTCTCCCTCTTCCCTGTCCTGTTTCCTTCTCTTCCTTCCCACAGATGTCAATTCCTAAGGTCCTCCCTAATCGAAATCCTGCATTCTAGACCCCACCTCAGAGTTCGCTCCCCTCAGAACCCAACCTACAACATGTCAAGCAGACAGCCACCCTGTCAGTCCATGGCTGAAGGAAGACAGATGACAAGTTATAGCCTGGCCAGGAGCAGCCTCTCAAGCCTTGGCAGAGTCTGGAGTCAGATTCAGCCACCACTGACCTAGCCCCTACTCCAGGTTGGCCATCTTCACAGCCAGGCGTTCACTGGATCCTCACACACTCTTTGCTAAAGGAATGACTCCCCCAGGTTTCAGATAGAGAAACTGAGGTCCGGAGAAGGGAGGTGACTCACTCAGTCAAGGTCACAGACCAGAAGCCAGCATCCACACTTCCCCCAGCATTAACCCCTAGGGAGGTGAGTGATCACCCATCTTTCCCTCTCCCTCCTGGAAACAAGTTGATTCACTCAGCAGCACCAGGAAGAGACCCCATGCCCTGGCCACTGGGCCAGCTCCCATCCAGGCCCCATTGTAACTGAATCCCAAATCGGGAGCCTTCCCCAGCTCCATGTTGTGGGGGAGGAAGGGGATAGGTCTGGGGCGTCTGAGGGGCGCCAATCCATTGGCCCTACCTTAAACACAAACATCTCGCCGCGGAAGAGGGCCACTGTGTTGAAGTTGCCATCACAGATGTTGGGTTTGGTGCCTGGTGTGGATGGCCGGTCCCCGAGGGGTGGCCGAGGAGGCCTGGGCTGGCGCTCATGCTTCCTCTCCGATGGTGAGTGGATCCTGCGGACGGGGAGTGTGGGGAGTGGCCTTGTGGGCTCCAGAGGCTCAGCTGGGGGTCCTGGAGAGAGGGGCTGCATCTTAGAGGGGGGCAGCCGTTCCCTGCCTCCCACTGCCATTGTCTCAGCTTCACCCAGGCAGCTCTGAGACAAGTCTGACCCAGTCCAGCCTCCTGTTCCCTCTCCCCGGTTTAACTCCCCCAGTCTTTGAGAAAAGGGATGAAAATAGCCATTATATTGAGACTCTCATCTTCCCACCCCCGAATCTGGTATCTTCTCTTTTCTCTCTTCTGTTACAGAGCAATCATGTCCTTCCTTAGGGTCAGTGTCCCATTCCCTCTCTGCCCCCTTCACACACACTGGCCCCACTTCTCACCCCCTTCATTCATTCTCTAACCCACTCTAGTGCAGCTTCTACCCACCACCCACTCCAACCGCTCTGCCAAGATCATCCAATGGAGGCTTGACTCAGACTTTGATGAGCACATGCCTCATCTGGGGATGTTGCTAAAATCAGATGAGGGCTTAGAGGGCCTGGAGTGGGGCCTGAGATTCTGTATCGCTTCACACTCTCAGGTGATGCTGATATTGCTAGTCTGAAGACTACACTTTGAGCAGCAAGATTCATAGAAACACTTTCCCTGAAACACTCTCTTCGTGGTTCTCCTGCCTCATGGGCTGTTCCTTCTCAGCCTCCTCTGCTAGCCACCTGTCTCATCTGCTCTACTGTAAAGGCTGGCATGCCCCTGAGTCCTCTTCTTTTTTCTCTCTACATTTTTGTTCTTAGGTCAGTGTTTCTCCACTTGTGCGCATATTAGGATCACCTGGAGGAGCTTTTCAAACTCTGGATCAGGCGTCCCCAAACTACGGCCCGCGGGCCACATGCGGCCCCCTGAGGCCATTTATCCAGCCCCCTGCCGCACTTCAGGAAGGGGCACCTCTTTCATTGGTGGTCAGTGAGAAGAGCACAGTAGTGGCGGCCCTCCAACGGTCTGAGGGACAGTGAACTGGCCCCCTGTGTAAAAAGTTTGGGGACGCCTGCTCTGGATGTTCAAGAAGCACCAGGCCAACTGTCCAACTATATATATACATAATTTTTTTTTTTTGGAGGAGTCTCACTCTGTCCCCCAGGCTGGACTGCAGTGGCACTATCTCGGCCCACTGCAACCTCCACCTCTTAGGTTCAAGCGATTCTCCCGCCTCAGCCTCCTGAGTAGCTGGGAATACAGGTGCATGCTGCCCTACCTAGCTAATTTTTCTTTTTTTAGTAGAGATGGGGTTTCACCATGTTGACAAGGCTGGTCTCAAACTCCTAACCTCAAGTGATCCACCCACCTTTGCCTCCCAAAGTGCTGGGATGACAGGTGTAAGCCGCCACACCCGGCCTAATTAATTTAAATTTAAATGTCATTACTGTGTATGACTAGTGGTTACTGTACTGGGCACCAAAGATGCCAAATAAATATCCCGGCCTAGTTTTTTTGTTTGTTTGTTTGTTTGAGACAGTCTCACTCACTGACCCAGGCTAGAGTGCAAGGTGTGACCTCAGCTCACTGCAGCCTCCACCTCTGGGTTCAAGCAATTCTCCTGCCTCATCCTCCTGAGTAGCTGGGATTATAGGTACGCACCACCATGCCTAGCTAATTTTTGTATTTTTAGTAGAGACAGGGTTTCGCTATGTTGGCCCGGCTGGGCTTGAACTCCTGACCTCAGGTGATCCACATGCCTTGGCCTCCAGCCTAGATTTTTGAGCTGCAGACTGGTGGACCCTGTTGCTATACAATTAGAAAAGCTGGAAATTCTGGGGTCATCCTTGACCCTCCCTCCTTCCTCTCACCCCACATCTGATCTGTCAGCGGAACCTGTTGTTCTACCTTTGGATTAGCATCTGGGACCTGCAGCCTCCACCTGGTCTCAGCTGCTTTACCTGTGGAGGTGTCCTCCAGGGCTCTAGCTGGGTCATCTCCTCCATAGGGATCCCTCCTCCTGTGCTCTGTAGCCTGAGGCCTATGGGTGCCTGTGCTGTCTTGACAAGCATTTGCTCAAGTAAACTGGTCTCCCTATCTCACCTGATTTGACCAGAGCAAGAACCTCATATACTAGTGTGAACAGAACTGGGAGAGAGGCATGTAAGAGGCCAGCTTCTAATCTTTCATCTTTTTTTCCTTTTTTTTTTTTTTTTTTTTTTGAGATAGGGTCTCACTCTGTTGCCCAGGCTGGGGTGATGGTGAGACCTTGGCTCACTGTAATCTCTGTCTCCTGGGTTCAAGTGATTCTCTTGCCTCAGCCTCCCAGGTAGCTGGGATTACAGGTACTTGCCACCATGCCTGGCTTTTCAACAAATTTTTTAAATTTTGTGATTTTTGGTGGAGATGGGGTTTCAACATGTTGGCCAGGCTGGTCTCGAACTCCTGACCTCAAGTGATCTACCTGCCTCAGCCTCCCAAAGTGCTGGGATTTCAGGCGAGAGCCACCGCACCTGGCCCTTATCTTTTCACTTTAAAGAACAAAGCTCTGGTTATAGTACCCATCACACTGTATCCCTGTTACTCCTGCAGATGTGCTAACCTGCCTGGCTAGAGGTGGACCCCATGGGAGTGCTCAGTCACCATCTGGTGGAGCAGGGATGGAATGAAGCACGAAGGGAGAGGGAAGAGTATGGAAGGGGAGGGGTAAGGAAGAGGGAATGGGTGGCCCTCACCTCACTTCTGTCCCTCTCAGTTATAGCCCAGACCCTCCCCTAGGTTTCCCAAGTGTGCCAGGGAAAGCCTTGCCCTCTGGCCAGGCAAAGCCCTTGGAAGTCTGTAAAGATCTCACACAGTCAGAGAAACAGCAGCAATGTTGATGATAGCAACATCCCCTCCCTCGTCCCCTGCCCCATGACAGGTAGGCAGTCACAGCCCAGCCCTGAGGAAGGAGCAGTCACCCATCTCTCTGCCACACACCATAGATCTTCTGGATGCCCTGGAGATCATCCTGGGGCAGCTTGAAGTTGTGCGTCTCCATGTACTGGTAGAAGGGTGCCATGATGGCGCTCGGGTCGTTGGAGTGCTCCAGTCCCAGCGCATGGCCCAGCTCATGCACAGCCACCAGGAAGAGGTCGTTCCCTGTGGAAAGGAGCATGGGGAGGTGCTCAGGGCACCCGCTTAGATGTGAGTCAGTCAGCCAAGCCATTACCTCAGCAAACACCAACCACAGGCCCTGTGCCAGGCCCCGTGCTGGACACTGGGGACATACAGAGAAATCAGACACAACTCCTGCCTCCCAGGCTTCTCTGCAGCATGGGGACAAGGAGAGAGAGAACAGTGAGGCAGAGGGCTCTGGGGGCATTAGGAATGTCTGGAAGGGTCGGGTGGGGATTCCGAGGAGAGAGGGGTCATTTAAACTTGGGGGAAAATGTTCAGGGAAGGCTTCACAAAGGTGAAGCTGAAGCTGAGTCTTGAAGGATCAGAAGTTAGTCAGAAGAATGGATTCAGGGGGCAGGAGAGGAAGGGTGGGGGTGGCATTCTTGGCAGATAGAATATGATAAACAAGGTCCAGGGACAAGCAGTTTCGTTCCACCTGGCTCTGGAACAAAGCATGAGGGGAGGGCTGGAGAGAGATGAGGTCAGCCAGGCTGGCAAGCAGGGTGCTTAATGCCATACAAAGGAATTTGGATCAGCTTCTTGGCTAGTGGGGAGTTTAAGCCGGAGTGGGGTGGTGATACAATGAAATCACTCTGGCTGCATTTGGAGGTAGGATTAGTGGGAACAAGAGCTGGGGCAGGGGGATCCGTTTGGAAACTGGGGTCCAGGTGAGAGATGAAAAGGTGCTGAGGCTGACCAGTCACGGTGGCTCACGCCTGTGATCCCAGCACTTTGGAAGGCTGAGGCGGGCAGATCACTTGAGGTCAGGAGTTTGAGACCAGCCTGGCCAATATGGTGAAACCCCATCTCTACTAAAAATACAAAAAATTAGCAAAGCATGGTGGCACGTGCCTGTAATCCCAGCTACTTGGAAGGCAGAGGCAGGAGAATCGCTTGATCCCAGGAGGCGTAGGTTGCAGTGAGCTGAGATTGTGCCACTGCACTCCAGTCTGGGCAACAGAATGAGACTCCATCTCAGAAAATAATAATAATTAAAAGGCCCTGAGCGCAGGTGGAGGGAATGGGGACAAAGAGAGCAAGTCCTAGGGTTGGCAGACTGGCAGTCAGCTTCAGGAGACTCCGGGCAGGTGGGGCCTGGGCATGGGCAGCTCTCTGTAGGACCTCAGTTCTGAAGGAAGGGAACTGTTGGCCAAGATTAAGGCAGGGATTTGAGTGTAGGTGAAAACACAATCCAGGTCTGGAAATGGGACACAGGATCCCGAGGGTGGAACTGAGGCAGCTCAATGGCACTGTGGTATGAGCTCAGGCCCCTGAGTGGGACAGATCACCTTCATTCCCCCTGCCAGTCTGTGAATATGGCCAGTAGGCTTCTACCCCTAAGCCTCAATGTCCTCACTTATAAAATGGAGGCATCAGACCTACCTCACCAGGCTATGTGAGGTTGAATAAGATACACGCGAAGTATGTGGCATAGCACAGAAGGGCAGCTGTTGTAATCCTGTATCAGACAGAAGCTGGGTGACTGGAAGAAGCCCATGACCAGAAAGGAAGCACAAGACCAGTGGAGCACCAGGAACCTCTGAAAGCCAACTCCCTTATTGTGCCTAGGACAGGACAAGGAGGCCTGAACTTAGGGGGATTAAGTGACTAGCTTTGGGGAAAAAAATGCAGGGGACAGGGAATTGATAGGCCATTGGACCGACAGTCCTGACTCCCATCTGCCCAGTTTCAGACTCTTGCTTGCCTTGACCTCTGGCATTTGTAGCCCTGTGAGCCCTGCCTCTTATCTCCTGGCCTTAAGGCATGGCTTGGCCCATTCCACCTCTTAAGACCAGGGAGGCTGCTAGGAGCCTAGGAGTTGGTCAGGAGTCCTACTGCCCACTCTGGCCCAAGTGTCACTGGCAAGTTGTTCTACCCCAACCTAGCCTAGCGTCACATGGGGGTGAGGATTATTTGGTCTTCCTGGCTTAGGTCTCCGGAAGAGAGAAGAACCCCATGGAGCAGACCCAGGCCAAGGGCAGTACATGCCTGCCACAATACTGACATCACCTGTGTCTTCTGTGAAGCCGACTTTGAGCAATGGAAAGGAATGGGGATGGGCAAGATCAGTGCAAGGTTGGCCAAAAGCCTGGGGCTGGCCTTCTGCTGGCATGAGAGGGCCAGGCCGCCCCCAGCTCCTTCCTCAGGTCCTGGCCCCTCTGGCAGCAGGGAAGGGTGAGCTCATCTCTGAGCTCCAGCCCAAACAAAGGCAACTGCTAGAGCCAGCGGAAGGCCGCTCTGCTTCCTGGGGTCCAGTCCTGGCTCTGCTCCTGGGCTGTTCTATGACCTGGGACAAGGTGGTCAGGGCTTCTGTCTCCTGAGCAGGCTCTTCCCCAGGGGCTGTCCACAGGGAGCTCAGCTGGGAACCAGGGAACAGGGCTCTGAGCACCGTGGGAGACTCGAAACCTTTGTCCACAGCCTTGTCTCTTGCTCTTTTAACCCCTGTGCTGGGTCTGCAGAGAACAGGAGTAACCGCTTAAAGGAAAGAGGCCTGTGGGTTGGGTCTAGGAACCAAAGGGAAGGGAAGAGCCAGAGAGCCAGCATCCTGCCACACAGAAACCCAAGAGACCCCTTGGGAGGGAGTAGGGCAGGGGCAGGACTTCCTGAGCTTGTGAGGTGAAGGCAGAGGTGTGAGAAGGAGAGGCCTGCTATGAGGACCCCATGCTCCACGGGCAGGAGATGAGGACCCCATGCTCCATGGGCAGGAGGCCATTAGGGTCATTTTTTTTTTTTTTTTTTTTTTTTTTTTTTTTTTTTGTTGAGACAGAGTCTTGCTCTGTCGCCAGGCTGGAGTACAGTGGCATGATCTCAGCTCACTGCAACCTCTGCCTGCTGGGTTCAAGCGATTCCTCTGCCTCAGCCTCCTGAGTAGCTGGGACTATAGGCGTACATCACCATGCCTGGATAATTTTTTATATTTCAGTAGAGACGGGGTTTCACCATGTTGGCCAGGATGGTCTTGATCTCCTGACCTCGTGATCCACCTGCCTTGGCCTCACAAAGTGCTGGAATTACAGGCATGAGCTGCCATGCCCAGCCGGGTTTCACTCTTAAAGTGGGTGCGAAGCAGGGAAGCAGAGTGGTCAGGAGTGCAGTATCTGGGAGCCAGACTGCCTGGTTTTGAATCCCAGCTCTGCCATGTCCTAGCAGTGTGACATTTAAAATTTCTTCCTCTGGAAGCTAGAAGGAACAATGGCACCTTGGTCATAGGGATGGGGGTGAAGATGAATGAGGCAGAGTGTGTAATGCACTCATACTGGCTCTTGGCATAGAAGTATTACCCTTCATTAGCAGCGTCCTGTTGAGCTGTGTGTGAGCACCAGCAACCCTGATAGGGTTGGAAGATCCTGGGCCTCTGAGCAAGTCCCCAGCAGTCTGCTTGGCTACTCAAGTGGGCCTTGTCTTTACTTCATTTCTTTCTCTTAGGATCTCCCTATTTGGTGGTTCTCATCCCATTAACTCCACCAGCCCCACAAAAGGCGATAGTATTTCCCTTTGCCAGTGCTGCCCCTCCACTTGGAATAACCAGATTCCTTCAAAGTTCAGCTCCATTCCTATCTTCCCGGAAGCCTTCCTTGACCTCCCAGCTGGCAGTGAGTGTTCCTGCCGCTGTGCCCTCCCGACAGTTTCTCTGAACTGCCTTTATGGCACTGACCACTTCCTCCCCACATGATCGCCACTAGTGCACACGCTTGCCACCCAGGACTGTGGGTTCCTTGAAGGTAAGCTTGTGTTGAAGAGAAAGGTGACAGCACCTGAGATGGAAGAGTGCCAAAAGCACAATATTTTCCCAAGGGAAACACCTAGACCACCTGCAGCAGAACCACCTGGGGTGACATAAAAATGCAGAGTCCTGGGGTCACACCTGGCTCTGCCACTTTCCAACTGGGTAAATTTCCTATTTTTTTATTTTTTATTTTTATTTTTATTTATTTATTTTTTTTGAGACAGAATCTTGCTCTGTTGCCCAGGCTAGAGTGTAGTGGCTCACTGCAACCTCCACCTCCTGGGTTCAAGCGACTCTCCTGCCTCAACCTCCCAAGAAGCTGAAATTACAGGCATATGTCACCATACCCAACTAATTTTTGTATTTTTCATAGACAGGGTTTCACTATGTTGGCCAGGCTGGTTTTGAACTCCTGGCCTCAAATGATCCATCTGCCTCAGCCTCCCAAAGTGCTGGGATTACAGGTGTGAGCCACCTCACCAGCCTGTATTTTTTTTAAGACAGGGTCTTGCTATTTGCTATGTTGCTCAGGCTAGTCTCAAATGCCTGGGCTCAAGCCATCCTCCTGCCTCATCCTCCCAGGTACTTGGACCACAGGGTGCACCCGGTTCAGAAATTCACTTTCCTCATCTGTAAAGTGGTGATGATAATCCCTGCCAGTTGGCCTTCCATGGCAGGGATGGGGAGAGTCTGTGAGGTCAGTGTGGAGGGCCCCACTCTGTGCAGCAGGTCTGGGTCAGGATGACTCTCTTGTCCTGTCACCTTCCCCTACGCAGGAGCAAGGCAGGGCTGAGCACCCTCCCCAGCAGAGCTTAGTGACTATCTGCTGACTTCACTGCTTGACTCATTTGAAAGAAATGAGGGCAGAAGATGTCTGAAAGTAGCCCCAGGAACCAGCTTAAAGGTGGGATGGGCTAGCTTGCCCCTTCACTCAGACTCCACCTAAGTGGGGAAGCAGAACCACCTCAATGACCCAGTGGTTCTCCAGGGGAGCCTTTTATTTTTATTTATTATTTATTTTTGAGAACAGGGTCTTACTCTGTCCCCCAGGTTGGAGTGCAGTGGCGTGATCTCAGCTCGCTGCAATCTCAGCCTCAGCCCCCAGGTTCAAGCGATTCTCCTGCCTCAGCCTCCCAAGTAGCTGGGATTACAGGTACATGGCTCCACGCCTGGCTAATTTTTGTATTTTTAGTAGAGACAGGGTTTTGCTGTGTTGGCCAGGATGGTCTCAAACTCCTGACTTCAGGTGATCTACCCGCCTCAGCCTCCTGAAGTGCTGGGATTACAGGCGTGAGCCACTGCATCTGGCCCAGGGGAGCCTTTTAAATACATGGAGGAAATGGGGAAGATATTCTGATTCAGGAGGTTTGGGATGGGACATAGGAAATGTTTTTTCTTTTTCTTTTCTTTTTGGTAAGTTTTCCAGGTGAATTGTATTATGGTTGGGTCAGGCTGACACAACCTGAAGCAAATGCTTGACCTCAGCATCGCTAAAAGTGGGACAGTCTGCATCATATGTGTTTGCTGATGCGGTGAATAGGCAGTACCAGCACCACTTATGAAGTATTCTTGCCAAAAAATTGAACTTGAATCTAGTCAGGCCTGTAGATCTAATGAACAACATTTAGGAATTATGGGGAAGAGAAACATATTAAAAGTGAACTTGATTCTTGTCAAGCCAAATGATTATACTCAGGACACATGACCCAGTTTCTTCAACAAATATATGGAGGGAAATGTGTGTGTAGGGTGGGGTGTTTTAAATAAAAAGGGCTTTAAGAGACACATCAGCCATGTCTCATATGTGGATCTTGTTTGGATCCTGATTCAAGCAAACAACTGTAAAAGACATTTCTGAGACTGGGCACAGTGGCTCACGCCTGTAATCCCAACACTTTGGGATGCTGAGGTGGGTGGTCACGAGGTCTGGAGATCAAGACCATCCTGGCCAGCATGGTGAAACCCCATCTCTATTAAAAATACAAAAATTAGCTGGGTGTGGTGGTGTGTGTCTGTAATCCCAGCTACTTGGGAGGCTGAGGTAGGAGAATCCCTTGAACCCAGGAAGCAGAGGTTGCAGTAAGCCAAGATTGTGCTACAGCACTGGGCAACAGAGTGAGACTCTGTCTCAAAAAAAAAAAAAAAAAAAAAAGATATTTCTGAAGTACTTTGGGAAAGTGAACTCAAACTGGGTATTAGATTTTTAAAAATTATTGTTAATTTTGTTGGATTTGATAATGATTGTGTGGTTATGTTAAAAACTAGCCTTGGCTGGGCATGGTGGCTCAAGCCTGTAATCCCAGCACTTTGGGAGGCCGAGGCGGGTGGATCACGAGGTCAAGAGATCGAGACCATCCTGGTCAACATGGTGAAACCCCGTCTCTACTAAAAATACAAAAAATTAGCTGGGCATGGTAGCACGTGCCTGTAATCCCAGCTACTCAGGAGGCTGAAGCAGGAGAATTGCCTGAACCAGGAGGCGGAGGTTGCGGTGAGCCGAGATCGTGCCATTGCACTCCAGCCTGGGTAACAAGAGTGAAACTCCTTCTCAAAAAAAAAAAAAAAAAAAAAAAAAAAAAAAAAATAGCCTTTATCTGTTAGAGGTATATACTAAAGTATTTAAAGGTGAAATGATATTATGCCTGAGATTTTCTTTAAAATACATCAGCCAAAAAACGGTGGATAAAGTAGGAATGCCACAATGTTGATAATTGCTGAGGCAGGTGATGGGTACCTGGGAGATCATAGAATCATTCTTCCTGCTTTTGTGAGTTTGAAATTTTCCATGATGAGAGTTTAGAAAAAAGAAGTAAGCTTGTAAGTTCAAAAAGTTCCCAGGAAACACCACTCCCTTGCTGACTCTATGTGGAAATTAAACGAGATAATATATGGATGCTCGATAAACTTTGGTTCCTTTCCTCTTGCCCAAAACCTGCCTTCACTGCATTCCAGTTCACGAGCCCGGGGTTGATCGCTGTGATCCTGAGCTGTGTCTGGATAGGTTATGCTTGGCTTTCCAGAACAGAGCAGAGCCCTGATTCTTGTCCAAAGAAGACATTAGCCATCTTGGAATTTCTATCAGGATTTGCAGTCTCTCATGAAAGCTGGGATGGGACAGACGGGAGAGGTGCTGGGATCGTGCCCGTCCACAGGTCCCAGGTCCTTCCCACACACACCACCAGCTCTTGGGATTTGGGGCCTGGGTCCAGCAAGTTCTGCAAAAATGAGGAGCAGGTGTGGGAAGTGCACAGCCCCAGTGCTGGGCAGAAGGTGAGGGCAGAGGAGTGGGAGTGTCTTCCCGGTGCCTCCTCTGAACAACTCTTTGAACATTCATTTGTCTCTATCAGGAATATAACTAAAACCTTATCTGCTAACAGTGCCTGGCACGTAACAAGGCCTCAAAACTGTTAGTTCTCTTCTTCTCACATCATATCAGTTAGCGCAGAGAACCATTCATTGACACTGATCCAAAAATAAGAATGAGATAAAGAATAGGTACTCAGAGAGCCAGGAAATACATGCAGGACAACGGGAGAGATACCAGTGCAAAGGAAATGGAGTTTGATAGGAAAGAGGACAAAAATCTGAAGAATGAAGAGGACCAAGAACAATTTAACAGGTTCATGACTTTGCCTAGGCTGAGCTGTGGCTAAACCACCTTTGCCAAAGGTCTAACCGTTGACAGATAACCCCTGATCCATGCAGTGATATGAAGTGTTCTCAAGGGGGTCATCCCCAACTAGACACCAAATGTGGCCTCTGAGGACACAAGCTTTGACAGTGTGCTCTCAGCCTGGAGCAGCTGCTGGGCGGGAAAAAAAGGATCCCTGGTGTTTCCCAAGCATGGAACTTCAGCTTAAGTCAGGAGCTCTGTGGGAAGGGCCTGGGAATCCACATTTATAGGAAGAACCCCCGCTGGTTCTTATGATCAGGCCAGGGAGGAAAACTCTAGGTATTAAGATGGCATTTCTCATGGTGATGGAACACCTGCATCAGAAGCCCCTTGGGAATTTATTAGACCAGTTGCAGATTCCCAGGCCCTATCCTGGACCCAGAGAGTCAGAATGACAAGATTAGGATTCTGGAATCTGCATTCTTTTTTTTTTGAGATGGAGTCTCACTCTGTTGCCCAGGCTGGAGTGCAGTGTGCGATCTCTGCTCACTGCAACCTCTGCCTTCCGGGTTCAAGCAATTCTCCTTCTCAGCCTCCTGAGTAGCTGGGATTGCAGGGGCACACCACCACACCCAGCTAAGTTTTGTATTTTTAGTAGAGACAAGGTTTCACCTTGTTGCCCAGGCTCGTCTCAAGCTCCTGATCTCAGGTGACCTGCCTGCCTTGGCCTCCCAAAGTGCTGGGATTACCGGCATGAGCTACCATGTCTGGCCTGGAACCTGCATTTTAAAAAGTGGTTTCTAGGTGATTCTGATGTCCCCTTCAGTTTGAGAACCATGGAAGCTCAGCATGATGGCTAAGAGCATGGGCTCCAGGGCCGCAGTCCCCAGGTTCAAAGCCTCATTTCACCATTCACCAACTATGGGACCTTAGGTAGGTTACTGGATGTTTCTCTATATCTCAGTTTACCTATCTGTAAAATGAACATAACAATATTTACTTATAATAATTTTACATTTTTATATATTTATACATATATTAATATATAAATGTAATTAAATATTACAATATATTTAATAGATATAATAATTGCCACACATAATGTGTGGCAAGCACTTGGCACGAGCCTTAGAACACCAGCATACCCACTAATTGTCACCTATTATAATCCAAAAGCCAGACTCTTCTGTCCCTCTTTCCTCCAAACTCCTACTGTGTTTTCTTGGTACAGCCTTGGATAGAGTCTGTCTGTGACAGGGTTACTTATGTGCACACCTACCTCCCCTGCTAGACTGACACTGGACTGCCAGAGGACAGAGATCGCCTTTTTTTTTTTAGGAGTCTCACTCTGTCACCCAGGCTGGAGTGCAGTGGCACCATCTCAGCTTACCACAACCTCCACCTCCCAGGTTCAAGTGATTCTCCTGCTTTAGCCTTCCAAGTAGCTGGGATTACAGGCACATGCCGCCACGCCTGACTAAATCGTACCATTTTTTTTGAACGTCAGCTCCCCCTGCTCTTTGTAAGACTTTGTATCATGTTCATTAGAGTTGGAAGGGCTTTAGCAATCACCTAATCCAGCCCCTCACTTTGCAGATGAGGAGACTGAGCGTGTCACAAGAGCCAATAATTGAACCTGGGGTTGATGCCACCTTTCAGCTATGCCATTTGAGCCCCAACTCTTCATCTTAAAAATGGGTATAATGATATACACTTTCCTACTCACTAAGCAGGTGCCTTGTGAGTAATACTGACAAGGAACTCTTTGGCAACCTGCAAGGTATCATTACTATTGCTGCACGGTATTGACTATGCCTCCATAAATATTCATTGAACCATAGTGGTGCAGAGCAAATTATCCAGGGATGCCAGAATAATTGCAGGGGCCACTACTCACCTGTCAGGTTGACAAAGGAGAGAGCCAGTTGTGTTGTTCATAAGATGGCTTTTGGAGCCCTCATCATTCAGGCCAGAGCCTACTACTTTCAGACCAAACGTTCAGCTTTAACGCCTTTTAAACTTTTTTTTTTTTTTTTTTGAGATGGAATTTCACTCTTGTCGCCTGGGCTGGAGTGCAATGGTGTGATCTCGGCTCACTGCAACCTCCGCCTCCTGGGTTCAAGCGATTCTCATGCCTCAGCCTCCTTAGTTGCTGGGATTACAGGCACCTACCACCACACCCAGCTAATTTTTGTGTTTTTAGTAGAGACAGGGTTTCATCGTGTTGGTCAGGCTGGTCTAAACTTCTGACCTCAGGTGATCTGCCCGCCTTGGCCTCCCAAAGTGCTGGGGTTACAGGTGTGAGCCACTGTGCCTGGCCCCTTTTAACTTTTTCCTTCAGCCTCTGGTCCATTATTTTCTCTTCTTACTCATGGCCTAACCTTACTTTCCTCCTGCCAACTGGACTATCTTCTAAGTGATCTGACTCATCTCCATGGCCCTGGCCCTGGTGGATCGAATGTTGAATATTATCATAAATCATAGTTCCCACCCTCTTATGGTCTCAGTTTTTGGACGAGAGGCTCCAGAAAGCAGGAAGCTCATCTAAGGTGTCTTCCAAGTTCTTTCCCAGCAACTGAGCAGCCAAAACTGACCCCTGTCCCCTCATGGCCTTACCGTCATGGTTGGCATTTCCTAGAGTCCACGGCTCATCAGAGTCAAAGTGGGTGTCTCCTCCAATCCCAGGGCCAGGGAAGTAGGCATGGGCCAGGAATCCCCCTTCTCCATCAAATGGGGAGCTGTCGCCATGGAAACCAGAAGCAAAAAATATCATGATGTCTGCCTCCTTCCGGTCGCTTTTGACCTCATGGTATGGCACCTCTTCAAAGGTCAGTGGGGTCACCTTCTGCCACACATCGAAAGCCTGGCGAATAGCTTTCCGCGTGTCTAGCTCACCCACTTTTGGGGTATAGTTGTGAATGCTGGTGAGAGAGGGGAGGGTCATTAGGCAAGATCAGAGAGTCAGAGACTAGCAGAGCTAAAATGGGTAATCTGAGACAATGTGGCTCAGTGATCTGATTTTGAACCCTAGACTTCTGCTGAGCTGCCCCAGGGGTCGAAAAAGAGGCTGAGTAGGCAGAGCTCTGGATCCCCACCCTGCCTCAGTCAGATGGCTTTGCTTTATTCAGTGTTTTCCATTTGATCTCCAGCAAAACTTGTGTTGAGTAAAGGATTCCACTCCAGTTTGTTGAGAAAAGCAAATTAGGGCCAGGTGCAGTGGCTCATGCCTGTAATCCCAGCACTTTGGGAGGCCGAGGCTGACAGATCACTTGAGGTCAGGAGTTGGGGACCAGCCTAGCCAACATGGTGAAACCCTGTCTCTACTAAAAGTACATAAATTAGCCAGGCATGGTGGTATGTGCCTATAATCTCAGCTATTCTGGAAGCTAAAACAAGATAACTGCTTGAACTTGGGAGGTGGAGGTTGCAGTGAGCCAATATTGCACCATTGCACTCCAGCCTAGGTAACAGAGTGATACTCTGTCTCAAAAAACAAAACAAAAAAAAAAAAAAAACAAAAAAAAAAAAGAAAAAAAGAAAAGAAAAAGAAATAAATTGGTAGATAGAATTTTCTGAATTTTAAGTTTTTTTCCATACAAAATATGTTCATTTATAAAAGTTATAAAAATATTCAAATAATGGAGAGGAGTTTAAGTGAAAAATCTCTTTAAAAAATCTTTGGCACTGGCTGGGGATGGTGGCTTATGCCTGTAATCCCCCAACACTTTGGGAGGCTGAGGTGGGCATATCACCTAAGGTCAGGAGTTTGAGACCAGCCAGGCCAACGTGGCGAAACCCCATCTCTACTATAAGTACAAAAATTAGCCAGGTATGGTGGCAGGCACCTGTAATCCTAGCTATTTACGAGGCTGAGGCAGAAGAATCACTTGAACCTGGGTGGTGGAGGTTGCAGTGAGCCAAGATTTTGCCCTCTAGCCTGGGGGACAAGAGTGAGACTCTGTCTCAAAAAACAAACAAACAAACAAAAAAAGTTTGGTACCAACTACCGCTTGTCTACCTAGAAGCTGGCTGGTATCTGATTTAATCCATTACAGATTTGGCTATTTAGGGTTACTGTGTTCATGTTGGGGCATGGATTATTCTACCTACTCCATACATAAGGAAACCAAGGCCCAGAGAGGCTGAGTGATAGAAGTTAAGGTCAACGTTGGGTTAGAACCCAATGCTTCTTTCTCTTGGTCCACTCTCCCCCTTCAAAAGACCCAAGAGTCTATTCCGCTTCTAACCCAGATTCTTAAGTTCCCTTCTCTTGTCAGATTTCTAAAAAAAAAAAAAAAATTCCCTTTCTGTAGGGAGTACTCATCAGCAGGAGAGCCCTTAGTTCAACTCTAAGGATCTCTGTCTTAGATCCTGCCTCTACATCCAAGGGATCCACCTGAGATGACAGGAGAGCCTTGAGAAGTGCTAGCCAGCACCCTCCTGAGCCTTCCCAGTGCCTGGCCCTTGCCCCAGCCCCACTCCAGTGCCCAAGTCTGCTGTGATGGGCTGCATCATCTCTGCTCTTGGGCCACTGGTCTGACCTGGAGATGAATCCTGCTCTGCCCTTGGTTCCCCTAGACAATCAAGGATGACACGATTATGATTCAGGTCCCAGTTCTTTATATTCCTTAAGACACAACTGGAACTCTGTGTTGGGAATCTCAGGTGAAGTCCATCAGGTGGTTTTGGGTGGAAGGATCCAGATCAGAGGGAATGGGGTTTGGCAGGCAGTAATAAGGAGAATGAATTAAGCCATGGTTTTGTGTGTTTTGTTTTGTGGTTTTTGTTTTGTTTTGGAGACAGAGTCTCACTCTGTCACCCAGGTTGCAGTACAGTGGCGTGACCACAGCTCATTGCAAGCCGTGGTTCTTTATCACAGCTGAAAGTTACTAAACCATTCGTACCCCACTTTCTGTAACTTAAAAACTACAGGCATCTAAACAGAACACAACTGGGAGCCCCCAGAGGACCAAATAAACCTGAGGTTTGAGTCACAGCATCCTGTGGAAGCCACAAGGAGGACAAAGTCACAGGCTCTCAGCACCTGGTACTGGTGCCCACATGCCTGGCCCTTGGCGTATGTTGTGAGCCTCCTCCCCAGGCCCACCTACATTGTGAGCCTTTGAAACTCAGACCAGGAAAAACAGAGTGAGGGTGGCACCAAAGCCAGGGAGGAAGAGAGGGAGTCCAAGCACCTGTAGGTGATGTGTTTTTGCCTCCACTTCTGTCCAGTCAGGGCATAGCGCTTGTTTCTCCGCCTACGGCTTAAGTGGGGATGATCAGGGACACCACATCGGGGTTTCTTCATCCACCTGGGCAGAGAGAGGACACACACACATCCATATGCACTGTGGTCACTGAACACTCTAGGAAATGATTGCATATTCCCCAGCTCCAGTCTGGAAAGCAATGTGCATCCTCAACCTACACTCTGGGACCCTGGCTCAGATGGACCCCAACAGGAACATGATTGAGTGATTGATTCATTCATTCATGCGCTCACAATCATATGAGGAAACACAGCTGTATAAAGACTGAGAATCAGAATACATGGGCTTGATAAGTTTCAGCTCCACCACTAGTCATAGGACCCCCCCAGGCAAGTGACGGAACCACTGTGAGCCTCAGTTTCCTCATCTGCAACATGAGAACTATAGTTCTTGTTGTTCTTAGATGGCAGTGAGTCTTCAGGGATGAAGTACATGTGAAAATGCTCTGTAAATGCAATCAGAGCACAGCATGCCCTGGTTAAGAGCCTCCAACGACTTCCCTGAACACCCAGAATAAAATTCAAATTCTTTAGCTGGGCATGGTGGCTCACGCCTATAATCCCAGCACTTTGGGAGGCTGAGGTGGGTGGATCACCTGAGGTCAGGAGTTCAAGACTAGCTTGGCCAACATGGTGAAACCCCATTCTACTAAAAATACAAAAAAAAAAAAAAAAAAAAAAAATTAGCCAGCTGCAGTGGCTCACACCTGTAATCCCAGCCCCTCAGGAGGCTGAGGCAGGAGAATTGCTTGAACCTGAGAGGTGGAAGTTGCAGTGAGCTGAGATTGAGCCACTGCACTAGAGCCTGGGCAACAGAGCAAGACTCCATCATCCTGGCGCACAAAACTCCATGTGATCCAGCCCCTGCATACCTGTCCAAGAACATCGTCACCCTTTTCCACTTATATCCTTTACTCTAGTCATGGCAACCTTCTTGCTGTTCCTTGAACATGCTAAGCCTATTCCCATGCCATGGTCTTTGCATTGCTGTTCCCTCTACTTGCAACACTCTTCTTTTGCATGTGGTTTGTTTCCTTACTTCATTAAAGTCTCTGCTCAAATATTACCCCTTCAGAGAGGACTTCCTCATCCTCTCTATCTAAAATAGCTTCCCTGTCCCCAGTCCACTGCTATCTGCTTATCCTGCTTAATGTTTATTCACAGGATTTATCACTCGTGAACTTAGAGTATGCATTTGCTTTCTTATTTATTCTTTGTCTCTTTCCTCAAATTCTAAGCTCCATAAGGACAGGAACTTTGCTGGTATCCCCAGGGCTGGCACAGTACCTGACATAGAAGGGGTTCAATAATTTTTGTCCACTAACTGATGGAATGAATGAATCAGAATTGTCCAACAGTAGAAATAGTATAGCATGGAAGACAGGAAATTCTCTTTCACTAGACTTGTTCAAGAAGTGGCTAAAACAGGCTGGGTGCAGTGCTCATGCCTGTAATCCCAGCACTCTGGGAGGCTGAGGCAGGTGGATCACCTGAGGTCAGGAGTTCAAGACCAGCCTGGCCAACATGGTGAAACCCCATCTCTACTAAAAATACAAAAAATGAGCTGGGTGTGGTGGTGGACGCCTGTAATCCCAGCTACTTGGGAGGCTAAGGCAGGAGAATTGCTTGAACCTGGGAGGCGGAGGTTGCAGTGAGCCAAGATCACGCCATTGCACTCCAGTCTGGGTAACAAGAGTGAAATGCTGTCTCAGAGGAAGAAAAAAAGAAGTGGCTAAACAACTGTGGGATGTGGAACATAATTCTCTGCAGCACTTATATATTGTGTTGTGATTTAAAATCTATTGGTCTGTTTCCTCTAATAAATGGTAAATTGAGGACAGGAACTATGTCCTGTTCATCATCATGTCCCCAGAAGGTAGCCCAGTGCCTGAAATTATGTAAATCCTGATATCTGCTTTACAGCAGGTGATATAGTTTTGTGTCCCTGCCCCAATCTCCTGTCAAATTGTAATCCCCAGTGTTGGAGGCGGGGCCTGGTAGGTGGTGATTGGACCATGTGGGGCGGACTTCTC